>NC_054379.1:62484995-62824995 GCF_017654675.1 Xenopus laevis | reverse complement strand
ATCTGGACAGGTACGAACCACGGACACCTTCCTTATCCCTCGTGCTAAATTGACTCAAAACAGCGCCCTGACTGCAGGATAAAAGTCCCCAATGCCTGGAGTGTTGACAGCAAGTGAGAGGGAGCAACAGGAAGTGAGAACAAGGGAGATATAGTTGAACCTTCCTAGGGATTCCGGTACGAACCATGGACACCTTCCACCCTTAAGATGGACCTCGAGGGGAAGAGAAAAGAGAACAAAGCTCACGCGACAATTGATGAACCCGAGTAGGCTTGGCCAACTTTTTCTCCTCACAAAAAGATAACCAGTTCACTGTTTTTTCACCCTATACAGCCCGACTTCGCAGCACAGCCCTTATGGTCGTAACTAACAGGAATTTCCTTCCTAACAGCAACTTTCATAAGCAGACAGCAGCTATCTTACACTACCAGACTTCCAATGACTGAAAAGATATCTTTCAACCGAACCTACAGAGAATGTGTTGGTTTGAGAATGGATTAAAACAGAAAAGAGGGCTAGCCAAAAGCAAGGTAAGGAGTTAGTGTGGTAGTTATAGACAGAGAGAGAGAGAGTGGGTAAGCAAAAGTGTTTTAAAAGAGAGAAATGGAGAAAAGTGAGAGAGATGGGGAGAATAAAGGACGGAAGGAAGGATAAAGAGAGGAAAATATAGAGAGAAAGAGCAGGAAAACAAAGAGTATAAAAAGGGAAACAGCTAGTTAACAAATAGCCTTATGTTGTAAACCATACAACACTCTTCCTTCACTCACACAAAAGGACAATTACAATTACAACACCATGTGATGGTCTCTTCCTTAGGAAAACCCCCTATCCTGGAGGAAGTAGCAGTCAATAGACTGCAGGGAACAGTGGAGAGGTATAACAAAAATGTAAAAAATGTTCCAAAAAGTTCAAAGAGAACTTTGCTGTTATGAAATGTAAAGATGAAAATCTATTATATACACTAGAACAACTGTTAGGGTTATATGCAGGGGATGTGTCTCCCACCAATAGCCCAATATACCTTTTCAAAAAACAAAGACAAAATGGCCGCTGGCACATGTGCTTAAAGACAAAATGGCCACTGGCACATGTGCTATTTCAAAATGGCGTAGGCTCCCCCTGTTCAGCGCTCAGCAAGGGCTAGAAACTTGGTTTGTAATTCAGATTGGTCGGATTGTTACCCAACCTCCAATATTGAAACTTGTAATAATAAAAGCAATACAATCCTCCCAAACAAAAGATTTTCTCAAGGATGAAACTTATAGAGTCGCAATTTTAAAACAAACACCACTTAGTAGACAGACAGAAAACGAACACAAATGAAAAAAAAACAATGATTCTAAATACCCTCTAGATACTGTTGGCCATATCTGCCTGCTACAAGATTATCCTACAACCACCCGGCATACACAGAAACTCCCTCTACTGGTCTGAATCACTCACAGATCCTCCAGCAGGGTGCAATAACAGTCCCTTATGGTTAAAAAAATAAATAAATGAATAAAACCCCACAGCAGTTATGCAGATATGCCCCAACCAGTACCTGGGCAGTTAATACCGAAAAACACCACACATACACCCAAAAGGTTCTTTTGGTAGATTTTTACCTGATTCCAGCAGCCTAGAGACCACAAATCAAATTGCAGACAGCAAAAACTTTCTCAAATATGAGAGTATCAAAACAAAACGGTCTTACCTCAATGCCGCCTTTTTGCTGCCCGAAATAAGATATGGCCCCTTTTAATTCTGCTGAAATTAAGGGAAAAATTGGACCACCTGCCTGGGCTCGACATCTGATATAGTATAAAAATGATCTTTCGTCTTAATGGACAATCGATCCGGAAACCTTGATGTATCGTGTGGTGATGTTGCGCAATCCCCCGGAAATAACGTCACAGCAGTCGTTCTCAGCTGGGGTCCAGTATTCTGCCTTCCTCTACAATGGCCAGTGGTTTATTATACACCAAGACAAAAGGTGGTCTTACAATATATCCAATCAATGAGCATGTTATGCTATAGGTAGACTTCCCTAGGTATACAAAAGACACCAGGGAAAAAGGCACTTCCCCCGGTAATATACATACACACAGACACAGTGATCTTAGCATGGCTTGTACTGATCTTGTAAAAGTACACCTTTGTTCAGTGGTCCGTATTCCTCAATCCCAAATGGCGCCACACCCGGCATGCTGCAGTCATGTCTGATGAACACAAATCGGATGGGAATTGGAATAATCAGGTGACTGTGCAAATGTCGGTCGTAAAGACGCTTATCCCGCATCGGTGGCGGCCATATGGCGAAATATGAAAAATTTCCACATCAAAGGCTAGCTGGGGAGTTAAGTACAGTATATCCACCTCTCCCCGCAGCTCGCAAAAGGAAGCTGCAATAGCAGGCTCATATGATATAATATTGGTGGCTAATTCTATATACTTGCCCCGATACAGTGAAATTGCCTCTAACCCCCAACTGTTATGTAGTAACATAGTAAGTAAGGTTGAAAAAAACACATGTCCATCGAGTTCAACCTTTTTTTTTTCTTTTTATTAACTACCTGCCAGTTGATCCAGAGGAAGGCAAAAAAAAAAACCCATCTGAAGCCTCTTCAATTTGCCTCAGAGGGGGAAAAATTCCTTCCTGACTCCAAAATGGCAATCGGACTAGTCCCTGGATCAACTTGTACTATGAGCTATTTCCCATAACCCTGTATTCCCTCACTTGCTAAAAAGCAATCCAACCCCTTCTTAAAGCTATCTAATGTATCAGCCTGTACAACTGATTCAGGGAGAGAATTCCACATCTTCACAGCTCTCACTGTAAAAAACCACTTCCGAATATTTAGGCGGAACCTCTTTTCTTCTAATTGGTATGGGTGACCCCGTGTCAGCTGGAAAGACCTACTTGTAAATAAAGCATTAGAGAGATTATCATATGATCCCCTTATATATTTATACATAGTTATCATATCACCCCTTAAGCGCCTCTTCTCCAGCGTGAACATCCCCAATTTGGCCAGTCTTTCCTCATAGCTAAGATTTTCAATACCTTTTACCAGCTTAGTTGCCCTTCTCTGTACCCTCTCTAATACAATAATGTCCTGTTTGAGTGATGGAGACCAAAACTGTACGGCATATTCTAGATGGGGCCTTACAAGTGCACTATACAGTGGAAGAATGACCCCCTCCTCCTTTGACTCTATGCCCCTTTTTAATACAGCTCAAGACCTTATTTGCCCTTGATGCTGCCGACTGGCATTGCTTGCTACAGCCAAGTTTATCATCTACAAGGGCTCCAAGGTCCTTTTCCATAATGGATTTGCCTAGTGCAGTCCCATTTAGGGTATAAGTGGCTTGGATATTTTTACATCCCAGGTGCATGACCTTACATTTATCAACATTGAATCTCATTTGCCACTTAGCTGCCCAGATTGCCAGTTTGTCAAGATCATGTTGCAAGGATGCCACATCCTGGATGGAATTAATTGGGCTGGATAATTTTGTGTCATCAGCAAACACTCATACATTACTTACAATACCCTCCCCTAAGTCATTAACGAACAAGTTAAATAAAAGTGGACCCAATACTGAGCCCTGGGGGACCCCACTAAGAACCTTACTCCAAGTAGAGAATGTCCCATTAACAACCACCCTCTGTACCCGATCCTGTAGCCAGTTTCCTATCCACATGCAAACGACTTCATTAAGCCCAACAGACCTTAGTTTAGAAAGCAGTCGTTTGTGGGGCACAGTATCAAATGCTTTGGCAAAATCCAAATAGATCACATCTACTGCCCCCCCACTGTCCAGAATCTTACTTACCGCATCATAAAATGCAATAAAATTCATCTGACATGACCTATCCTTCATAAAGGGATGCTGATTGTTGCTCATAATGCCATTCATTAGGACAAAATTTTGAATGTGATCCCTTAACAAGCCTTCAAATAATTTGCCCACCACAGATGTCAAGCTTACTGGCCTATAATTGCCAGGCTGAGATCGTAATACCTTTTTAAATATTGGAATAACATCAGCTTTTCTCCAATCCATAGGCACCATACCAGATGACAGTGAATCTGAGAAAATCAGAAATAGGGGCTGGTCTAAAACTGAACTAAGCTCTCTTAGAACCCGGGGGTGTATGCCATCAGGCCCTGGAGCCTTGGAGCCTTGTCTATATAAATTTGTATTAAAGCTTTTTGAATCATATCCTGACTAGATTATAACTGCACGAATGGTTCAGCTCAAAGTGAGCCTGTGAACCCAGACTCCTCTATTGTATACATTGAAGAAAAGAACTGATTTTACACATTTGCCTTTTCTGTATACAACCATACTGGTACCATTATTTAATGGAGCAACACTCTCAATCTGCATCTTTTTACTATTAATATATTTAAAAAACTTTTTAGGGTTAGTTTTCACCTCCACTGCAATTAACTCTTCATTTCTTTTCTTAGCCTTCCGGATTGCTGATTTACAACATTTATTACAGTGTTTATATTCATTAAATGCAGCTTCTGTCCCTACAGATTTGTAGTTTTAAAATGCCTTTCTCTTCTTTCCCATTAACTTCTTTACTTCTGTATTAAGCCACACAGGATGATTCTTAGAGCTTCTACGTTTAGTGCTTAAGGGAAAAAATTGAGAACAGTAATGATTTAATATCATTTTAAAGGACAACCATTTCTGTTCTGTGTTTTTAGCTGAAAACTGATTGCTCCAATCAATGCTCTGTAGGGCAGCCCTCAAGGCACTAAAATTAGCTTTTCCAAAATTCATGGTTTTTGTTGCCCCAGTATATTTTTGTTTTTTGCACCAGACATTATGGTAACTATTACCCAGGGGTTCAATGACTTGCTCATTTGCTATAAGTTCTGGGTCATTTGAGATCACTAAATCAAGAATAGCATTTTTTCTGGTAGGCTCCTCAACAACCTGTGCTAAAAAATTGTCGTGCAATAAGGGCTAGTCCACACGGGGAGATAGCGACGCGTTTGCGGTCGCGGCGACAAAGCGCCGCGACAGTCGCCGCGACCGGCGCAGGCGACAGTTTTGTATGGGCGCCTATGTAAAAACGCCTGTGCTAACCACACGAGGCGATGCGCTTTTCAACAGTCGCCTGAAAGGCTTTTTCAGGCGACTGTTGAAAAGCGCATCGCTTTGTCGCCGCGACCGCAAACGCGTCGCTATCTCCCCGTGTGGACTAGCCCTAAGTTTATAAACTTGTTCCCATTAACTGATCTAGCAGTACTGTTGCTCCAGTCAATATCTGGGTAATTAAAATCCCCAATTATCATTACTTTACCTAAACTAGCAGCCTTTTCTATTTGCATTAGGAGCTTTGTCTCTTCCTCCTCACTTACATTAGGGGGTCTATAGCATACGCCTACAATTAATTTGCTGGATTCTTTACAATTGGTGAAGAACTCCACCCATACAACTTCTGCCCCCTCATTTTCTAACATAACCTCCTCCTTTATATGAGCTTTTAAATCCTGCCTAACATACAGACATACCCCACCTCCTTTTCTATTGCCTCTGTCCCTCAGAAACAAAGTATAGCCACTGATATTTACTGCCCAGTCATGCGACTCATTCAGCCATTTTTCAGCCACACCAATCACATCATATTTTCCTTCCAACACCAGCAGCTCCAGCTCTCCCATTTTACCAGTCAGACTTCTTGCATTTGTAAACATACATTTAATACTGGTACCATATTGAACATATGACATGTGGTCCTCCCTATCCTTAACAGTACCCCCAGCCAAATCTCCTGCCCCATTTTCCCTTTCTTTGCCCACTATCTCATCTAACCTGTCTTCCACTGAATCTTTTACTGAACCCTCCCTCCCCACACCTAGTTTAAAATCTCCTCCAACCGTCTAGCCATCTTCTCTCCCAAAACAGCTGCCCCATCATCATTGAGGTGCAGCCCATCCCTAGCAAAGAGCCTGTAGCCGACTGAGAAATCAGCCCAGTTCTCCAAAAACCCAAAACCCTCCTCCCTACACCAATCTTTCAGTGACGCATTAATCTCCCTACGCTCCCGCTGTCTCCTTAGTGTTGCTCGTGGCTCAGGTAATATCTCTGAGAAAATTACCTTGGAAGTCCTCGCCCTCAGCTTTGCACCTAGTTTTTTAAAATCATTTTTGAGGACTTCACCACCTCCTCTAACTTTGTCATTGGTACCTATGTGTACCAAGACCGCTGGGTCTTCCCCAGCCCCTCCCAATAATCTGTCCACTCGTTACACCACATCCGCGACAGATTACCCTATCCACCTTTCTAATAATTGAATCCCCTATAACTAGAACCTGCCTTTCCTTCCTTGCACTCCCCCCACCACCCGTATTAGAGCCACTGCCTCTCGGGGTGCTCCGAGAGTCAGCCTGCTCCATACACGCCAGTTCGGAGTTTTCCTCCCCAGCATCTTCAGCCAAAATGGCGAATTTACGGTTTTGGACAAACTGTGGACCATTTGCAAGCTACAGGCACTGCAAGACCTATTGTATGTTGGAGTTGTCTGCTATAACTACATATACTGTATATGCACACACCCTTAAATACAGTAATCTACATCGGGTCCTGGTGGCTGCTTCATACTTACCCCCGGTATCAGAGGATTACTATATGTAGGTTCCATCTGCAGTAGCAGCGGATTGTCCTCTGAGCAGGAGCTGAAATCAGTAACTCAATAAAGGCCAGTAACATAAGTCAGAATCTGATAATAGGCTGCTGACTCAAGTAAGTTTATCTATAGAAATACCATACAATATGCAGATTTCTGAAAGCAACACCCAGTAGAATTATTGTATTCCAGTTTTTCCTATTCCTAACTAAACCTCACCACCATCTCTATATATTACAACTACAGCTCTCTGTATCCTTTAAAGGAAAACTATACCCCCCAAACAATGTAGGTCTCTATTAAAAGATACTGAGTAAAACAGCTCATGTGTAAAACCCTGCTTCATGTAAATGAACCATTATCATAATAATGTACTTTTTTAGTAGTATGTGCCATTGGGTAATCATAAATAGAAAATTGCCATTTTAAAAAATAAGGGCCGCCCCCTGAGATCGTATGATTCACTGTGCACACATACAAACCACATGTAAGGTCACATGAGCCAATTAACAGACAGAGTTCTGCCTTTTGCTTCCTCACTTCTTCCTGTTACAGTTAGTGTTGTAGTATTTCTGGTCAGGTGATCTCTGAGGCAGCACAGATAGAGTCACGAAATGGTGGTTCAAGGCAAGAGATGTAAAAGGGCAATATTTATGTAAATATATATTCCAGTTTGGTACGATTCTTTAATATGTCATTCAATTTGATATAAACTGTTGCTTAAGTATTCATTTTGGGGGTAAAGTTTTCCTTTAAATAGTTGCCATAGCAGCAGGTCAGTGTCGCAGCCAGGAGTTCTATATAATACAGACAGTACCCCTTTTGGGCCCCAAGGTGACTTCCATGCTGCCTGAGTGACTACAGTGTGATTGACTGCTGTAAAACAGCAAATAAACAGTAAGAGACTAACCCCCCCCCCCCAAAAGCTAGCAGTATAGTGAGGAGTGAATGTGTATATACTGCAGCTAATAACTTTATGTAAAAGAAAGAGCTCTGTCACATGTTCCATGACAGTCTCACAGGGGGAACTGTCTTAACACCTTAGAACTACCTTGCCCTATGCAACAAGCATGAGTGACAGTGTTCAGCCTCTATAGGGTATGACAGGACAGCTGGAATGTTGTACAAATAAATATATAACTAGCCTACAGGCTCAATCATGTATATAACATATGTAAGTCAATAAAGCCCAGTAAAATTAGAGGTGAGACTCTAAAGACAGGCTCCTGAATCAAGTAACAATATCAATAGAAATACTGCCCACCGTCCTCTCTGTATAGTCCAACTACACCTCTCTGTATACTCTAATGAGTTGCAGTAGCAGCAGCTCAGTGTCACAGGCTGGATTTCTATTTAATACAGAGGGTGCCTGTGGGGCCCAGGCTGACTTCCATGCTGCCTCAGTGACTAGTGAGATTATCTGATGTAAACCAGCAAGAAACTAACAAGCAGCTGCCCAAATAGTTCTACCCCCAAAGCCAGCAGTTTAATGAGGAGTTAATGTGTATATACTGCAGCTAATAACATTATATTGCAGAGAGAGCTCTGCCTCATGTTTGTACCTGCTCAGACGATAAGGAAGTAAACTGCTTCTTCCCCTGACATCACATCCCTCGCTTACTCCACCCCTGGGCCTGGCCATCTCCTGCTTTAACTCATTCCTTGTCACCTAAACACAGCTACATGTGATTCTGCACATCTCTGACCTAGACCAGTATAATCTGGCTGCTGGTCATTCAGATCCCTTGTCAGGCAGCCCCTTCGCTTATAGCTCCAGGGCTTTCCTTTCCCACTGGCAATAATGTAAGTCACCGGTGAGAACACATACACCTATTTTTTAATGTAGCAACAGTTTCAACCTGTTTGCTATTGATATATTACTTGTTTTTTGCAAAGTAAGTAATTTTTGTAGTATTCTATTCTTTAAAATAAGCATATTTAATATCATTTAAAATGACATCCATTTCTGTTCTGTGATTTAAACAGAGAATTTAACATCACAATCCATTCACTATTCTTTCAGAGCTAAAATGTGCTTTGCTGAATTTCAGAGTCTTTGTTGACCCAATGTATATTTGCAACAAACATGAAATGAGATAACATTATGGTCAATATTACCCAGAGTTCTAGTACTTGCACATTTGCTATACATTCTGGGTTGTTAAGAGATCACTAGATCCAGTATTGCATGATTTTTGGTTTGGTCCTCAACAATCTGACAGAATTTTTTAAACATGCCCATTAAGTTCAACCCTGTCTATATATAACCTGCCAAACTACTAGCTGATCTAGACGAAGGCAAAAAAAATTCCTTCTGAAGCCTCTCCAATGGCCTCAGAGAGGGAAAATGCCTTCCTGACTCCAAGATGGCAATTGGACCAGTCCCTGGATCAACTTGTACTATGAGCTATTTTCCATAACTATTTATTCCCTTACTTGCTAAATAGCCATCCGACCCCTTCTTAAAGCTATCTAATGTATCAGCCAGTATGACTGATTAAGGGAAAGAATTCCACAGATTCACAGTTCTCACTCTAAAAAAACCCCTTAAGCACCAATGTAATCAACCCCAACCTGGCCAGTCTTATCTCATAATTGAGATATACCTTTTACCAGCTTAGTTGCCCTTCTCTGTACCCTCTCTAATTCAATAATATCCTGTTTGAGCACTGGAGACCAAAAATGTATGGCATATTCTAGCGGCAGAGGAAAAAACCCTCCTACCATACGTCATTTATGAACAAGTTAAATAAAATGGCCTGGTACAGAACCTTGCAGGAGCTCACTTAGAACCCTACTCAATGTAGAGAATGTACCATTAATAACAACCCTCTGTACTAGAAAGCAGCTGTTTCTGGGGCACTTTATCAAATGCTTTGGCAAAATCCAAAGAGATAACAATACTGCAACCCCACTGTCCAACTACTTACTAACCTGATACTGAGACGTTCCTATAAAAATCATAGGAAGTGTCAGTATCAAGTAAATGCTGCACAAGGAACAGTTCCCCGCAAAACTGCCCCCGGCCCCATGAACCTGTGTGCAGCAGACTAGCTGACACCACTAACAGATCTTCCGGGTTGCTTCAGTGACGCTGGGCTGGGGCGGAGTAATCCTTCCATAGGCTGAATTCCTATTTTCATTCATAATCAGCCTATGGAGGGATTGCGCCACCCCCAGCCGAGCATCACTGAAACTGTTCAGAAGATCATTTAGCAGTGTCAGAGGGTCGGGTGAATGCAGGTTTGCAGGGGCTGGGGGTGGCTTTGCGGGGAACTATTCCGGATGCAGCATTTACTTGATACTGACACGTTCCTATGATTTTTATAGGAATCTGTCAGTATTGCTTTAAAAGCAATGTAATTTTTCTAACATGACCTATCCTTTATAAATCCATGCTGATTTCTGTTCATAATGTGATCCTCCAGAACATAATTTTGAATGTGAACCCTTAACAAGCTTTCAATAACAAATGTCAAACTCAACTGCCAGGCTGAGATAATATTCGGTATAGGAATATCAGCTTTTCAACAATCCATAGGTATCATACCAGAGAAGACAGAGACAGAGAAAATCAGAAATAGAGGCCTGACTAAATCTGAACTAAGCTTTCTCAGTACCTGAGGGTGTATTCCATCTGACCCTGGCATCTTGTTCACATAAATTTTGCGTAAACCTTGACTGATACGAATTGTAAAGAAAATCAATAGAGAAAAATGCAATAAAAGCTGTCAATATACAGTAACTGTAAATTAAAAATTTGATATAAAATTATGTAACAGTAGTCTGACCCTATATAATGAAACCATGTAATAACCCACAATACCTTAGATTTTTTTATTCTCCTTTCACCTTCATCATCAGACAGATGGTGGTGTTTTCTGTCTGTGTTTTTTCACAGAATGCCTTTGTTTGTTGCTTGATTCCTCTTCATCCAGCGCAAGTTCATATTCGTCACTGTGGTAGTTTATTAAGGCACTTAAATATATTTGGTGATCATATTTTCAAACACATTTGCATATTGTAACAGCTGTGCATATTTGTCCATGTGTTTTTAAACAGCAAAACACAAGTATTTAAACTCTTGAACAAATTGCTGATTTTACTAGAGCAAATCATATGCTGAAATATCACACTAGGGGTCATTTACATTCATGTGCAGTGTGCGGTAATTTCCTCCATACAATTCCAGCATAAATGCCGCCATACATGGATTTGCACCACATTCAGCTGCACCTGATACGTTAAAATGCATCAGCCCCCTGTGTGTTTTTACTAACTGGACTTACGTTGTGGTTATAATGGCATTTTAATGCCTTGCCAGAATGGTGCAATCCCCAAGGATTGAGATATACCTTTTACCAGCTTAGTTGCCCTTCTCTGTACCCTCCCTAATTCAATAATATCCTGTTTGAGCACTGGAGACCAAAACTGTATGGCATATTCTAGCGGCAGAGGAAAAAACCCTCCTACCATACGTCATTTATGAACAAGTTAAATAAAATGGCCTGGTACAGAACCTTGCAGGAGCTCACTTAGAACCCTACCCAATGTAGAGAATGTACCATTAATAAATGCAATAATAATAATAATAATAAATTGCACCATTTCTGGAAAGACATTAAAATGCCATTAGTGTGTGATTCTTTGGACACAGCCCACTGGGAACTCATGAAATACCACTATAGTCCTAATGATTTATGTTAGAAAACAATTTCATGAAAAAAATTTTAAACAGGATATTGTGTGCCTAACCCTAGTTCCAGCCCTGAGTAAAAGAACCCCTAGTTCCAGCACTAAGTAAAAGAAGCCTTTTCTGTCAAAACCCATCTCCTTTAAACTGTAGATCTGAAACAGAAACAATGCCACAAAAAAAATATAAACTCCTTATCTAACAAATAAATGACACGTGGCCACAGAATGGACAGTTTTGAACATCACTGATATACAGAGTAACATAGTAAGGTTGAAAAAAAGACACATGTCCATCAAGTTCAACCTTTTAACTTTTTTTAACCTGCCTAACTGCTAGTTGGTCCAGAGGAAGGCAGAAACCCCCATCTGAATCCTCTCCAATTTGCCTCAGAGGGGGGAAAAAATCCTTCCGGACTCCAAAATCAACAAATCTGACTAGTCCCTGGATCAACTTGTACTATGAGCTATCTTGACTTCCATAATCCTGTAAAAAAAAAACTCCATCCTGGCCGTTGCTACCTGGAAGGCCAGGATGTGTCCTGGGTGATCCGCAGAAACGGGGGCCTCGCTGTGCAGTTGTAAAAAGCCTGAGCTAAGCAGCATCTATTAGCTCCCCCCCACTTCTTAACTAAAACCTGCTCCTTTGCTGTTATTTCACATATTTTATTTTTTTCTCTGGCCCAGGACAGTCAAAAGTTTTTTCTCATAATCTATCTGTGATCAATGTTAGATCATTGGGCTTTTCTCCTGGAAGAGGATCAATTTCAGGGGTAACCTCCTTCTGGCCTTTCCTAGGACGGTAGAGGGTTCCTTATCCCACAAGTGACATTCCCCTAATCCGTATGCTGCTCTTTCCTTGATATACTGACAAGACTTTTTGTTCCCATAGATTTAACCAACAGATGGCATTTGCATACTAGCAGGAATTTTCTCAATCACATCCAGCTTTGAATTGACTACCAATAAATCAATATTATCTGTACAGGCACAGAATTGTTTTATTAACTTGATGCAACTGCCATTTTATTTCCTTAATAACAAACAATATGTAGGGGCCCCTATGGGTTAATCTACCCTGCAGCTTTAAGGCCCCCACCTTTTTCTTAGAGTGATCTGCCAGGAGAGAATGACACTCCCCTGCTACACTGCTATATAGTGTGTGTAGGGAGTGGCCACTTCCTCTTTGGCCTGTGGATGGTGATCCAGCTGGGTGTGCCCAGGGGAGCCTGGGTATAGCTAGGCCCATGTGCTTTGGAGAAGAAGTCGGGGACCAGGAAACCCCGTGAATGAGGAATAGTTACACTAGGGCAGACTTGTCATAGTCTCTCTAGGAGAGAAAGGCAGAGAGGTGAGAGAGAAAGAGCAGCTGAAGCTCTAACAAGGATTTGCAGAAAGGGAGTAGCTTCCCAGAGGCTCTGTGTGTTGCCTCCAGTCAGGGACCTCAGTGAGGAGGGAATGTGTGTGAATACTGCAAATGCCTAATGGAGATCTTTCCTCTGTGAGAAATGCCTAATGCCTGCAGCTCTGTGTGAGAAATGTGCTATTGCCTCAGCTCCTGCGTGAGTACTAAACCTGTGGTCATTTGTCTCGTGCATAGTTAATAAACCGTTTCTGTTTTACTGCAAGAACCTCCTGGCGCCCATCTTTTGTTGTGTGCACAGTAGCCTGGGGGATGTAGTTGCACTACACCATAGAGGGAACACTTCCACATGGCGAAGGCCCTGACCCTGTTGTGTGAGTCGCAGTGTAACCCATGCTTCTACTGCTAGCTGGACAGTTTAACTATTTGTGTGCTGCGCAGCCCAAATAGGTGTTACAAATATGAGGTTAAATAAGCATTGATTTAACACGATGTACCACTGTTTATCAAATTCTTGGTTGCATCTCCCAATAGAATCTTTGGCTGGATCCCCAGATGGAATTTATGTGGCTTTTATTATTATGCTCTGATTTCCCCAATTGAACTCCCTGTACAATGGAGATAATGATTCTATGCCTAGCTTTAAATCCAGACACTGGTTGCTCTTCAGATAAGAAATATAAATACGGCGGGGCCTTAATTACACCAATGTGTACTCCATGCTGAGCTGATGGGACTCTCACAATGCACTGCAGCAGCAGCTGAGACCAGAGAGGAGTGGGAGGGGCAGAGCCATGTGGGAGATTGGATGGCGGAGCGGTCCTAGAGCCCATAGGCTGCATTGAAAGAGCTTCTGCGCAATCAACGCTGTGTTCCAGGTGAGGAGCAGCCTCCTTGAATAAGATATAGAGCGGCCCCTATGGCATTTGCCGGAAGAGACAGAATGCCAGTCTGGGCCTGGGCTGGATAGTTTTGTGTCATCTGCAAACACTGAAACATTACTTACAATACCCTCCCAATAGTCATTAATGAACAAGTTAAATAAAAGTGGACCCAATACCGAGCCCTGAGGGACCCCACTAAGAACCTTACTCCAACCAGAGAATGTACCATTAACAACCACCCTCTGTACCCTATCCTGTAGCCAGTTTCCTATCCATGTTCAAACAACTTCATTAAGCCCAACAGACCTTAGTTTATAAAGCAGTCATTTGTGAGGCACAGTATCAAATGCTTTATCAAAATCCAAATAGATCACATTTGTGGGGCACGGTATCAAAATCCAAATAGATCACATCTACTGCCCCCCACTGTCCACCATCTTACTTGCCTTCCTTTGGATCAACTGGCAGTTAGGCAGGTTAAAATAAGTTAAAAAGTTGAACTTGTGACTTTTTTCAAATTAATTTACAGTGTTACTATGTTACTTACCTCATCATAAAAAGCAGTCAAATTTGTCTGACATGACCTATCCTTCATGCTGATTGCTGCTCATAATGCCATTCACTTTGAATGTGATCCCTTAGCAAACCTTCAAATAATTTGCCCACCACATATGTCAAATTTACTGGCCTATAATTGCCAGGCTGAGATCGTAATCCCTTTTAAAATATTGGAATGGCATCATCTTTTCTCCAATCCATAGGTACCAAACCAGATGAAAGCAAATCTGTGAAAATCAGAAATAGGGACTGGTCTAAAACAGTTTCATAGAAAAAATATATAATAGTATGCTAGTCTCTAAAGGGCCTGTCAAAAGGGCCCATGGTATTGAGCAGTTACATGCATTCAAATTAGCAAAATTACAAGGGTATCCAAATCTTTGCACAGATGAGGGGTTCCCAAACTTTTTCATATGACTGTATATACAGTGTATGTGTATATACAGTTCCATCGGCAATCTCCACTCCAAATATCAAGACTAGGGGGCTCACCAATAGCAATACAATCCAATATACGAAAGTACTCTATTTTCAGTAGTTTTATTCCATACTCACATCTACGCATTTCAATCCACACGGGGTCATCATCAGGACAGTGTACAAAAGTGAGACACACCTCTTTAAACCCAAATGCCCCAATCAGTGCTGTGTGCTTAAGATTACAGCACAATTGGTCTTGTTACAGAAGGAGGCCAAATGGATTCGGACCTTGGATATTTCATCTAAGCGGTTGAATGAAATGTATCGTGTTTTCTCTAATTGCTTATAGTGGATATAATGCCCCTCAGGATATATGCAACTGGAATTTGACCACATGGACTTTATATGCTGAAGATCTGAGTAAATTGGATAACAATTGATTTTAATGATTTTATGGAAGTGTGTTTTATGAGATTTATGTTGATGTAAATTTAATATTTATCCACTATATGGCACTTTATGAGTATATGATATGATGGTGGCTACATATGGCACTTTATATATTGCACTTTATATACTGTGGATGGGACCCTGTGTATATTGATTTGGGTATCAATATACCCATGGAGAGGGTGGTAGTGGTGGTGGGAAGAAGGATGGGCGAGGAAGAGGCCATGGTGCTCGCATGGGCATCCTACCCTACAAGGCAGAGGACCAGACTGTAGCAGTGTGCCAGCTCTGCTGGCAGAAGGTTCGAAGGGGGCAGGCAGGGTCACATATGGGAACATCGGCTTTAAAGGACCAGTAACATCAAATTTTTTTTTTACAAAATTCGTTAGTATACATGAAAAAATAAACACCAAGTCAAACAAAACTTTAAAATAGCAAAGCCTTTATTAAGAAATAACTTACCGAAACTGCACTTCCTGTCCTCTACAGAAAAGGCGACACGGCGACCATCCATTGTGCGGCGCTGGATTTCTCCTCCTTGGCTCTGTCTCATGTTGTATTGACAGCATGTGAAGCGGCTGATGCATCAGGGAGCGTGGTTTCCATGTGTGCGGATTGCTGGCTCATCGGCGCGTCTGTAGAGTACCTGCGGCAGGGGAGCTTTCCAGCCTGGGAGGATCACTTTCTCTCACTTCCTCTCTGGTCGGCCTGCTGCCTGCAACTACAAACATCCACGATGAGGCCCAGCTCCACCGCCGCAGGTACTCTACAGACGCGCCGATGAGCCAGCAATCCACACACATGGAAACCACGCTCCCTGATGCATCAGCCGCTTCACATTCACAGGCCGATCAGAGAGGAAGCGAGAGAAAGTGATCCTCCCAGGCTGGAAAGTAGCTCGCCTTTGCCCACTCACTTCTTTCTGACTTTGCGCTCTCTCCTTAGCGCTCAACCTGACAGCGCCGCTCCTGCTTCTGCTGTAACTCTGGGATGTGACCCCGGGGCTTTGGCTGGGTCGGCAGCTGGAGAAGGATTGCGCCGGTGCTTGTAGCTAAGATACTGTAGGTGGTGCTGGGGGAATTCGGGTTGGTGACAAGCGCTCTCTAGCATGGAAAGCAGCGCATGACAAGAGTGGCTACGTGCCAGTGACTGGGAACTCCGATCGGCCTGCTGCCTGCAACTGCAAACATCCTCGATGAGGCCCAGCTCCACTCTGAAAAGCTCCCCTGCCGCAGGTACTCTACAGACGCGCCGATGAGCCAGCAATCCGCACACATGGAAACCACGCTCCCTGATGCATCAGCCGCTTCACATGCTGTCAATACAACATGAGACAGAGCCAAGGAGGAGAAATCCAGCGCCGCACAATGGATGGTCGCCGTGTCGCCTTTTCTGTAGAGGACAGGAAGTGCAGTTTCGGTAAGTTATTTCTTAGTAAAGGCTTTGCTATTTTAAAGTTTTATTTGACTTGGTGTTTATTTTTTCATGTATACTAACGAATTTTGTAAAAAAAAATTTGATGTTACTGGTCCTTTAAAGGGATCCTGTCATCAGAAAACCTGTTTTTTTTTCAAAACACATCAGTTAATAGTGCTACTCCAGCAGAATTCTGCACTGAAATCCATTTCTCAAAAGAGCAAACAGATTTTTTTATATTCAATTTTGAAATCTGACATGGGGCTAGACATTTTGTCAATTGCCCAGCTGCTGGAGCAGCACTATTAACTGATTCATTTTGAAAAAATTTTTTTTCCCCATGACAGTATCCCTTTAAGTTCCCACATGAAACGTCATCACAGGATGACGTGGGAGCAGCACCAAAGTGGCAGGGCACCGGTGGCCTGTCCACCTCCTCTCATTCCTCAGGGAAGAGGTGCTAGCTCCACAGACCCTGCAGCAAGGGAAGAGGATTCTGGGGCTCACAGTCGGAGGCAGCCACTGTGTAGCTCAGCCTCTTCTGCAGCCTCCTCCTCCTCACTGCGGCCCCTGTCCTGCCAGGTTTCCCTCCCCCAGTTCCTCACCTGCAAGACGCCTCACTCCCCCAGCCACCCCCAAAGTGCAGAGGCTCAATGCCTGCCTGGCAAAACTTCTGGCAGTGCAGCTGCTGCCCTATCAGCTAGTTGAAGCAGCCTCCTTCTGATGGCTTGCGCTGCCCCTAACTGGCGGATCCCCAGCCGCCATTATTTTGCCAGGAAGGCCGTCCCTGCCCTCCACCAGCAGGTGGTGGAGAATGTGTCCCTGATGCTGGATCATGCTGTCGGCGGCAGGGTGCACTGAGATCTCATGGGTGTGTGGAAGAGCCTCAACGGGCAGCAGCAGGCCCAGTCAGCACCCAAAGCCACCAGCAGTGGGTGGAGCATATGGTGGCTGACTACATGGGGTCAGTCAGCGTGCAGGATGCCATTCACCCTGATGATGACCCCATGCATTTTTGGGTATCGGGGCTTTACCAGTGGCCAGAACTGGCACAGTATGCTCTGGAGCAGGCCCTGACTGGCAATCTGCAGGTTCTGGCAAATGCCAGAGGGGCTGCTGTATGGTTTCATAGAAAATTACCATATAGTGGGCTGGTAGGGGCTGTTTGGGCCTCTGTGTACTTGGAATGACAGGGCCTATTTTGATTTCCAGTCCAGGCCTGCTCTGGAGGTGGAGGCTTGCCTCCCTACCAGTGTCCTGTCAAAGCTCCTTCTGCTATCGCAGATACTACTGCTGCATTGTCGACAACTTTTTTGTAGTTGAGGCCTAACATGAATTCTAAAAATGTTTCTTCGAATACTGCTGCGTTGTTGGCTAATTTCTTCTTGTTGAGGCTTACATGGCTTCTAAAAATGTTGTTTCTAATATTGCCGCTTAGTTGGCTAATTTCTTCTTGTTGAGGCCTAACATGGCTTCTAAAAATGTTGCTTCTAATATTGCCGCTTATTTGGCTAATTTCTTCTGGTTGAGGCCTAACATGGCTTCTAAAAATGTTGCTTCTAATATTGCCGCTTATTTGGCTAATTTCGTCTGGTTGAGGCCTAACATGGCTTCTAAAAATGTTGCTTCTAATATTGCCGATTAGTCGGCTAATTTCTTCTGGTTGAGGCCTAACATGGCTTCTAAAAATGTTGCTTTTAATATTGCCGATTAGTCCGCTAATTTCTTCTGGTTGAGGCCTAACATGGCTTCTAAAAATGTTGCTTCTAATATTGCCAATTAGTCAGCTAATTTCTTATGGTTGAGGTCTACCTCATTTAATTCTTCTGGTTCTAATACAATTGATTCCAATACTACTGCTGCTGCTGTTGCTACGACTGCCTCATCACTTGGCAAATGTCTTCTGTTTGAAGCCTGCCTCATTTTATTCTTCTGGTTCTAATACAGTTGATTCCAACACTGCTGCTGCTGCTGCTGCTGCTGCTACTATTGCCTCATTATTTGGCAAATGTCTTTTTTTTGAGGCCTGCCTCATTTAATTTTTCTAGTTCTAATGCAGTTTATTCCAATACTACTGCTGCTGCTGTTGCTACTATTGCCTTATTATTTGGCAAATATCTTCTGTTTGGGCCTGCCTCATTTAATTCTTCTGGTTATAATAAAATTGATTTCAATGCTGCTGCTTGGTTAGCAAATGTAGTCACACTATTACCCCTGAAACGACTGTTGCCAAAAGTCCTGCTGCCTTAGTCATCATACAAATAACAATTTAACAATCTCTTCAAACTCTACAACTAATGCTAGTGTTGTGTTATATTATACTTGTATTGAAGGGTTGCATTATGTGAAATGTGCAACTAAAAAAATATGATGCATTTTAGGGACATTCAATTCAATAGCAGATTTATCAAATTATGTGTCGCATAGTTGTCTAATTTCTTCTGGATGGGATTTGCCAAGGCTCCTAAAAATCATGTGGCTTCCAATAATGCAGCATTTTCTGTTTAATTGTTTCTGGTTGAGGCCTACCTCTTCTAAGTGTAATTTTAATTCTACATTGATGCTACTACTGCCATAAGGTTGTCTAATTTCTTCTGGTTGGGGGTCTGTCAAGGCTCCTAAAAATAATTTTGCTTCCAGTACTGCCGCATTGTAGATTTCTTCAGGTTGAGGCCTACCTCTTTTAATTCTAATAATGTTACTTGGAATACTGCAGCATGGTTGGATAATGTAATCACACTTTTACTAAAATAAGAAAACCATAATGTATTTGAGTAGTAAATCCTAAAGCTAATTCGTCAAATTTGGCGCCCTCGCGTCATAGTCGACACGCGAGCGTCATACACGTGACACACACGCAGGGCCGCCATCAGGGGGTCACAGGAGGGCCAGTTGTCCCGGGCCTGCAGGATTTTTTGTCTAAGGGGGGCCCGACCATGCTCACTTACTTGATTTCAGCTCAGCGTGCTGCCAGTAGGACACTGCAGCTCTGTGCACGGAAGCTTTTCCCAATTAAGATTTCCTGTACCCTCATTCGTCCATTAAGAATAAGTCCTGGTAAATCTGCATTGGGATTGGATCCCCTTGTCCAATCCCTGTACAGCTTTACCGGGACTTAATTGGAGAAAAGCTTCCGTGCACAGAGCTGCAGTGTCCTACTGGCAGCACGCTGAGCTGAAATCAAATAAGTGAGCATGGTCGGGCCCCCCCTTACACACAAAGCCCTGGCAAGTATTTTTTTAAAAAATTTGGGGATATCTAGCCAATTTTATTTTTACTTGCAGGAGGGCCCCTGATCACCAATGGCTTTTTTTATAACTTGTGGGGGGGGGGGCTAGGCTATCAATTTCTTTTTTTACGTGCAGGGGGAGTCCAGATCACCAATGGCTTTTCATAACCTTTGGGGGGGGGGCAGGCCATTAATTTCTTTTTTACTTGTAATGGGGGCCCTGTCACCAATTTAAAAAAAAAAATTTATGGGGGGCCCTAGCGCCAATGTTTTTTTAAACTTATAAGGGGGCCTGACAATCAATAGCTTTTTATAATGTGTGTGTGTGGGGGTTACCTTTTTTAGCACTGATGTCTATGTGGTCTTTTAACTGTAGTGTGGAGTGGGCGCATTTGGGGTGGGGCTTTGGGGCAGTGGTGGGCGGGGCCCTGAAAATGTTGTTGTACGGGGCCCCGTGATTTCTCATGGCGGCCCTGCGCGCATCAAAAATGGGCGTCACAAATATAAATAGCCAATGCCCTGCCCTTACACTTGTAGGAGTGCAATACTTGTAAACATGGCAGGACCTGGGATGATGAATGAGGAGCAGTTGAGGTACCTCATCAGGTACCTGCACCGGGAGGGTTAAGACAATATCCCTCCCTGGACAATAGGCATCCAGGCCAGAGTGTCATGTAGAGGCTGAGGTGCAGGCTACGCAGGCAGTTTGGGGTGCGCCTAACTCTGCGAGTGCTCCAGAGAATCTGGAGCATTCTAAAGAGGCACCACACCGAGTTGGTGGAAGAACTGTGCATGGAGGTGGAAGGTAGAGTTATTTAAAAAGAAAACATCTTATGTTTTGCTATTTTACATGTATTTAAGTGAATACTTTATTTAGGATTGGAACAGTTGACTTTGACTGTGTCATAATTGCAGTTAGATAACAAGTAAATGAGCTGTCAAATGGATATTATTTAAACAGATTATAATAGATATAACAGAATACATGGGTTTCCCTTCTTAACTGACAGTTGAAACAGATTATAATAGATATAATAAAATACATGGGTTTCCCTTCTTAACTACAATAAAGCCACATGATTCCTGTTTATTTTGGTATTTTGGAGCAAATGTATGTTTGTTTAGGCCTTTGGCAAGGCTAATAATAATTTCACTTCACATAAATGTAGATTTATTTAAACGGAATAAATAGGTTTCCCTACTTAACTACAATAAAGCCACTTAATCAGGCCCGGATTTTTTGAAAGGCCACCAAGGGCCTGGCCTAGTGCGGCAGGATTTTAGGGAGGGCAGCGTGCTGCCCAACCACACCCACATTGGTTCAAAAATACAGGGGATGCGCTGGAGATACAATAATTTCAATCCCCATTGCTCCGGTCCAGATGATGAAAATTTGCCCGAATAAAGGGGAGGGGACAAGGGTGACAAATGGCAGTTGGGCCAAGGGGCTATGTAAATCCGGCCCTGCACTTGATTCCTATTTATTTTGGAGCAAATGTGTGTTTGTTTAAGCCTGTGGCAAGGCTAATAATTTTACTTCACATAAAGGTAGATTTATTTAAATGGAATAAAAAGGTTTCCCTTCTTAACTACAATAAAGCCACTTGAGTCCTATTTATTTTGTTATTTTTGAGCCAAAGTGTGTTTAGGTGAATAGTGTAACATCAGTAACAGTAAACTGTCATATAACTGCAGAAAACAAGTAAATCAAATGTAGATTATCTGCTGCAAAAAAAACTATATTAATGGTGTTGCCCGCCCCATACCTGCCAATGCCATCCTCATAGATGTTAATTTTCCTGTAGTTACAACATGACACCTTAACCTGTATAATTCATACTGTACAAATGCAATTGCTGTGTTACTCAAACTGAAATTCATTCATTGCCAGCTGAGTGGATCCAGGACGACAATCCTGATGATGCTGCACCACCACCTGACCAGGCAACACCAGCAGCAGTGCCCCCACCTGACCAGGCAGCACCAGCAGCAGTGCCCCCACCTGACCAGGCAGCACCACCACCTGACCAGGCAGCACCAGTGCTCCCACCTTACTGGCAGCACCACCACCTGACCAGGCGCTCGGTGTGGGCACTCAAGACTGGTAATGCCTTTTATGACCACACTGAGCTCCTGATCACCCTGGTTCACCATGTGAATGCCTTCAGGCAGGAGCTTCTGAAGGTCAGAGAAATGGTCCAGGTTCTGCAGAGGGACAATGCTCCTCCTCCACTATAATTTTATTATAGGTTATAGTTATCTGGTGGCCTAGCACCATTGTGCTATTTTGTACATTAAAAAAGTTTATAGCTCTATATTTGGAGTTCATTTTTCATTTAACTAAACTTATACTCAGATGGTATTTGAAATTGTTTGGATTCTAGTAACACAACGATGACTATTCTTAATCTGAGTAATTAACATTACATAGTATTTCAGAATTATTACAATTACATGATGTAAATATAAGGTTCATTCACATAAATATATGGTTTATTTATTTTTATCTGAGATACAAAGCACCCAGATACTATCTGTTCAGATTTATTAATTGTAATTGTGTTAGTAATCTACTAGTCAGGGCCGGACTGGGAGTAAAAAGCAGCCCGGGCAAAAAAATCTAAGCAGCCTACATGTAAACTTGTGATGATCTTGTACACATCCACTCATATATTGGGGTCAAACTGCAAAAAAATATGTGCATATAGAGCTGGTTTCTCACTTAAGTGTAATTAATGTAAAATATGAAAAAGATTCTGCAGCCTTGTGCCTTTCTATGGTCACAGAACAACCCCTCAGTGACTTCTAATATCCTTATATTACAGTAAAGCAACATTAGCACTATAGTGTAATTTTTAATTAATGGAATTAAATGAAATGTCTCAAAAGACCTGCCTCACAAAACACAAAATTAAACTGAGACTTTATCCAGGAGGAGCCATTATTTCCATTGCTATTAAAGGGGTGGTTCACCTTTAAGGTAACTTTCATTATGTTATAGAATGATTAATTCTAAGCAACTTTTTAAATTGTTTTTCATTATTTATTTTTTATAAATTTATATTATTTGTCTTTTTCTTCTGATTTTTTACAGTTTTCGCTGACCCCTTCTAATAAAACAAATACTCTGTAAAGCTACAAACGTATTGTTATTGCTACTTTTTATTGCTGATCCTTCTATTCAGACTCTCACCTAAACATATTCCAGTCTCTTATTCAAATCAATGCATGGTTGCTAGGGGAATCTGGACCCTAGTTACCAGATTGCTTAAAATGTAAATTGAAGAGCTGCTGAATAAAAAGCTAAATAACTCAAAAACCACAAATAATAAAGTAAGACTAAGTAAGTCATGGGAAAGTCTAGCAGAGAAAACTGCAGGCTTCTGTCAGGGCCTTTCTCCTTGGCCTTTTCACCTCCAGTAACTCTCCCCGAACTCAGTGTGGCACATTCCACCCCAGCTGACTCTCATGTGCCCAGGGGAACATCATACCAGTAGCTATTAATCCCTCACCTAGGCCCCACATAGCTTGTTGCTCACACTCCATCCTGGCCATTGCTTCTGCTTCAGGGAGTTACTTGGCTTGTGTCTTGGGTGAAGGGGACAGTCCCCAGTAGGATCAGCCGGAAAGAGGGCCTTGCTGTGCAGTTAGTAAAAGCCTGAGCTAAGCAGCATGTTACCCCTACCTCCAAGCGGCAGGTGCATAGAGTGCCAGGGGCCATGAGGAACAATTTGATGGGATAGGAGGCAACAGGAGTGGGGCAGGCAGCAGACAGTGTGGTACATTATATATATATATATATATATATATATATATATATATATATATATATATATATATAATGAGTGAAGCCACATGTGCTCCATTCTGGCCTTTGGAAACTAAGAAGCTAGACACACTGCCAGCTCTGAAAGAAAGGTGGGGTAGGGTTACATGAAAATCTTTTAATATAAACAATATAAAGATACAGTAAACACAGTATAGTACATTAAATAAATAACGGTTAGCATGGAATTTAGAAAATTGTGTCTCCATAAATAAGAAAACATATTAAAATTTTTTAAATAGAACAGATTCTTTCTTAAAGTCCCCAGGGGGAGTGGGCCAGGCAGCACACAGTGGGGTCCATTATATATAATAAGTGAAGCCCCAGTTTTCCTGCGCACTGTTTGTATCCTGGGCTGAGCTAGAAGATTATAGGTGTCGTGTGAGCCGCTAGAAGGGCACTGAGCAGTGGTGTAAAGAAGCCACCTGGTGACTCTGCAATGCGGAGGTGGTCTTGGGCATTGGACTGGCCTGCTCCCCCTTCAGGACTGGACTGCCCCCCTACAGGACCGGCCTGCCCCCCCTACAGGACCGGCCTGCCCCCCCTACAGGACCGGCCTGCCCCCCCTACAGGACCGGCCTGCCCCCCCTACAGGACCGGCCTGCCCCCCTACAGGACCGGACTGCCCCCCCTACAGGACTGGACTGCCCCCCTTTCAGGACTGGCCTGGACTGCCCCCCCTTCAGGACTGGACTGCCCCCCTACAGGACTGGACTGCCCCCATACAGGACAGGCCTGCTCCCCCCTTCAGGACTGGACTGCCCCCCCCCTACAGGACTGGACTGCCCCCACCACAATGCAGGGCCCTTGATTACCTCACTGTGTACAACAGTGTACTCCATGCTGAGCTGGGACATTCACACAGCAGGCAGCAGCAGCAGCGTGAGAGCCGAGGAGAGGAGTGGGAGGGGCAGAGCCAGGATGGGAGATAGGGCAGAGGAGCGGTCCTAGAGCCCGTCGGATGTACTGAAAAAACTTCAGAGGCAATCACCACTTATTTCAGGTGAGAAGCGGCCCACTTAAACAAAATATCGAGCGGCCCCGCGGGCAAATGCCTGAAGAGGCAGATTGCCAGTCCAGGCCTGCTACTAGTAGATATATAAAGTACAGATGGTACTTTTTGGTTAAACAGCAATACAGAGTAGTAGTAGTAGATACCATTACCAGTTGACCAGAGCTAATGTAAAAAAATCACAAATGTTAAAAGTTTAAGACACTTGCAAAATGGGAGTAATTTTTTTCTTTTGAAAAGATAGAAGTCCTCTGCTCGCTGAAAAAAACACAAACTTTTAACACCCAGCAGCTAGGTTAATTGGTAGCCCATGCACCTGCTTGCCTGACAGGATTAACCCTTGCTTCTTTTGCCTACAAATTCCCTCACTCTGCCACACATCCCTCTTCCCGGTGTAACATTGTACTGTGGAGCGATTCTTGCCACATTACTGTGGACTGTGAATAGGGCTTCAACAACAGCATGCAGTAAGCTTGTTCTGTGCTTTACATAGAATTTAAATGGTTGTAGTGAGGACAGGACCGCCATCAGAAATCGCAGGGCCCCATACAACAAAATTTCCTGGGCCCCCTGGGCTGCACCCACCGCAAGCCCCACCTACAGGTCCGCCCTCCCCACAGGTCCACCCCCTACCACACAGTAAAAAAATATTGGTGACTAGGGTTCCCACATGTTAATAAAAATAAAAAAATATTGATGGTCAGGGCCCCCCCCCAAAACCAACATTTGTGGCCAGGCCCCCCCCATTAAAAAATATTGGTGGCTAGGACCCCACATAAGAAAAAAATTGGTAGCCAGCCCCCCCCACACATTATGAGAAAATTGGTGGCCAGGGCCCCTTAAACATCCATGCCTTCCCGAAGTCAGATGGGGGGAATGGTTAATCAAGTAAGTGTGGCATGGCCGGGCCCCCCTTACCCTCGGGGGGCCCCCTACAACTCTCCCCCTGTCCCCCCCTTATGGCTGCCCTGAGTGAGGAAACCCAGCATGTTGCCTTGACTTATTATTATGCATCCACTGTAATGGATCATGGTCAGTAACCAACGTAAAAGACCTACCCAGCAAATAGTATTTTAAGGCTTCTGTAGCCCACTTTATTGTCAAGCATTCCCTCTCCACTTTGCCTCAGATAGGTCTGGCTCACCCTTGGCAGGATTAGCCGTGAGTCCTGCCTGTGTTCCAGAGTCAGACTGTAACACATTCAGATCCACATCACCATTATTTAACTTTTGTTCTAGGTTTTCGTCAAAATTTCTGGTAACATCTGGTAATAAATCATGAGAAGGATTTAGCATAGACACCCCAACATTAGATACATCAGACTTACTTAGCAATGCATTCTGACCCGTGTTTACCAATCCTCCTTAAACATTTGGACCTGTTTTTACTGAATAAAGATCAGGAGTGACTGGGGAAACTTTAATTGTGCCTGTAGCACAGAGGCAAAATTAGGGTAGTTGCGTCCCAGCACTAGGGGCAAGGCAAATTTGGCACCACTGCTGTTCTAGTCTGGAAAGTCTGACCAGAGTAGCCAAATGATATAGGGACAGAAGAATATTGTGCCAAGAAGCCAGGAACGCACTTTATGTCAATTTTTTTCTGCGTGGGGACCCGTAGTATTTACCAGCTTAGCCGACACTAAAGTAACATCACTACCTGAGTCTACCGGAGCTACTGTTGTTTTCCCATTTAACATCACTTGTGTACGGAAAACCCCACCTTCCCCATATTCTCCCAATAAACAATTAAAGCCACAAAAATTGTCAATAGTATTGAACCCACATTCCATAAGTTCTTGGAACCGTGGGCAGTTCACTTTAATATGACCCTGTTCCCTATATGCAAAGCCCACAATTGGGTTTTTACTCAATGGTACTCTCTTTTTAGCAAAAGTATTTTCACTTGAGGCTCCACTTGCCGTTCCACTCTTAAAGGGATCCTGTCATCGGAAATCATGTTTTTTTTCAAAACGCATCAGTTAGCAGTGCTACTGAAATCCATTTCTCAAAAGAGCAAACAGATTTTTTTATATTCAATTTTGAAACTTGACATGGGGCTAGACATTTTGTCAATTTCCCAGCTGCCCCTGGTTATGTGACTTGTGCTTTAGGAGAGAAATGTTTTCTGGCAGGCTGCTGTTTTTCCTTTTCAATGTAACTGAATGTGTCTCAGTGGGACATGGGGTTTTTACTATTGAGTGTACCTTCCCATTGTTCTTTTGTTTGGCTGCTGGGGGGGGGGCGATATCACTCCAACTTGCAGTACAGCAGTAAAGAGTGATTGAAGTTTGTCAGAGCACAAGTCACATGACTTGGGGCAGCTGGGGAATTGACAATATGTCTAGCCCCATGTCAGATTTCAAAATTGAATATAAAAAATCTGTTTGCTCTTTTGAGAAACAGATTTCAGTGCAGAATTCTCCTGGAGCAGCACTATTAACTGATTCATTTTGAGAAAAAAAAAGGTTACCACTGCCACCATCAGAGAGACTCTGTGCCACACGAGCGAGGAGTACTCTGTCTTCCTTTTGCGATTCCACAATAGCACCCATCTGGACAAGCAACAGCTGGTTAGCCTCAGCAGACTGAGCATTATTTTCCTGCTGCACTGAAACCCCATGCAGGAGCGCTTTACCTCCATCTTGGTTCCCAAAGTCGGCACAGTGCAATGTATCCCACTTCTGACACCACGTGTGACTGATTGGCAGTGAAGGAACCACACAGTGGGTAATGCAACAGAATGTGCAGCTTAGCCTTTAATGGCAGTTTGTCTATGGAAGTACAGACTGTCCCTTTTCAAGGCTTACACAACAAAATAAAACACAAAATAAGATCCTACTCCTGTCTGGAGGCTCTCACTCTGCTCACTGAAAAAACACAAAACTTTTAACACTCAGCAGCTAGGTTAATTGGTAACCCATGCACCTGCTTGCCTGACAGGATTAACCCTAGAGCTGCTGGAAGAAACCTTGCTTCTTTTGCCTACAAATTCCCTCACTCTGCCACAACACACAGCACTGATTGGGTCATTTGGGTTTAAAGAGGTGTGTCTCATTTTTGTACACTATCCTGATGACGACCCAGTGTAGATGTGAGTGTGGAATAAAACTTTTTCTCATTGAACTACTGAAAATAGCTGTGAGTGCGTTCGTATATCGGATTATATATATATGGGTATATGTATGTATATATATATATATATATATATATATATATATATATATATAGATATATATAGATATATATATATATATATATATATCTCTTCCAGATGAGTATCCGCACTCCAAGGTCAATCTTAACCCTTTGCCTGCCAAGCACGTACACCGTACGTTCTGGCAGGCAAGGGCTTTAACTGCCAAGCACGTACATTGTACGTTCTTGCAGTTTAACATGCTGTACTCTGCATCAGCGGCCGCCTCTGCAGAGGTTTAGCAGCATTGACAGCCCCCTGGGCAACGAGGCTGGGGGGCTGTCATGTCGGTCCTGCGACAGGATTGTCGCAGGGCCGACCTAAAAGAGGCAGACACAGCAAATCGCGTGTCTGCCTTGCTGCACTGCTTCCTCCTGCTTACCTCGTGTTCCAGAGACGACCACACACTTCCTGCTTGCTGTGAATCTGCAGACATCTTCTCTAACAACTTCTCCAGCTCTCAGATCAGCCAAAAACGGTAAGTGGCCTTTATTTTACACACTTACATACACTTACCTACATTATACACACATACATACACATACACATATTTTAGTAACAAAAAACAAAAAAAAAAGTTTTTTTGAATTTTTCATTTTACACTTATATGCACTTATATGCATTTATATACACTTATATGGACTTATATACACACTTATACACACTTATACACTGTCACACAATTCTTGGAAGTGTACACACATGTATACACATTTTATTTTTTTTACTTTTTCATTTCACCAATTTGTGTTTTTTTTACCCCTAAAAACTGTTTATTTCAGCAGCGTGACTATTGGATAATCGATTCCGGCCACTAATTACGCTGTTGGTGCAGTTATTTTTGTGGTTTTATTGCAATTTTATCCCTGCATTATTGTTCCTTATGTATCTTTAGTATAGTTTTGCTGTTTGGTGCTTTGGTATATTATTTTACTTAGATTGTTCCGTCAGAATATATGCTTTCCAAAAATATATGGTTTTCTGGGGTCTTTTTACAGTTTGGGGGTCTTATGGCACATAACGCACAGTTGGGGTTCTCTTTTCAGCAGCGTGAAAATTCATATGCACATTTTTCATTTGGAGCCGTACACACCATATACTTTGGTAAATCTATGCATATTGGGCATCAAACTATTCAGTAGACCTCTGATGTCCATATTTGGGGTGATTTTTCTTTGTACGTAAAACATTGTGTGCGATAAATGTGGCAAACTGCAACATTTTTAGGCGATTTTCAGAAATGTAAAAATCTCTGTGTTTAGAAAAGTTTTGAAGTTTGGTACTTTGCTGTAGAAAGACTTCTTTATCTTGGTTGTTTTCGTCAGAATGTGTACTTTCCAAAAACATATGGTTTTGGGGGGTCTTTGCTGTTAGGAGGGTCTTGAGGCACATAATATGAAGTCAAGGGTCTATGTTTACAGAAGGCGAATCGGCAGTAGAGAACATTTGGGGTCCGCACATGCCAGCTGCCTTGGGATATCAATGCATATTGGGCATAAAACTGTTCAGTAGACCCTTGGCATCAGTATTTATGGTGTTTTACAATTGTATGTAAGAAGTTGGGTGATAAATGCGGCCAATTGCAATATTTTTAGACGATTTTCAGAAATGTAAAAACCGTTGCTTTTATCGCCAAATTTAGGAAAGGTTTGCGGCTTGGTACTTTGGAGTACAAAGACATGCATACCCAATTTAGATTCGTGGGAATATGTTATTTCTGAAAATATATGGTTTTCTGGGGTGAAATTACTTTTTTCTGCCTTTGCCCCCCCCCCCCCAAAATGATGTAAATGTGTTGATTTTGCAGTACCTAAAATGAAAGACCATATGGGGGTCTTCCTTTTGGGGCCTCTATATGCCACGTGCTTGGGTACACCTATACATATTGTGCATCAAACTGTTCAGAGGACCCTAGGCTTTCATATTTGGGGTGATTTCTCTTGATACCTAAAAGTATGTGGGTAATACGATGCTGCAGGATAGAAATTTTGAGGTGATTTTTGGAAATGTCACCAAAATCACCAAATTTAGGAATGGTTTGTGGCTTCGTACTTTGTAGTACAAATACATGCATACCCAATTTAGATTCGTGGGAATGTGTACTTTCTGAAAATATATGGTTTTCTGGAGTGAACTTAATTTTTCCTACATTTGCCCCCCTCAAAACGATGTAAATGTGTTGATTTTGCAGTATCTGAAATGACAGACCATATGGGGGTCTTCCTTTTGGGACCCCTATATGCCACGTGCTTGGGTACACCTATACATTTTGGGCATCAAACTGTTCAGAGGACCCTAGGCTTTCATATTTGGGGTGATTTTGCTTGATACCTAAAAGTATGTGGGTAATACCATGCTGCAGGGTAGAAATTTTGAGGTGATTTTTGGAAATGTCACCAAAATAACCAAATTTAGGAATGGTTTGCGGCTTGGTACTTTGTAGTAAAAACGCATGCATACCCAATTTAGATTTGTGGGAACGTGTACTTTCCGAAAATATATGGTTTCTGGGGTGAACCTACTTTTTTCTACTTTTGACCCCCCCAAAACGATGTAAATGTGTTGATTTTGCAGTATCTGAAATGACAGACCATATGGGGGTCTTCCTTTTGGGGCCCCTGTATGCCACGTGCTTGGGTACACCTATACATATTGGGCATCAAACTGTTCAGAGGACCCTAGGCTTTCATATTTGGGGTGATTTCTCTTGATACCTAAAAGTATGTGGGTAATACGATGCTGCAGGGTAGAAATTTTGAGGTGATTTTTGGAAATGTCGCCAAAATCACCAAATTTAGGAATGGTTTGTGGCTTGGTACTTTTGAGTACAAAGACATGCATACCCAATTTAGATTTGTGGGAATGTGTACTTTCCAAAAATATATGGTTTTCTGGGGTGAACATACCTTTTTCTACTTTTGACCCCCCCAAAATGATGTAAATGTGTTGATTTTGCTGTACCTGAAATGACAGACCATATGGGGGTCTTCCTTTTGGGGCCCTGTATGCCACGTGCTTGGGTACACCTATACATATTGGGCATCAAACTGTTCAGAGGACCCTAGGCTTTCATATTTGGGGTGATATCTCTTGATACCTAAAAGTATGTGGGTAATACAATGCTGCAGGGTAGAAATTTTGAGGTGATTTTTGGAAATATCACCAAAATCACCAAATTTAGGAATGGTTTGCGGCATTGTACTTTGGAGTACAAAGACATGCATACCTAATTTAGATTCTTGGGAATGTGTACTTTCCGAAAATATATGGTTTTCTGGGGTGAACTTATCTTTTTTACTTTTACCCCACCCTAAAACGATGCAAATGTGTTGATTTTGCAGTATCTGGAATTACAGAACTGATAGCTCAAATGAGGTGTCTACATTTTAGGGCCCCTATATGCCACATGCTTGGGTACACCTATACATATTGGGCATCAAACTGTTCAGTGGATCCCAGGCTTTCATATTTGGGGTGTTTTACATTGATACCTAATGATGTGTGGGAGATATGATTCTGTAGATTGGAAGCTTTGAGGTCATTTTTCAAAAAATTCACCAATTTCTATAAAACATTATAACTTTAGGAAACAATTGCAACTTGGTAGTTTGGAGTACAATGATATGTTTACCCATTTTTGATTCACCAGAATCTGTTCTTTCTAATAATGGGTAGTTTTCTAGGGTAAACCTACTGTTAGTGGAATGTTTGGCCTTGAAATCAGAAGTATGCCGTTTGGGGAGCGGTGCTTTGGAAATTTGGTAGTGTACTGCTTGTAGATTTTGATCTATACAAGTGAGAAATCTCCATAAAACTATATATATTTGGTATTGCCGCGTTCAGGAGACATAGACCTTTCCAAATCAGCTGTGTTCTCATACATAAAGTAAATAATGTTTCTGATATATGTGATTGTTCTTTGTGAAACATGATTTTTTTCATTTTATTGGACACTTAGAAGCCTATATTTTTTTACAGAAGTAGAAATACACCAAAATTCTTGCATATTTTTAAAGTTCAGGTTGTCCTGAAAAAAACAATATATTGTTTTCCTGAGTAAACTAAAAGACCGCCCCAGGAAAGGCCCTTAAAGTGAAAGAGTACAAAATATCTAAAAACTGTAGATGTTCGCATCTAGGACAAAATGGCTGGCAGGGAAAGGGTTAATAGAGGCAGGGGTGCACGGTAAATCTTGTATACGCCAATGTTTTTCAGACCAGCACTCCCTTTTATGTAAAACAAATAATCTTTTATTGTTGCATCATTATCCAACAATAAAAGATTATTTGTTTTAAAAGGGAGTGCTGGTCTGAAAAACATTGGTATATATATATATATATATATATATATATATATATATATATATATAGTATTGCGAAGGACTCTCGTTCCATCTGTAGAGTGAGTAAACTGACACACACACACACACACACACACACACACAAGTAAAACAAACATAAGAGATTTATTGATACTTAGCACAGTTAAGCTGGCCATAGATGCAAAGATCCGATCGTACAAATCATCGTACGATCGGACTTTCCCATCTCCCGACCCGCCACTAACCATTCAGATCAAAGTCTTACCAGTCAGATTAGTTAAAGAACAGATCAGCAATGTTCTGCCTCTGACAGCAATCGTACGATATCTATCTCCAACCAAAGCTAGTGACAGTCTCCCACTGAAAATTGTACGATCGGCAATACACGCAGAGATATTATTGGCAGCTGACAGAAATTTTCTAACCTGTCCGATCGACCAAACGACTGATCGCCGCCGGACGAAAAATGTCGGGACTCTCCACACAAGGTTCGAAAGTCGTACGAATCCTCGATTCGTACGATCAGATCTTTGCGTCTATGGCCAGCTTTACTGAGGGACCCCTCCATAAAATGGCTCAGCAGCCTGGACGGCAAAAGTCAAAGATCCTCCCCCCAAAAGAAGCTTTATATATGTTTACCCCACACAGAATATAAGAAGTATATACATTTTAGCAGCTAGAATACTATATACATCATTATTGAGTGCATCTTATCAGTTAGCACACTATATAGGGTGAAAATCACCTTACAGTGCCACATTCCTTGAATTGCTAAAGCTCTAAACACCATCTTTAAGGTGTTGCTCTATTCTCTCTATCTTCTGCTCTGAGAATCACTAGTGATGGACGAATTTGTTTCGTTTCGCCATGAATATCGTGAATTTCCAGTGAAAGTCGCAAAACTGATGAAAATTCGCAAAATGGGTCAGTTTATCGTCGCCGGCATATAGAAAATTGTGACGCCGGCAAATTTTCGCCAGCGATTTTCACAGCAAATTTGTGGTACTAGCCTTGATACATTTAATCAGTTTCAGAATAGTATAAAATACTAAACACACACATAAAATAATAAATAATTTTGACCTTAGCAATAATCTAAAAACATTTTGGGGCAGATTCCCTAAAGGGCAAAATGTCTAATGCTAGCGAAAATTCGCCAGCGTGATGTCATTTTGTAACTACGCCGATTCCCTAACGGGCACAGGTGTTACTTTGCTAGTGCAGGAGATAGATGCTAGCGTTGCTTGGCACTCTAACGCCAGGCGAATTTTCAACTCCGCAAATTCACTAAAATGGGGATTTTATTGAATGTTACCTCTTGCGCCAGACTTGCCTTCGCCACCTCAGACCAGTCGAAGTGCAGTTGTCATGTCTCCAGCATAAGCTTCTACCATGCTATGAGATTTCCCGACTCACATACTATGGGCTCCCTCTGCTGGATGCTTGCTGTAATTACACAAGGCCATTTCATGTATATTCAGCACCTTCATAAGGCCAGTTACAACAAATGAATCTGGTTACCGTACTTTCACCATGTGACCTAGTGCAATGCCTTGTGGGAGCCACGACTCCATTTTACAACTCATGGTGTGGAAGAAGCACACAGTTCCATTCTTTCCTCATCAGGGTCGGGCCAAGGGGTAGGCAACCGTCTAGGGCGCAATCACTGGGTGGGGTGCACTTCTTAGGGAAAAAAGATTGGGGTTTTTTTTCATTATTTTTACACGCTCCCCCACCCTGGAGTGTGACTTACTTGGTGCCTTCTGCGCTGGCATGCATGCGCAGTAGGCTGCGGCGCTGGGGTGATATGTCAGTCACTTCATTAGAAACGATCGGTTGGGCAGAGAGGACTTACTGTGCATGTTAGAAGGGAGCAGTTGTGCTGAAGAGACCTGTCGGTCCTGCTGGCTGGGGCCTGGGCACTTTTAGCAGGTCGCTAGCGAATTTGCGCTGCTTAGGGAATTTGCCCCTTTATTTTGCAAAATAAACTCTCATTAGCACCATTTCATCAAGTTAGAGCAGTTAATTCAACACTGGTATAATTAAAGGACCAGTAACATCTAATTTTTTTTTCAAAAAATTTGTTAGTATTTTTTTTCTGTTTTTTGTAAAAAAAATTTGATGTTACTGGTCCTTTAACTATCTTTTGTATAATGGATGAAAAATGATTCAGTCATTTAATTAATTTCATGCCTCACCCTGTCCAAGATGCAAACCAAGCCCATATCATCAGTAAATAAATCACGTCTTATTCTATGGATATCTTCATGTTTATCCACTAAATCTGTAACTTTTATAGTTTGCAGTCCCAGACTGGGTCACAGACATCCAGATGCAATACATGAACTGTTAAAACAAAAATATGACTTCTGATATGGATATCTCATCATGTAATAATGCATCTGCTGTATCAAAGCAAAGGCAACAAGGTTACCACTACATAAAACAAGTCAGAGCAGGGCAAGTCAAGAAGCCAGAAGCAAGGCAGATCCATGTTTTTACAGTAAGAAAGAAACCAACAGATGGATATATGTATCGATCTATGTGGATGATGTGCTAGTCTGTTATGAGCAAGAAGGGTACAGTAATGATATTGTTCAAAGAATAAAGGCAAACTTTGAAATGACGATTTGGAAAATGTCACACATTACCTTGGAATACAAATTGAGAGAGATGAGAATGGAAGTTTCAGAAAAATAAAATTCAAGAATTGATAACCCTTTTGTGGAATGGAGGAAGCAAAGAAAGTATAAACGCCTATGGAAGTTGAATATCTGAAAGGCGAGAGTTGTGTCGGATTTTCAAATAAGATGATTATTAACTATAGGAATATTCAGGTTTATTAATGATAACGTATGATTATTTTACTCAATAGAATACATATTCATGATTGATATTATGCATATTTGATTAATCATATAGTGTTGAGTAATGCATGTTATATTTTGTTTTATATAAATTAATGTTTAGTTGGTAAGAAACTTCTGTTCTGAAAAGGATGTTTTATCAGACTCCTAACACAGGTGTATAACCTTTATGCTTAAAGCAAATCTCAAAGGTTGTATAATCCTTGGTGTCTGTGTGAATAAGATGAGAACACCTTGAAGGATTTTACAAACTATCCACAGTATAGAGCACACCTGTTTGAGAGGGTAATAATTAATCAAAGACAAACCAATTTTGAATGGCTAGTGTATTCACAAGTATATTGTATGTGTACTGAAGGTATTAAGGAATCATAAAGTATTGTTTCAGTCTCAGACAACAGTAATGTTTAACACCAGATTAAGGAGTTCAAAGGCTATTATGTATTTTTTAGATATTTTTAGGTCATGATGTTTGAGGCAATAGTGCCATCTACAGGTAGTGTAGGACATTATGCCCAGGGGTCAATGATTGACATTTTACAAAATATTTAGATTAAATGGTGATAGTTTAATTTTTGGAGACTACCCTTCAATTCCAATTGGTTAGTTAATTAATCCCAGGGGTTGAGTTTTAGACAGAAAAGAGGGATAAATTAGGAGACACTGGGATACTAGGGAAATAAAAGAAGAAACTAAAAAAGGAAGGAGGATAAGAAAAGGAGGGCTGACTGAAGAAGAAAAACTCTACATCTGAAAGAAAGAGAAGGAAAGAAATCTAAAAACTACTTGGAGACTCTCAACTATAAGAAGACTCATTCTTCAACTAAAAAGAAAAGGACCAGTGGATTTTAAAGATCTAGAAAGTGAGATCAGGGTGACATCACAGGCCAGTGAAAACTCTACATCTGGTAAATATAAATTTTTGTTATACTTTTTCTCGATTAAGTTGTATGCTTGGATATTTATTATTTCTATGTGTATTATAGTCATACCCTAAACATTGACTTTCCCAGAATTGCAAACTGGGAATAATCTGTTTAATTTGGGTCCATTTTATTTTTCATTAATATATATATATATATATGATATCCAAGTTAACGATTTAATGAGGAAATAGGAAAATTTAAGGACAGAATTCCTTAGCAAATCAGAATCAGTCACATATTCTTCCTTTGATTCCAATACCTTATTATTAATAAGAGTGTATATTGTCTTGTGGATGCTCGCCATATTAATGATTTTGGTCTTATCAATTAATATCTGTTGATAAATTTTATCTTGTGTTTATATCAAGAAGTATTTGGTGGATTTTAAAAGAAGTGATAATTTGATTTGTTATTATTATATATAAATAAATTAATTATTTTGTTAAATAGTTGTCCTGATTTTTCACCCTTTGTACCAATTGATTGGGAAAGCTCGATATCGAATTCAGAGTTGGGCATATATTATTTAAGACTCCTCCTGTTTAGTACTTATAAGGAGCCTTAAATTCTTTTAAATAATTTTATATAATTTCATTAAATATTCGCACAATTAGCCCGACATAATTTGGAGGCACTGCTGAGATCGAGATTATTTTCTCATATTGGTACAAACAGTGAAAAACCATTCCAATACTTCTGTCAAGCTAGTTATTTTTTTTTATTAATTGATTGAGACCATGAGTGTTGCAAGCAGTGAGAGTGGAAACACCCCAGAGCAAATGATCCACAATGTTGTTCAATTCATATATAAACGGTTAAAATTTGATCAAGGGATGATTAGTTGGATTAATGATTTGAAGAGAAATTTTAGGGCAGACCTTAATGATATCTGGGCAACAGACGGCATGGTTGAACGATATTTAACATGTATGAACTTAGCCTCTAGCAGTTCAGACAAAGAGAAAAAATTAATGTGTGCCCTACCGCCCGTTTTATATGCATTAATGGAAGTAGATACTCTATCAAAAGCTAGAAAAGAAGATATAGAAAAATTGAGGTCTCAATTACATGAGATAGAATCAAATATCCAACATATGGAATCTGACAGAAACCAATTAGAGATAGATATCTCTAACAAGGAAGCCTTTATTAGGGACTTAGAAACTGATGCTGAACATAGTCGCATAGCATACCGTAAGCTCAGAGAGGATTTTGAAGAATTACGGCAACAGTTGTTTAAAAATCAACAGTCAGGTGTACCCTGTATATGGTGTGGAGAGATTTCCTGATCCTCCAGTAATCACTCCCCAATATAAAAATTGGGCACCATATGTTCCTAGAGCCAAACCAATTGATAATTTTGATTCAGAGGCACAAGGTGTTTTGGGCCGGTTGGCTGAAGCTTGCCAAGCTGTGACCACCTTATTGGGCAATCACAGAACCAGGACCCCTATAGACTCCTGTCAAGACTCATCCCCAGAGAGGAATGAGCGCTGTAAGTCCCTTGTGTCCAATGTATTCTATAAAAATTATGCTTCCAATCTTAATACAAGTGGGTCTGAGAGTGATGAGAGGAAGCGGGATTCCAGTCCTGTCCCAAGAAGGGGGAAAAACACCCATAAAAGGGGTTCAAAAGGTAAATATCCCCAATATCCAGGTGAAAAACAAAATTCTGCCAGCATAATTAAATTCCTGAATACTGCTGTGCCAAAATTTTCTAAGAAAGGTTCTGCCCAAATAGCGACCCATTTAGAAATGTATGAGTCTACTATGGACTCTTTGGATTTGTCTGAAGCAGACAGAATAAGGTTTCTTCCATGGGCCTTTGATGACAGATACCGTCATTACTTTTCCTCCTTTAGAGAGAGAGGAATCACTAAATGGCAGTCAGTCTTACATGAAGTTAAATTAGAATTTGGGCCATACCGAAATACCACTGCCGCAAAGAGAGAAATTTATAGAATTACATGTCGGCCTAACCAAAGCCCCGAGACTTTCTCTCTGTGCTCAAAAATGCCTATGGTCTGGCCTACAGAGACCCTGATTGGGAATCTATAGATTTTAAACAGTTGTTTTATGACGCTTTACCAGCCCAGATCAAATTAAGTCTTGCCCATGATCTGGATATTGAAAGTCCCCTAGAAAAGCTGGTAACATCAGCAACCTTACTGTTTAACATCAGTGAGGGCCCAAATGTAAATGAAAGGAAAACTAAAAGATTCCCAGAACACGATGTCAATGAATCTAAAGTAAAACCTGATTTTGAGTCACAGCCAAAGAAAGTACCTTCAGCCAATGGGTCTAATCAGCAGAACCGAAGACAGCCAAATCCCATACAAAACAAACCTCAAAATCCTAAGGGATCAGACGGGAACAGCTCAGGTTCTGGAAGCCAGGACTATCGTCCTCGTTTCAACCGGGATTACCGAGGGTACCAGGGTAGACAGAATTATAGGGGTTACCAAGAGTATAGGCGTCCCCAGGGGTATAGACGTTGGGACAATAGGCCCAGGCAATAATGGGTAAAAGGGCAGGAATCACCAAATTCACCCAGGGGTAAATCACCCACAGGGAACCAAAATGGTCCCCAGAATCAAAACCCACGTAAACCTAGCAGATTTGATCAACTTGCAGACCAGGTTTCCAAGTTAACTGACATTGTAAGTAAATTGTCTCAAGTTTCTGCACCAAAACAGTCTGAGGATTTTTTAGATGTGAAGGCGGGACCCAGTTCCGCCAATTAAAAGAAACAGGGTCAGGTCCCTGTACAGAAATGAATACGGCAATACCAAATATGGACAACAATCATATTTTGCATTACACCGACCCAATCGGGGTCAAAGGGAAGTCTAATGTTTCATTTATCTTGCAGCCAAATAAGGTCAATTCTCGTGATCCAATATCACTACAGCCCGTGTGTGAAATACCCTCTGTTCAGTTCGTCCCAGTGGTGGAATCCATGGGAACCCAGATGACCTGCAGGCGGAACCAGGAGGAGATAAATCCAAATATCCTGACGCTGCAGAAGGATCATTCTTTAAAACAACAGATGGCAAATCACTCCAATTTTCTCTGTAATCTCTTAAAGTTAGACGGCCGATACTTTATAGATACCTGTCTCCAAGATGGATGTGTCGGACCAATCCAAGGTTTATTGGATACCGGGTCTCAGGTCACTATCTTATCTTTTAGCCACTTCCAACAGATCTTGGGGTCATAAAAAAAAGAAACTGAGATTAACGGCATTTGATGGCTCTTTGATAAGTGTGGGCGGTGACAGTTTACAGGTGAAAGGCACATCCTGGCTGACATACAAGATTGGCAAAAAGATCCTTAGACATCCAACATTAATTGTAGATCTTCCATATGATCGGCTGATCATTGGAATTGATCTGCTCAAAAGATTAAGATCCATAATTGACTTTATTAATGAAGCAATATGGACTCAGGTAAAAACCCCAATTGCTTTTGAGCACTCCCACAATGCACGCCACAACATAGTTGCCACATGATTGAAGAAAGGCCTAATTCTGTTGAAATCCATTTCCGGAACAGTCAAATACCAAATATATCAATCCTGAAAAACGGTAAACCTGAAGAAAGTGTTAATACTTCCTTCCACATCATTAATATCCAAAAGGACAAAATAGAAAAGATAATCCTGGAGGATGATGTGTTAACAATTTCTCTAAAAGGGGGAAATAAGGAAGTTGCAGGCATAACCAGACATACACAATCACTGGTTAAAATTGAAAAGACCAACGATTCTATGCTGGTTCCCGTACAGGTAAATAATATTGCCCGGGTGTAATATGCCAAGTTGGATCTCAAATCTGAGACCAGCTACATAAGTCTAGGACTTCTAAAGCAGATTACAGATCCTCAGATGATTAAATTTTCCTTCTCACAGGAATGGGTTTATGACCTGGATAAAGATGACCAGAGTCCAAATGTGATGGCAAGATGCATTTTATCTGTCTTCCTCAAAAGGAAACCGATACATGCTGACTGTAACTTGTTTGTTTACAAAATGGATAGAATGTCTGCCATGTAAAACATGCAGTTCTAGTGTATGCGCATCACTGCTCATTAACCATATATTTTCCAGATTTGGTCTTCCCCAGCGTATTGAATCCGACCGTGGAAGTCACTTCACCAGTGAAGTGATGACCAAGATGTGGGAAATTCTAGGAGTCAAAAGGAAGCTACACATAGCTTACAGACCAGCTTCTAGTGGTGGAGTAGAGCGTTACAATCAGTCCATAGTAAACATTTTGAAAAAGTTTGTCAAGGAATCTGGTAAAGACTGGGATGTCATGTTGCCACTGGTTCTCATGGCTATTAGAGCCACTCCAAGTGCAGCAACAAAACTTTCTCCATTTGAGATGATTACGGGTAGAAAAATGGTGTTACCTCAACATCTACTTTACAGGACCACAGATCACAATTTGATGAATACAATGACTGCACATCAATATATAGAAAATTTACACAAGCATCTACAGCATGCTTTTGCATTTGCTCAAAGAAATATTGAGAAAGCTGCAGTAAGTACGAAAACGTACTATGATCTAAAAACTACTCAAAGGGAATATCAGGTGGATGACAAAGTTTATCTTTATAACTTTGCCAGGGATCAAGTAAAGGAAAGGAAATTCCTACCTTCCTGGAAAGGTCCATATATAATCACTGATAAATTATCTCCTGTGGTTTATAAAGTTAAAATTCCTAAGGGGGATGATTTTGTTGAAAAATGGATGCACATTAACCAATTACGTGTTTGTCATCCTAGCTCACAACTTCGGAAAATAGAGCAAGTCGAGAGCTAAGTAGTAAGGAATCTGGAAATTCCGGATAAAGATGGAAGTAGAGATTAATATTGTATATAGATAATTATATCATGATATGCCTATGTCTGCTCTCTCTACTTTCCAACTATCCTTTATCTTACCTGTGAACTGAAACTTGCTCTGTTATAGGAAACTCATACCAATCCTAAGAATTTATGATGAGGTCGAAACATGCTATATATGACAGCCGAAACTAATGATTTCTTTTGATTTTCTATAGGCGCAAAGATGCCATCCCAGATGATCGCTATCTTATATGCAGTCCTGATCTTAGGGAAAGAATTACACGCTGAGCGGATTGTGATGACAGGTCCATCATCCGGGATCATGCTACAGGATACGGCAGGATTCATCATGACCAACAAGAGGATCTTATCCCAAAAGATTTATATGAGCCTAGATCCACATTGTATCATCGAAAGACAAATCAACGTATCCAATATCCGATCACCGGAGATTCAAACCTGGTACCAGCTGCATATTGAATATTCACAAAAGCGGATTACTCAAATCCTGGAGCAAACCCGGAAAACTTTAACCAGAGAGTTATATTTTTTTTCCTTCAAAACCAAAGACCAAAGCGGTTAATTTCTGCCATTGTTGCTGCTATAATCTTTGAGATAGTTGTAACTGTATTTGCAACCGGAGTAAGAATCGCCAATTCCACCTCCCTTAAAATATTGAAGGAGAGGTGGAAAGCATTGATGCATTCCAAAATCAGAAGATTGCCATAAGTCCAGATTTAAAATTTTTGTTGGACAATAAGCCCAGCCATACCATCCATATGGTTATAAAAAAAACATAATATTACCATGGATACTCCACAATTTTCATCAACCGATGACGAAATACTGTTTCCTTCTGTTTGGTCATGGGTGGAAAACTACATATGGAGTATCTTGATCATAATTATAGTAGGGTGGTTAACTGTAATCACCATCTTGGCAATTTGTTGGATGAAGATCATCAAAAAGACTCTAGACAAACTATGGCTTAAATCTCGCCGATCAAGTTTACATAATAAGTATGATGAAGGAAGAGTTTGAAAACCCTTAGTAGTTTTCCTGAAATGTTCATATTATAGGAAACATTTCAGAAAAACGAGGGGGATTTGTCGGATTTTCAAATAAGATGATTATTAACTATAGGAATATTCAGGTTTATTAATGATAATGTATGATTATTTTACTCAATAGAATACATATTCATGATTGATATTATGCATATTTGATTAATCATATAGTGTTGAGTAATGAATGTTATATTTTGTTTTATATAAATTAATGTTTAGTTGGTAAGAAACTTCTGTTCTGAAAAGGATGTTTTATCAGACTCCTAACACAGGTGTATAACCTTTATGCTTAAAGCAAATCTCAAAGGTTGTATAATCCTTGGTGTCTGTGTGAATAAAATGAGAACACCTTGAAGGATTTTACAAACTATCCACAGTATAGAGCACACCTGTTTGAGAGGGTAATAATTAATCAAAGACAAACCAATTTTGAATGGCTAGTGTATTCACAAGTATATTGTATGTGTACTGAAGGTATTAAGGAATCATAAAGTATTGTTTCAGTCTCAGACAATGTCAACAGTAATGTTTAACACCAGATTAAGGAGTTCAAAGGCTATTATGTATTTTTTAGATATTTTTAGGTCATGATGTTTTTAGGCAATAGTGCCATCTACAGGTAGTGTAGGACATCATGCCCAGGGGTCAATGATTGACATTTTACACAATATTTAGATTAAATGGTGATAGTTTAACTTTTGGAGACTACCCTTCAATTCCAATTGGTTAGTTAATTAATCCCAGGGGTTGAGTTTTAGACAGAAAAGAGGGATAAATTAGGAGACACTGGGGGATACTAGGGAAATAAAAGAAGAAACTAAAAAAGGAAGGAGGATAAGAAAAGGAGGGCTGACTGAAGAAGAAAAACTCTACATCTGAAAGAAAGAGAAGGAAAGAAATCTAAAAACTACTTGGAGACTCTCAACTATAAGAAGACTCATTCTTCAACTAAAAAGAAAAGGACCAGTGGATTTTAAAGATCTAGAAAGTGAGATCAGGGTGACATCACAGGCCAGTGAAAACTCTACATCTGGTAAATATAAATTTTTGTTATACTTTTTCTCGATTAAGTTGTATGCTTGGATATTTATTATTTCTATGTGTATTATAGTCATACCCTAAACATTGACTTTCCCAGAATTGCAAACTGGGAATAATCTGTTTAATTTGGGTCCATTTTATTTTTCATTAATATATATATATATATATGATATCCAAGTTAACGATTTAATGAGGAAATGTGTATTATAGTCATACCCTAAACATTGACTTTCCCAGAATTGCAAACTGGGAATAATCTGTTTAATTTGGGTCCATTTTATTTTTCATTAATATATATATATATATGATATCCAAGTTAACGATTTAATGAGGAAATAGGAAAATTTAAGGACAGAATTCCTTAGCAAATCAGAATCAGTCACATATTCCTCCTTTGATTCCAATACCTTATTATTAATAAGAGTGTATATTGTCTTGTGGATGCTCGCCATATTAATGATTTTGGTCTTATCAATTAATATCTGTTGATAAATTTTATCTTGTGTTTATATCAAGAAGTATTTGGTGGATTTTAAAAGAAGTGATAATTTGATTTGTTATTATTATATATAAATAAATTAATTATTTTGTTAAATAGTTGTCCTGATTTTTCACCCTTTGTACCAATTGATTGGGAAAGCTCGATATCGAATTCAGAGTTGGGCATATATTATTTAAGACTCCTCCTGTTTAGTACTTATAAGGAGCCTTAAATTCTTTTAAATAATTTTATATAATTTCATTAAATATTCGCACAATTAGCCCGACATAATTTGGAGGCACTGCTGAGATAGAGATTATTTTCTCATATTGGTACAAACAGTGAAAAACCATTCCAATACTTCTGTCAAGGTAGTTATTTTTTTTTATTAATTGATTGAGACCATGAGTGTTGCAAGCAGTGAGAGTGGAAACACCCCAGAGCAAATGATCCACAATGTTGTTCAATTCATATATACACGGTTAAAATTTGATCAAGGGATGGATAGTTGGATTAATGATTTGAAGAGAAATGCTAGGGCAGACCTTAATGATATCTGGGCAACAGACAGCATGGTTGAACGATATTTAACATGTATGAACTTAGCCTCTAGCAGTTCAGACAAAGAGAAAAAATTAATGTGTGCCCTACCAACCGTTTTATATGCATTAATGGAAGTAGATACTCTATCAAAAGCTAGAAAAGAAGATATAGAAAAATTGAGGTCTCAATTACATGAGATAGAATCAAATATCCAACATATGGAATCTGACAGAAACCAATTAGAGATAGATATCTCTAACAAGGAAGCCTTTATTAGGGACTTAGAAACTGATGCTGAACATAGTCGCATAGCATACCGTAAGCTCAGAGAGGATTTTGAAGAATTACGGCAACAGTTGTTTAAAATTCAACAGTCAGGTGTACCCTGTATATGGTGTGGAGAGATTTCCTGATCCTCCAGTAATCACTCCCCAATATAAAAATTGGGCACCATATGTTCCTAGTGCCAAACCAATTGATAATTTTGATTCAGAGGCACAAGGTGTTTTGGGCCGGTTGGCTGAAGCTTGCCAAGCTGTGACCACCTTATTGGGCAATCACAGAACCAGGACCCCTATAGACTCCTGTCAAGACTCATCCCCAGAGAGGAATGAGCGCCTAAGTCCCTTGTGTCCAATGTATTCTATAAAAATTATGCTTCCAATCTTAATACAAGTGGGTCTGAGAGTGATGAGAGGAAGCGGGATTCCAGTCCTGTCCCAAGAAGGGGGAAAAACACCCATAAAAGGGGTTCAAAAGGTAAAAATCCCCAATATCCAGGTGAAAAACAAAATTCTGCCAGCATAATTAAATTCCTGAATACTGCTGTGCCAAAATTTTCTAAGAAAGGTTCTGCCCAAATAGCGACCCATTTAGAAATGTATGAGTCTACTATGGACTCTTTGGATTTGTCTGAAGCAGACAGAATAAGGTTTCTTCCATGGGCCTTTGATGACAGATACCGTCATTACTTTTCCTCCTTTAGAGAGAGAGGAATCACTAAATGGCAGTCAGTCTTACATGAAGTTAAATTAGAATTTGGGCCATACCGAAATACCACTGCCGCAAAGAGAGAAATTTATAGAATTACATGTCGGCCTAACCAAAGCCCCCGAGACTTTCTCTCTGTGCTCAAAAATGCCTATGGTCTGGCCTACAGAGACCCTGATTGGGAATCTATAGATTTTAAACAGTTGTTTTATGACGCTTTACCAGCCCAGATCAAATTAAGTCTTGCCCATGATCTGGATATTGAAAGTCCCCTAGAAAAGCTGGTAACATCAGCAACCTTACTGTTTAACATCAGTGAGGGCCCAAATGTAAATGAAAGGAAAACTAAAAGATTCCCAGAACACGATGTCAATGAATCTAAAGTAAAACCTGATTTTGAGTCACAGCCAAAGAAAGTACCTTCAGCCAATGGGTCTAATCAGCAGAACCGAAGACAGCCAAATCCCATACAAAACAAACCTCAAAATCCTAAGGGATCAGACGGGAACAGCTCAGGTTCTGGAAGCCAGGACTATCGTCCTCGTTTCAACTGGGATTACCGAGGGTACCAGGGTAGACAGAATTATAGGGGTTACCAAGAGTATAGGCGTCCCCAGGGGTATAGACGTTGGGACAATAGGCCCAGGCAATAATGGGTAAAAGGGCAGGAATCACCAAATTCACCCAGGGGTAAATCACCCACAGGGAACCAAAATGGTCCCCAGAATCAAAACCCACGTAAACCTAGCAGATTTGATCAACTTGCAGACCAGGTTTCCAAGTTAACTGACATTGTAAGTAAATTGTCTCAAGTTTCTGCACCAAAACAGTCTGAGGATTTTTTAGATGTGAAGGCGGGACCCAGTTCCGCCAATTAAAAGAAACAGGGTCAGGTCCCTGTACAGAAATGGATACGGCAATACCAAATATGGACAACAATCATATTTTGCATTACACCGACCCAATCGGGGTCAAAGGGAAGTCTAATGTTTCATTTATCTTGCAGCCAAATAAGGTCAATTCTCGTGATCCAATATCACTACAGCCCGTGTGTGAAATACCCTCTGTTCAGTTCGTCCCAGTGGTGGAATCCATGGGAACCCAGATGACCTGCAGGCGGAACCAGGAGGAGATAAATCCAAATATCCTGACGCTGCAGAAGGATCATTCTTTAAAACAACAGATGGCAAATCACTCCAATTTTCTCTGTAATCTCTTACAGTTAGACGGCCGATACTTTATAGATACCTGTCTCCAAGATGGATGTGTCGGACCAATCCAAGGTTTATTGGATACCGGGTCTCAGGTCACTATCTTATCTTTTAGCCACTTCCAACAGATCTTGGGGTCATCAAAAAAAGAAACTGAGATTAACGGCATTTGATGGCTCTTTGATAAGTGTGGGCGGTGACAGTTTACAGGTGAAAGGCACATCCTGGCTGACATACAAGATTGGCAAAAAGATCCTTAGACATCCAACATTAATTGTAGATCTTCCATATGATCGGCTGATCATTGGAATTGATCTGCTCAAAAGATTAAGATCCATAATTGACTTTATTAATGAAGCAATATGGACTCAGGTAAAAACCCCAATTGCTTTTGAGCACTCCCACAATGCACGCCACAACATAGTTGCCACATGATTGAAGAAAGGCCTAATTCTGTTGAAATCCATTTCCGGAACAGTCAAATACCAAATATATCAATCCTGAAAAACGGTAAACCTGAAGAAAGTGTTAATACTTCCTTCCACATCATTAATATCCAAAAGGACAAAATAGAAAAGATAATCCTGGAGGATGATGTGTTAACAATTTCTCTAAAAGGGGGAAATAAGGAAGTTGCAGGCATAACCAGACATACACAATCACTGGTTAAAATTGAAAAGACCAACGATTCTATGCTGGTTCCCGTACAGGTAAATAATATTGCCCGGGTGTAATATGCCAAGTTGGATCTCAAATCTGAGACCAGCTACATAAGTCTAGGACTTCTAAAGCAGATTACAGATCCTCAGATGATTAAATTTTCCTTCTCACAGGAATGGGTTTATGACCTGGATAAAGATGACCAGAGTCCAAATGTGATGGCAAGATGCATTTTATCTGTCTTCCTCAAAAGGAAACCGATACATGCTGACTGTAACTTGTTTGTTTACAAAATGGATAGAATGTCTGCCATGTAAAACATGCAGTTCTAGTGTATGCGCATCACTGCTCATTAACCATATATTTTCCAGATTTGGTCTTCCCCAGCGTATTGAATCCGACCGTGGAAGTCACTTCACCAGTGAAGTGATGACCAAGATGTGGGAAATTCTAGGAGTCAAAAGGAAGCTACACATAGCTTACAGACCAGCTTCTAGTGGTGGAGTAGAGCGTTACAATCAGTCCATAGTAAACATTTTGAAAAAGTTTGTCAAGGAATCTGGTAAAGACTGGGATGTCATGTTGCCACTGGTTCTCATGGCTATTAGAGCCACTCCAAGTGCAGCAACAAAACTTTCTCCATTTGAGATGATTACGGGTAGAAAAATGGTGTTACCTCAACATCTACTTTACAGGACCACAGATCACAATTTGATGAATACAATGACTGCACATCAATATATAGAAAATTTACACAAGCATCTACAGCATGCTTTTGCATTTGCTCAAAGAAATATTGAGAAAGCTGCAGTAAGTACGAAAACGTACTATGATCTAAAAACTACTCAAAGGGAATATCAGGTGGATGACAAAGTTTATCTTTATAACTTTGCCAGGGATCAAGTAAAGGAAAGGAAATTCCTACCTTCCTGGAAAGGTCCATATATAATCACTGATAAATTATCTCCTGTGGTTTATAAAGTTAAAATTCCTAAGGGGGATGATTTTGTTGAAAAATGGATGCACATTAACCAATTACGTGTTTGTCATCCTAGCTCACAACTTCGGAAAATAGAGCAAGTCGAGAGCTAAGTAGTAAGGAATCTGGAAATTCCGGATAAAGATGGAAGTAGAGATTAATATTGTATATAGATAATTATATCATGATATGCCTATGTCTGCTCTCTCTACTTTCCAACTATCCTTTATCTTACCTGTGAACTGAAACTTGCTCTGTTATAGGAAACTCATACCAATCCTAAGAATTTATGATGAGGTCGAAACATGCTATATATGACAGCCGAAACTAATGATTTCTTTTGATTTTCTATAGGCGCAAAGATGGCATCCCAGATGATCGCTATCTTATATGCAGTCCTGATCTTAGGGAAAGAATTACACGCTGAGCGGATTGTGATGCCAGGTCCATCATCCGGGATCATGCTACAGGATACGGCAGGATTCATCATGACCAACAAGAGGATCTTATCCCAAAAGATTTATATGAGCCTAGATCCACATTGTATCATCGAAAGACAAATCAACGTATCCAATATCCGATCACCGGAGATTCAAACCTGGTACCAGCTGCATATTGAATATTCACAAAAGCGGATTATTCAAATCCTGGAGCAAACCCGGAAAACTTTAACCAGAGAGTTATATTTTTTTTCCTTCAAAACCAAAGACCAAAGCGGTTAATTTCTGCCATTGTTGCTGCTATAATCTTTGAGATAGTTGTAACTGTATTTGCAACCGGAGTAAGAATCGCCAATTCCACCTCCCTTAAAATATTGAAGGAGAGGTGGAAAGCATTGATGCATTCCAAAATCAGGAGATTGCCATAAGTCCAGATTTAAAATTTTTGTTGGACAATAAGCCCAGCCATACCATCCGTATGGTTATAAAAAAAACATAATATTACCATGGATACTCCACAATTTTCATCAACCGATGACGAAATACTGTTTCCTTCTGTTTGGTCATGGGTGGAAAACTACATATGGAGTATCTTGATCATAATTATAGTAGGGTGGTTAACTGTAATCACCATCTTGGCAATTCGTTGGATGAAGATCATCAAAAAGACTCTAGACAAACTATGGCTTAAATCTCGCCGATCAAGTTTACATAATGAGTATGATGAAGGAAGAGTTTGAAAACCCTTAGTAGTTTTCCTGAAATGTTCATATTATAGGAAACATTTCAGAAAAACGAGGGGGATTTGTCGGATTTTCAAATAAGATGATTATTAACTATAGGAATATTCAGGTTTATTAATGATAACGTATGATTATTTTACTCAATAGAATACATATTCATGATTGATATTATGCATATTTGATTAATCATATAGTGTTGAGTAATGCATGTTATATTTTGTTTTATATAAATTAATGTTTAGTTGGTAAGAAACTTCTTTTCTGAAAAGGATGTTTTATCAGACTCCTAACACAGGTGTATAACCTTTATGCTTAAAGCAAATCTCAAAGGTTGTATAATCCTTGGTGTCTGTGTGAATAAGATGAGAACACCTTGAAGGATTTTACAAACTATCCACAGTATAGAGCACACCTGTTTGAGAGGGTAATAATTAATCAAAGACAAACCAATTTTGAATGGCTAGTGTATTCACAAGTATATTGTATGTGTACTGAAGGTATTAAGGAATCATAAAGTATTGTTTCAGTCTCAGACAATGTCAACAGTAATGTTTAACACCAGATTAAGGAGTTCAAAGGCTATTATGTATTTTTTAGATATTTTTAGGTCATGATGTTTGAGGCAATAGTGCCATCTACAGGTAGTGTAGGACATCATGCCCAGGGGTCAATGATTGACATTTTACACAATATTTAGATTAAATGGTGATAGTTTAACTTTTGGAGACTACCCTTCAATTCCAATTGGTTAGTTAATTAATCCCAGGGGTTGAGTTTTAGACAGAAAAGAGGGATAAATTAGGAGACACTGGGGGATACTAGGGAAATAAAAGAAGAAACTAAAAAAGGAAGGAGGATAAGAAAAGGAGGGCTGACTGAAGAAGAAAAACTCTACATCTGAAAGAAAGAGAAGGAAAGAAATCTAAAAACTACTTGGAGACTCTCAACTATAAGAAGACTCATTCTTCAACTAAAAAGAAAAGGACCAGTGGATTTTAAAGATCTAGAAAGTGAGATCAGGGTGACATCACAGGCCAGTGAAAACTCTACATCTGGTAAATATAAATTTTTGTTATACTTTTTCTCGATTAAGTTGTATGCTTGGATATTTATTATTTCTATGTGTATTATAGTCATACCCTAAACATTGACTTTCCCAGAATTGCAAACTGGGAATAATCTGTTTAATTTGGGTCCATTTTATTTTTCATTAATATATATATATATATATGATATCCAAGTTAACGATTTAATGAGGAAATAGGAAAATTTAAGGACAGAATTCCTTAGCAAATCAGAATCAGTCACATATTCCTCCTTTGATTCCAATACCTTATTATTAATAAGAGTGTATATTGTCTTGTGGATGCTCGCCATATTAATGATTTTGGTCTTATCAATTAATATCTGTTGATAAATTTTATCTTGTGTTTATATCAAGAAGTATTTGGTGGATTTTAAAAGAAGTGATAATTTGATTTGTTATTATTATATATAAATAAATTAATTATTTTGTTAAATAGTTGTCCTGATTTTTCACCCTTTGTACCAATTGATTGGGAAAGCTCGATATCGAATTCAGAGTTGGGCATATATTATTTAAGACTCCTCCTGTTTAGTACTTATAAGGAGCCTTAAATTCTTTTAAATAATTTTATATAATTTCATTAAATATTCACACAATTAGCCCGACAGTTGCTTGTTGACAGACAACCACCAATTTAGAAAGGTTATTGGAAAATTGTTGTTCATAGCGACAGTGACAAGACCAGACATTGCAGCAGCAGTAGGCATACTTTGTAGAAAGGTTTTAGCTCCATCACATCGTCATTGGAATGTGGTAAAGCACATCATAAAATACCTGAAAGGGACTATCAATAAGAAGTTGAAATTGCCAGCAGTACACATAGGAAAGTTAACTGGTTATGTAGACACAGACCGCAGGAGATGTAAAAGATCGCAAGTCAACTACAGGATTTTTGTTTCAACTTGGAAACAGAAACAGAAACAGAAATTACGTTATGTATAAACAATTTCCTGTTTTCCCATAGTCACCCATGACCAGCATTCACCGAATGGGAATTCACCAAGCTAAAAAATGAGGGAGGGACTAATGGAGTATGGGAGGTGCAGCCTTTTATTATTGAGGGAGGTCCTGTCCGCTGGCCCACGGGGATGTTAACCCCATTCGGTGAATGCTGGCCATGGGTGACTATGGGAAAGATAGTGGCACAATCTCAATCTAAGCTGGAGAAAGGGGAGCTCTTCATATGTTAAGAAAAATCATTTAAATAGAAGTGTGAACACAGGGTTATATGTGTACATGGCTAGGAAAAGAAGATCTGCAGAGTGTTGAGGAATGGAAATATAATGTTTTTTAATCAACTGATGGAAAGAAATTAAAAAAATATATAAATAAACCCAATGCCTCCTCCATCCACCCCTGAACTTCATTTTCCCCATTACTATGCCCTAATTACTATCCCTCATCTGTGATGTACTAAACAGCTGCAGCATCAACTAAATATCTAATACATATGAAGGAGAAAATTACCACGATACCTGGAAAAACTTAATTCACACGTAAATGAATCAACAAAGAGAAACTTAACGAGCTGCTAATACATGGCCAACTACAGTGTGTATGTGGAAATGCTGGTGCTCACATTTTAATAATTACGGGTGTCACTGTTGGTGTTTAATTCCTCAATAGGGACACATGGCAGCTTTTTTACAGAAAATTCTCAATACAGTGGGTGAAGCTCAATGGGCATTCTTGCACGTGACTTTTCCCAAACTGCATGACTTTATTTACTGTATATGAACATTTTTTCATGGCAAAATATTTCACCCATCATTTTTCCTCAACTACTGTATCATAAAATGTTTAATACACTCCACTGCATCTGTTAAAGGACCAGTAACATCAAAAAAAAATGTTTAAAAATTCGTTAGTGCACAACGAAAAATAAACACCAAGACAAATAAAGCTTTTAAAAAGCAAAGCCTTTATTAAGAAATAACTTACAGAAAATCCACTTCCTGTCCTCTTCAGAAACGGCGAAAAGGCGACCATCCACACTGCAGCAATCGATTTCTCCTTCCTGGATATTCACTGACAAGCATCTTCCTCCTCCCGGCGTCCAGCAACAGCTGTGTCTCTTCTCCCCCATGGATCGACTTCCCTCCTTCGCTCTCCTCACCAGCAGCTGCGGGGCACAGAGTGGGTAGTGATTTAGGAGTCGGTGTGAGCGGAGGCAGGGACGGAGCTCTAAGAAGCAGACAGTCCAGTGTAAAATACTTGTCTGCGTGTGAAATCCTTCCCATCGCTTCATACAATGCGGAGAACGGCAAACAATCCTAGCGTGTGTATTTGATTGTCTGCTTCTTCTAGGATAATAAGTCGCATTGAGGGTCCCCGCAGAGAGAAATACAAAACCGGCTGCCAAAGTCCCCAGACTGAGCTAAGTTGCCTGCTCGTTGCTGTCAGTGAAAGATACGTGGAGCTGCTGGGATGGGAGCAATACCGGCAAAGAACAGTATGTGTAAAGAGCTCCGTCCCCTGCCTCCGCTCACACTGAGAATTAACTCCTAGGAGCCAAGCTTTAACCCGCTTCCCCTTGGCTGTAGCTCCCACTTACCTGCGCTCCTCATTGTGCAGCGCCGCCGACCCCGCCGAACGTTCTGCCCGGGCTGTTCCTGTAGCCGCTGCCGGCGACCCCACTAAGCAGAACTGCACCAAGGCTTCAGTCACAGAGGGACTCGGAGCTGCACAATGAGGAGCGCAGGTAAGTGGGAGCTACAGCAGATGTCACCTAGCAGGCCTTGAATGGCAATCTATGAGTTCTGACAAATGCCAGAGGGGCTGCTGTAATTTCCCAAAGACAGTTATTATTTAGTGGGCTGTTTGGGCCTCTGTGTACTTGAAATGACAGGAACTCCATTGCCGAGACGCCTCCCATGCTTGTCTGAAAATGTAACTTGAGATCACTTGAGCTCTAAACCATCCCCCACTCCTCTCACAGGTAATCCCAACAATCAGAAAGCCAGTATATGTTTCCCACTTAAAGGGATACTGTCATGGGAAAAAAAATTTCAAAACGAATCAGTTAATAGTGCTGCTCCAGCAGAATTCTGCACTGAAATCCATTTCTCAAAAGAGCAAACAGATTTTTTTATATTCAATTTTGAAATCTGCCTTATGGCCAAACGATCGGATGGGTCGGGGGGAAAATCAAACCTTCCCGATCAATATTGAGGACAAATATCAATCGGGAAGACCCGTCGGAAGCCCCCATACACGGGCAGATAAGATGCCGAATTGGTCTAAATGACTGATATATTTTTTTATGGGGTTATATGTTGAGAGTGCTGGGGCTAGCTTGTTTAGTATGTAGGTCAAGCCTTGTCCACGTGCACCCAATAAGAAAGGTGAGGAGCGGCATTTCAGCTATTTTGTTTTAAAAAACTATATTTTTTGGGGAGGTGGCTCTCTCCTTAAATGCTCGCTCTCCCAACCCTGGCTGCCTAATGGTGTCTTTGGAAGAGATCATGCTAAATAAAGAGAAAAGCAGGTATGATCTGTCTCCCCCAAAGGTAACACTTTCTTTTTTTCACTTAGGATAGGACTGACGCATGGACACTGCCTTGGCGGGGTGCATCAGCTTATGCATGCTTTGTGCAAACTTTGTAACTGAAAGTGTCTTTTTTAGCTTATTCAGCACACACACACACACATATATATATATATATATATATATATATATATATATATATATATATATATATATATATATATATATATATGTGACATGCCACTGGCCTGCACATGCACTTTTTGGGGGAATTAGAGTTTGGTAGGCAGGTAGCGTAGGATTTTGGAGCTTAGAGACAACAAGGTTTAGGACAAAACACAGCTTTATTAAGCACTGGACATTCCCAACAAAAAGGCAACAGAAAAATGTTCAGGTTACAGTTCAACATCACTGTAGAACATGCAGGGAACATGCAGGCTCATCCCCTTTAACACCTTCAGGAGATAAGTTACTGCAGGGCAACAAAGAGGGGGTTGGGTTTAGTGGGCTGGGGGTCTCTACCTGTATAAACTTGAACACACACCAGCACTTTACTCTTTACATGTCTCCATTATTTTGGTAAACATATCCACAGACTGTTTAAAGGTGCAAGTGTCAGCAGTATGACCTGGGACCAAACAATGGGTGCATTTTACAGGTTTTGTTTTACTCACAACCTCAGATTTGTACAGACCCTCAGTCAAGTCATACATGGTGGAGGGCTTCGGCTTCACCTCACCTTTAAGACATTCCCCAGCTGAATTACCAACATTCAGATACATTTTCTCCCTTTGCTTTAAACCCTCATGTAAAAAAGCACCAACACATTTTTCTCTCAACTCACTTTCTTGCAGAGACGCCTGATCTGCTTTCAGGTGTTCCCCCACTGTGAATTACCTTATTCATCTTCTGTAGGGGAACATTTACATTGGGGGTCCCCTTTTTACTATGGGTGTTACCTCACACCCCACAGTCACACGGAAGATTCATATCAGGACATTTGTCAAGCAAAATTACACACAACATTTTGCATATCACTGACATTATTCACCACCTGGTTTGATTGGCCAACATTCAGTGGTTTGTTGTTTCCCCACAACTCCCAAAATATGGGAAAGTCTGTTCACAGAACAATTTCCTCCTCCCCCTCACTGGCAACTACAAGTGAGTGGACAACTGACCCTTTGGTGGTTCCAAAACTTAAATACACCGTCTGTTTAAAGTTCTCTTGCATACCAGGGACCTCCTGCCCTGCTAGAACAAACAGTAACAGATTATGTAACACCACCGACTCCGTGGATTTAATGTCCAGTGTGACCCACAGTGAAATCCCATTCACTTTAAACTCCACAGACTTTTCAACAGTCCCAGTGCATTCTGGCTGCACACTTAACACTTTAAGTCCCAGGACCTTGCCTTTCCTCCCACAGTCCCAGTCTTTTATCCCCCCCAGCCTGCCGTTCCCTTTCAACCACCCCTTTAAGAACAGTCTCACCATTCTTGTAGGGCATCCGGTGTGGAACCGCTGGGGATGAACTCTGGCCAAATATGCCAGACTGGACTTGGAAATCAGCATAGCCTCTCTCCAGGGTATGGCACTAGTGCCACCGGCCCGGGCTCCAACCTCGGGGCACCTCCTCCTAGGGACTGGTTTCCTGGCTTGGATCCAGATGTAGGGGTCTCCTTTGGCACTCGCTAAGTTGCTCTCACTTCCTTGGCCATCAGTTGCAAACCCACAGGTCGCTGCACCTTTAAGGAAGTCTGCTGGAAAAATTTGCTTTGTGGTACGCAGAAAAAATGTGTCTTTTTTCCTACTCTTGGCACTCTGACTTTCTCCCAGTCACAGTGGAACTGCCTCCACCCGTCACCATATTTCTGCTCCTGTTGCTTTAACACAGCACACACAGCCTCCTGCTGAACAGCTGAAGCACAGGGATTTACAGCACCCGTTGCCATATTAGCACAGGTTCTTAAGGGTAATGCTTACCAGGCTTTTAAACAGGTGTATGTCTCTTTAAAGCTCTGCCCGCATCTGAGCACCAATATGTGACATGCCACTGGCCTGCACATGCACTTTTTGGGGGAATTAGCGTTTGGTAGGCAGGTAGTGTAGGATTTTGGAGCTTAGAGACAGGGACACCAAGGTTTAGGACAAAACACAGTTTTATTAAGCACTGGACATTCCCAACAAAAAGGCAACATAAAATTGTTCAGGTTACAGTTCAACTTCACTGTAGAACATGCAGGGTACAGTTCAGCAAATACACTGCAAAACATTCAGGGTTTCCCCCCTCTGGTCGCTCACCATCAAGGGAAACTCACCCTCTTGCACTTTGAAGTATTTGGGCTTCACAGCCTCTGCCAGTCCTTTCCTCTTTCTTTCCCCCAAAGGATTTTAGGCTCCAAGCTCTGGAACTCTGGTAACGGGAGAGGCCTACTAAGGTAAGAAAACAACTGAGTACTAATTGTCCATTAAGGCCTTTAGGTGTCACACAGCCCAGCTCGTGTATCCAAGAGCACCTTATTGTTATCACCCCCTCTTGCTCTATGCTTTGCCTCTGCCCAGTGTGGGGCCACTAGCTGTGAATAGGCATGCATAGAGCAAGCATCAGGGCTGCACTAGACCCAGAGAGGGAAGACAAAGCAAGAGGTAAAAAACAAGACATTGCCCAGCAGAAACTGGGCAGAGGCAAAGCATAGCCCAGCAGCGTTTAGATGCATGCCGATCGAGCAGATACCTGCCAGAGCAAGAGGGGGTGATAACAATAAGGCGCTCTTGCAAAGAGAGGCCTTTATTTAGTCCTCCATTTGAAAATCAATTGCCATTTTAAGAAAAAAACACCCAAGTTAATCAGACACCTGTTATTGCCACATCCCTACTACCCCTATGCTACCTCACATGTAACTTACAATAAGTGTGTCTCACTTGATCATCCCCCCCCCATTACATTCTACAGTTAAGCACCTGGACTTGTACTGCCCATAGTAAAATTAATTAAGCACCTCAGTGTCAATAATGTGAATACTTGTCAAAATATAAATAAATGCCCAGTGAAAAGTGTTTATACTCTAGATATTAGTAATACTTTAATACTTTAATGCTAATACCTAGTTACCACTCTTCATTTTTAACGTGTTGATGGTATACCAAAATACTATTCCCTGTATATTAAGGGGTGATGTGATAACTATGTATAAATATTTAAGGGGATCATATCATAATCTCTCTAATGCTTTATTTACCAGTAGGTCTTTCCAGCTGACACAAGGTCACCCATTCCGATTAGAAGAAAAGAGGTTCCGCCTAAATATCCGCAAGGGTTTTTTTACAGTGAGAGCTGTAAAGATGTTGAATTCTCTCCCTGAATCAGTTGTACAGGCTGATACATTAGATAGCTTTAAGAAGGGTTTGGATGGCTTTTTAGCAAGTGAGGGAATACAAGGTTATGGGAGATAGCTCATAGTACAAGTTGATCCAGGGACTAGCCCGATTGCCATTTTGGAGTCAGGAAGGAATTTTTTCCCCCTCTGAGGCAAATTGGTGAGGCTTCAGATGGGTTTTTTGCCTTCCTCTGGCAGTAAGGCAGATATAATAAAAAAAAAAAGGTTGAACTTGATGGACGTGTGTCTTTTTTCAACCTTACTTACTATGTTACTATGTTACTATGAACATCATTTTAGTGAAAACGAAAACCTAAAGAAAAAAAAAAAAGGAATTATGTGTGTGTATACCAAAAGGAACAATCCCAATGTCTCACTTAGTTCAAAGTAAATGGTGATATATTGTCTAACCCCAGACGCGTTGATAATTCCAAAAAAAAGAGGGTTTTCTGCATCAAAGTTATTAAATCTCAGTGAAGGAAAAAGTCACAGCTGAATGGGGGTTCCTTACACGTCAAAGTAAGTCGATCCCAGTCAGGAAATAATAACGGATGAGTGTGGGAGGAGGGTTCCCAACTTCCCACACATAAATATAATAAATCTCAATGGAGAATAGAGACACACGTGTCTGGTTGACAATGTCTCGCCTAGCCACACTTCCCAATGAGGTATTAGGGGTACTTCACATCCACAATTTAAGGATCTCATTCAAACATAGACGCACATGTACCACAGTCTCATTTAGTGCTAAGTGCTCGCAGGCAGCAATAGTTGAGCATGGGGTTTGCAAATACCCCTTACGGGTAGGTGCAGGCCCAAAGCTCCCCACACTTGCAGAGTAGGTTCCTCCATCCGGACATAGATGTAGATACAGTCGAGCAGCGAATGCATCAATGCTTCTGCGCTTCTATTTTTCTTTTTCATTCCTTTTTTTTCTTTAGGTTTTCCTTTTCACTAAAATGATGTTCTTATAGGGAGGTATTTTGGTTTACCATCAACACGTTAATGTTAAAATTAAGGGTTGTAACTAGATATTAGTAATACTTTAATACGTTAATGCTAATACCTAGCGTGTCAACACTTTTTACTGGGCATCTATATGAAACTTTTAGAATTAAGTTTAAATATGTGGTTCACTTGAGGCAAACTGTGCATACATGATTGCTGGGTTTAATCGGGGATTTGCTAAAAGGATTTATTTATTTATATTTTGACAAGTATTCACATTATTGACACGGTGGTGCTTAATTAATTTTACTATAGGCAGTACAAGTCCAGGTGCTTAACTGTAGAACGTAATTGGGGGGATGATCAACTGAAACACACTGATAGTAAGTTGCGTGTGAGGTAGCATAGAGGTAGCATAGAGGTAGTAGGGATGTGGCAATTAACTAGGGTGTTTTTTCTTCTTAAAATGGCAATTGATTTTCAAATGGAGGACTAAATAAATAGAAGATTATTTATGAGAGATAAATAGTAATGAGTGACAGTAATGAGTGCAAATAGATGCAGAGGCTTCACGTGGAGGTAGTAGCTTATTTACTGTACATCTGAAAGGTCCCTATGATATATATTAAGGGTGAACGTGATCATTGAATCGATTAATACAACACAATGACCGTGAGGGATAAATCTCCAGGGCGATTTGTACTTAAAGCTCAAGCCCTTCGATACTGTAGCAAGTTTGTAAAATAGTGAATAGTGGCTATAGATAAAATAAGGAATGGTAACTAAGTGAAAATAAGGCTACATCGTATCTGGTTCTTATCAGTTGTTTAGATGAAATGTTTAGATCAGGATCCTGAGGAAGTGGCGAGAGCCATGAAACGCGTTGAGTGAACAGCCCATTGTTTAGTGTGGGGCATGCTTTTTCCTACTACCATTTTAAAATGCTTGAATAAAGGTTTATATTTTTAATTTTTCTACCTCCTGGATTCCTTGGTGCTGCACCTACAAACTCACTCTTTCTTTGGAAGCAACCGTTGGGATCTTCGGTTTTGTGACATGCACAGGTGAATCCTAGTACCTGGTAAGTGCTCCCACTATTTTTTGCAAGTTTGTTATTTATTAGCGTAACATGTATATATGTGATGAGGGCAGTGTATGCTTCGATGGACTCAATGTATAATGCCTGGAGGGGAGTGGTCACTTAGTGGTGACGATGAGGAGTCGTCATCTCTGTTCAAACAGTGTATTTATGGCATTTTCATTGTAAACTTGGCACCTTGAGAAAGGCCTTGGAGCAGGCCGAAACATTGGTCCTCTTTTAATAAATAAACAAACTTACGATTTTATAAGACCTGAGAGTGCGGATCTTCATAGGCAGAGGGTGACTTTTTTGTTTGGGTAAGCTAAGGCTAATTTCACATGAACAGTTTCTTTGCCAGTCATTTTGCACTGGCAGAGAAGCAGTGACAGGAGTCAATCAGCTGCTACTCTGCCAGTGCAAAATGACTGGCAAAGAAACTGTTCATGTTCAAGAGACAAAAATCCACCCTGTGTGTTCAGTGAATTACAATGTTTGTCCATGCCACATAATATAGAAATATTATGTGGCATGGTCAACATTGTAATTCGCTGAACACACAGGGTGGATTTTTGTCTTTGGCCATGGAATTTGACTCCAAATCAAGAAACAGCCCCTCCACTCCGCTCCGCTCTAGAGACACTGCGATGTGCTAGGTGCAGCCCCTGTGGGGCTCATTTATCAACACTGGGCAAATTTGGGCAGTTACCTATAGCAACCAATCAGTTATTAGCCATGGTTTACTGCCCATGGGCAAATTTGCCCAGTGTTGATAAATGACCCCACAGAGAGAATTTTGGTTTAAAAATTAATGCTTATGCATTTCTTTGCAAAAATCAGCTCTGTGTGTCTGCACCCAGACTGATGCAGTGTCTCTGGGTGCAAATACACCAGAAAGTGGAGCGAAGGGATGGTTTCTCAGGCTGCTCTTATATGCAGGCCTATAAACAGCCCTGTGCTGCACTCTAGAATTGCCAGTCTGAAATCTGTCTCATACATGGGCTAATTTAAGAGCTACCAACTGATGATGGGTCCTGAGACTAAATAGTCATTTGTCACTCCATATTGACGAAGTCGGGCTTATTTTTAAAACAATATGGATGGCACATTATAGAAAAAGTTATCTTTAGCCACATGGAAATCAGGACAAATATTTGGGTTCAAAGCATGTTTATTGGTCACATACTTACTTTCACAAGAAACACAATGAATAAGACCTCTTATACTGTTATCATACTATGTTTGAATGTCACTTGAATACTTATATAACTGAGGATTTAGTATGAGGTGCTAAAATTAAACAAATGCTATAAAATAAATAAATGGGAAACCCTTTAAGTAATTTCAAACAAACAGAGGAACTTCCTGAGAAGTTTGAGAATTTTCTTTTAACCATAAATATGCCCACAAAGGGAAACATATGCGGTAGTGTTTAACCAACTTGCCTTGTTAAAAGTAACATAATATTGTTCAGAAGTGGTATGAGGAGCACATGGCTTTGACAGGTTTCACCTAATAAAATTAACACACAAATTGTCTTTTAACCATTTGTGTCCATGAGTTTAACCAATTGAAACAAACTTGTCTCCAATGGCCCATAACAGGAAACAATTCTCAAAGCAGCGAATAGTTTGTGTGTCTTTTCTTATAAATTATCGCTGAATGCTACTGGTCTGCATTATTGTAAAGGTTAATTGTATAGAAAAATGCCCTTTCGAACTTATTTTTTGTCATATTTCTGCATCTTCAATAAAGTTCCAGTTTAATGAAGTAGAATTCGTCGTTTGGACTTTGAATCATAGGTGTCTATGATCTGCTTGATGTTGAGTTGGCTGGTTAAGTCACTTTCAATGTGTAGTAAACACAAAGAAGAGAGTCTCTCCTGACACATTGTTGTTCTCATCCAGTTTCTTACCCGTCTCATTGCAGAAAAAGATCTTTCACATGTAGCTGTGCCAGTAGGTAATGTTAGTGCTAGCTTGAAAAGTTTGGTAAAATTAGGGTAAAACTTTTTTGAAGCAGCCCCTTTTAGATTTCCAAGTGTAATTTCTGGTATATCAATCTTAATTAAGGCCATCTCTGTAAGGGCCAATTTTGCATTGATATTCATCATTGATATTGCATTAGAATACTTGTTCAGTAGTCAATTTAAGCCACTGGTGTCACATTTTAGCACAGCATCTACACTTTTCGCTATTTCCATTGTTTGTGCTGAGAACCTACGATGACATTCACCAAGCATTGTGTCTAAAACATGGAAATACAGCTGACTGTGCCATTTTTCTTTGGGACTTTCATGTGTACCTGGCTTGTGTTCTCGTTGCCCAAGTGTGCTTGTGACAAATGAACAGGCAAGGGCAGCTGTTTTTTTCACTGGCCATTTGTGAACATGTTCCTCTCCTGAGTTCACACAGAATTTCTGGATCTGCACCCACAGCTCACCCCACTTGGTCCGCATGCTTTCTCCACACTCCAGCACAAACCTCATCAGAACAGCACTGCTGGATTCCACGGCAATATTATTGCACACTTTCACATTCAAGGATTCCCCTCACAGAGGATTTAAACTTTTAATGACCTATTTTCTCAGCCTGACACACACCATTTTTATTTAGAGGTTCAAAAGATGCTCAGTATGAAATTAGATTAACTAGTCTTAGTGACACCCGCTGGGCATGCAGATGGAAAATATTTCTGCTGTAAAAACTTCAATGAATGCCCTTTCTTGACATTTGAGCGACTTAGCAAAACCACCATACTGAAGATTTATTGAAGCATCAGGCCTTCTGAAGACTATCGAAAACAGGGATTTTTGTGTGTGTCTGATTATTTTCCATGAGATCCTTAGTGTAGTTCATATTGCACATAAAGCCCTAAAGACACAACTCTCACTCAAGCCTCCTGCAGCAGTCCTGTTTACTTAGCAGGCCTCCATACAGTGCACATATATTGCTGTGGGGTGGTCATAAAGCATTTTTTTTTCTGTAATCCATTTACATGACCTGCCATGACAGCAGCTCCATCATAGCTCTGTGCAACAATAGGCAATTATAAAATCCCCAATGTCTGTCGGAAATTTTTAATTTCTTGATAGATGCCCTCAGCATCACCACATTTAGAACAGTCCAGCCTAGAAATCTCTTTTTTAATTCTAAATGTTCAGTGTATCTTACATAGATTGTTAATTCTTCTTGTTTATAACTGAGTGCTTCATCAACAAGTAGGGTATAGAAGCCATTTTCCTGAACTCTTTGTACAGTGGCACATTTCAAGCAGTCAGTGGCAATGTGCAAAATCTCATTTTGAACTGAGTGGCTGGTCAGATTGAATGAACTCCTCAATTTTGTTGCAAAATCATCATATCTTGCAAAAAGAGTGCAGAGTTCCAAAAAATCTCCTCTGTTTGTGGACACTTCCCTTTCATTATGTCCCCGCAAAGCAATTCCTTGCTTAGCCAAATAAATAAGCAAATCAATAATCTTACCAACATATTCTCTGTATTCCTTCACACTTGCTTTATGTGACTCTGATAATGCTGCCATTGTAGAACCTCTTTCTTGTTTATATAAAAGCACCTTATGTTTTAAATTTTTCCAATCCCTTATGCCGTTTTCAGTGAATGCAGAATCTTTGATGCTGCTTGCAAAATGTCGGCAAGTAAAACAAAACACAGCATCTAACTGCTTGCTGTCCTCCAAGAATGAAAAATTCTTAAAATATTCTGAGGTAAATGACCTATTCTGTTTACCAAAAACAGTTTCGGGGTATACAGTTAAATAAGGTTGTGATGGCCCTGTTATAGTTGTTCTAGCATTGGTCTAGCATAGATGTTATTCTGGCTTTTCTGGTGCTGCCAGAAACACTATTAGAACATTTTCCCTGCTCTTCTTCCTGAACTTCACAGCTTTGAGTATAGAGAACTGCTGTCCTCTTGCACTAGTAGTTGCTGTGCCTCACAACTTGGTGATGTATGCTCCTCTGAGCTCATTATTAAAGCCTCTGAGCCTGATGAACTGTTCCAAGGACAAGAAGAAAAAACAGCGGAGCACCGTTAGAGTCCAGTAAAAGTATTAAAAAAATGAAAGTTTTATTCAGTAAACATGTAAAAACAGGTTACAGCAGCAGTAAACCCTGGCTGCCCGCTTAACGCGTTTCGTGGCGTCCTGCCACTTCATCAGAAGCTTTACCTAATTAAATTAGTCAAATGGCTCTGCTAGTTGAACCAGCATAATGAGTAAATCCTTTCCTTACTCAAAGGGGGAGTGAAGTTAGAGAACAGCATAGACATATTTATCAAAGAGTGAACCATCACTTTCAGCCATTGATAAATACTCTTTACAAAATCTCATAGAAATAAATGGAAAGTGGCGGAATTTTACACTAGTGGACTGTGGTGATCTCTAACTTCACTCTTTGATAAATATGCCCCATTGTGTTCAATCAGACCAGTCCCTGAATCAAAGTACAATACAAGCATGTATCATGTATGCTGCAATCTAAGCAGTTGCTTTAGGTGTTTTGAAGGTGCTGTGAAGAGGGTATTCACAAAATATGGAAGTTGCTTCACATGTATGTGCCCTTGTCCAGTACTATTAGAATTGAAAATACTGTGCTACACAGACATAAGGGCATGTTGAACTGCCAGGGTGATGTAATATATACAAAAAAAAAACACTAGCACCAAAAGCCTTTGGCACTTAAGTTTTCACAAAAAAACTAATTACAAATATTTTTCATTGTTCTGTTTGTCTGACACTGTAGGACATTTTAAGAGAACTGTTTAGTGTAAAAATAAAATTGGGTAAATAGATAAACTGTGTTTATCTAGCCAAAAATATAATGTAATATATATATATATATATATGAAGTTTATTGATGTCTAATGCAATAGCCAGAACTCCACATCGTTCTCTCTAACCTGTTATTAGCCAGCGGCTTAAAGAAGGGGCCACATGTACCCCCCCCTAGGTAGGTTCTGGTTATAATATTAGACATCAGGTCACTCCAGCCTTTATAGATTACATTTTTGGCTAACTAACTATATTGAAAACATTTTTTATTTTGCACAACCCAATTTAATTTTATGCTGACCTGTTCCTTTAAAACAGTGCTGTCCAACTTCTGTGGTATAGAGGGCCGGAATTCTTCTGGCCTACATAGTGGAGGGCCAATAATGGAAGTCAGTGTTGACCACTCCCTGTTTTTTTTAAACCACACCTACTTTAAACCACACTTATGTTACCACAAGACCATGTCCACATTAAAGGTGCTAGCACACCAAAAAAACCAAATGGTTGGTGCTGACTGCAGGAATATCACTCATATGTAAAAAAGATGTCCTACCTTTAAATCCATATGCCGGGGGCGGGACTTGGTCCTTGATGGAGTAGCAGCGCACAGTAAGAGCTCCTGCATGTGAAGGCGCTATTTTTCCGAGATTTGACCGAATCCAGACCTTTAAAAGAGTAGAGGGTTTACGTAACACTCTGATATCATGGTGAAGAGGGGCAAGAAGCAACCATTGAAGCTCACTGAATTCTACGGTAAGAAAACGCCTGAGTCGGCTCATCGTGTGGACGACAGCCAAGATGGCGGATCCGCCAGTCCACAGGCCTCGAGACCTGCGTCAGAGCCATACAGCCCGGATCGGGTTCTGCAAGCTCGCAGAAAAGACTTGGGACTCGCTGAGGAATCTCCTTTGCCAGCCATTAAAGATCTGCTGGCGGAATTTCGAACGGGCCTGAGAGCGGATCTGGCGGGAGCAGTCAAAGAACTGAAGTCGGAACTGCGTTCCATTGGAGAACGCACTGATCATTTGGAGGGTAAGATGTCGGAGATGGTGTCGGCTCATAATGACATTGTCGACGCGACACATGCCTTAGAGGAAGAAGTGGCAGGGCTTAAGTCTAAATTGGTGGATCTTGAAGACCGAAATTTACGCTTTCGGGGCATTTCGGAGGACGTCAAGCAGGAGGGGCTGGAGGACTATTTACAGGGCCTCTTCAAGGTGCTACTGCCGCAGATGGAACAGCCGTTATTGCAGATTGATAGAGTGCACCGGCTCCCTAAGTCCAAGACCACACCTAAGTCAGCCCCGCGTGATACTATTGCCCGTATTCACTTCTTCCGAACCAAAGAACAATTACAGCAAGCACATCGTACCGTGAAGCTACTGCCGGATCCGTACAAAGATCTTAAAATCTTTACAGATCTTTCGGCGCAGACAATACTTCGTCGAGTTCCAACAGGCCACTACTATACTCCGCGATAATGGGATTATGTACAGATGGGGTTTCCCCACCAAGCTCAACGTTTTGAGAGAAAATCGGGCCACCTTCGCAACGTCGCCTGCGGCGGCGATGGCGTTAATTGAGGAGTGGGATCTTCGTGCACCGGACGCACCAAAACAAGCTTCCCCTCAGCACTCCTCTAAAGTTGGCCCGAGCTGGCAAACCTCCCCGGGAAGGAGTGAGTGAGTATACCATCATGCTTCACCATTATAGATTCTGGCACGAATCTTTTTTCCTCTTTCCATTTTTGAATGGCTGCTTGTCTTTCTGTGTGGCGTGCAATCCGCATACAGTGCTACTCTTACCGCATGTTTGTGACTTTACTGCTGACGGTTGTCAGCGATAACTTTTGTTCTAATCCCAGTTCACATCAGTACAGAACATACTACGTTCCTATTTTTTCTGCTGTTATGTTTTTTTGTGGTACTATATGGTTCTTTTTTCTCTTTCAACAGTGGATAATACTGGACTGTTTTTTTTTTTTTTTTTTTGTATCTTATTTTTTTGGACTTAATGGTTTTTTTAGTTATATTGCTTTTATATTGCAGATGCTACTACCTACCCCCACATCGGAATATATTCCTATTGCTGGCTAGCTCCGGGAATTATGTGGATTCCAGATTGCTATGCTACCCAGTTGTTTTTGATTTATGTGTTAATTTTTCTTTCTCTGTTTTCTACTAACACCTTTCTAGGCACTTTCACACACTTTACGTATTTTTGTGCGTTCTTGGCTCCTGACTTGTTTACAGGTCCTAGGGACGATTGGATATGGATTACTTGCTGGATCATCCCTTATCGGCTCTCAATCACCCGTTATGTCGTTGAAATGCATGTCACTTAATGAACGTGGTCTTAATACCCCTTACAAGAGATCCAAACTTTGGAATGAGGCTAGAATCCAAAAACCGGATTTAATCTGGTTACAGGAAACTCATACTTTGGTAAATGTGTATGTTCCCAATGAAGGTCAAAATCCCTTTTTACAGAAAGTTTTCGCTAGAATGAATCGGATGAGGCGAGGTTTTCTGATTGTTGGAGGTGATTTTAACCTTCCCCCTGACCCAACGATAGATACCACTAATACTGCATATGTCTCCCAAGCTTCTGCAAATTACTACAAGCGGAAATTAGCTAATGCATCGAAACTTAGGAAAATATTCCACACTGAAGGCTTATTTGTTATATGGCGAGCCCTTTACCCGACTGCAAGGGACTATACCTACTATTCCCCTACCTATAAAGAATACTCTAGGATAGATCTATTCTTGACTGATGCTACTCTTTTGCACAATGCCCTTAGTCTTACTGTTGGCCCAATAGCCTGGTCGGATCATGGTCCCATCACTATGCTCATTGATAATGGTGCTTCTGTGCCACGTCCTCAGGGTTGGAAATTGAAATCACTTTTACTTACTGATCCCGAGTTTCACGAAACACTTAAAACAGCGATACACAATTTTTTTCTGGAAAATGATACTCCCAATTTACCACAGGCCACTGTATGGTGTGCACATAAAGCCACTATTCGGGGGCTACTGATCCAACGCAATAGTCATATCAAGACTCAGAAAGCCAAACAGAAGAAAGATTTATGGGGACAACTGACCAGTTTAACTGCCCTTAATAAAAGGAATCCCACAGATCGAAGGGCGGCCCAAATTCGTGAAATACGGGACCAGTTACAGGAAATAGACATGGCCAATTGCGAGATTGCCCTTAGATCCCTCAAATTGGAGCATTACTATAAGGGTAATAGGGCCTCTAATTATTTGGCTAGGCAGATCAAACAACAAAGGGCCAAAAATTCCATAGTCAGACTCCATCACCGCAACTGCGCCCTCTACAATCCAAAAGATATAGCGGACGCATTTGCTGATTATTACACTAAATTATATAATCTCAGAGATGACGACACTGTTTCTCAGCCTACTATTGCGGCTATTCATGATTTTCTGGACGGTTTAGCTCTACCCAAATTGACACTGGAGGAACAAGAAAGATTGAATGCACCCTTTTCCCTATTGGAGATTCGGGAAGCTATTAAGGCCCTACCCCTTCATAAGGCACCAGGCCCTGACGGCTTTTCTAATGTTTATTATAGGGAGTTTGCAGATGTTTTGGCCCCCCGTCTTCTCCTGATGTATCAGGAGGCGCAAAGACTAATGTCGTTTCCGGCTGAAATGTTAACGGCCACTATTTCCACTATCCCTAAACCGGGGAAAAATCCTGAATTGGTAACGAACTATCGTCCCATAGCACTACTAAATTCAGATGTAAAGATATATGCCAAATTGTTAGCCACTCGGCTCCAACGAGTCATGCCATCCTTAGTGAACCCGGATCAGGTCGGCTTTATTAGACACCGCCAAGCGTCAGATGCAACGAGACGCATGATTGACCTAATTCAAATAGCTCAAGGTAAACGCACCCCATTGTTGCTATTGGCCCTGGACGCAGAGAAGGCCTTTGACCGGGTTCACTGGGATTTGGTTGCGGAAGCGATGAAACGATTTGACTTAGGGCCACTGTTTATTGAGGCTACGATGGCTCTATACTCCAATCCTAGGGCTCAAGTTAATGCGGCTGGTTTTATGTCACGTCAGTTTGCCCTAACAAATGGCACGAGACAGGGTTGTCCTTTATCTCCACTTGTATTTGATTTGACGATGGAAATTTTGGCCCAAAAAATCAGACAAGCCGACACGATAGAGGGAATTAGAGTAGCTGAGACGGACCATAAAATAGGCCTCTATGCCGATGATGTCATTATTATGACCACTAACCCTCAGACTGCGATTCCCCATCTTTTGCAAATTATAAAAGTTTTTGGTGCCATCTCTTATTACAGAATTAATGCGGAGAAGACTCAGGCATTGCCCATTGGTCTCAGTTCCCTGGTTGTGTCTGATCTACAACAATGTTATTCTTTTGATTGGAGAACTGACTACCTTAATTACCTCGGTGTTAAGCTCACCAAAACTGTACATGCTTTGTATAAACATAACCATTGTACTTTGGCAACGGTTTTGAACAAAGAGCTTTTGCAGTATAAAATGACATATGTTTCATGGTTAGGTCGTGTTGCCGTGGTAAAAATGATGATGTTACCGAAAATTTTGTATATGCTCAGAACGATACCTATCATACCCCCAGATGTTTTTTTTATGTCTGTTCAAAGGTTAATGCTAGACTTTATATGGAATAGCAAGAGAAGGCGGGTTGCTAAGGACACTCTATTCAGACCACGGACTTCTGGGGGCCTGGGTTTCCCGAATCTCAGGGAATATCACAAAGCGATATTGTTGGAGGCAATTCTTTATTGGTCGCTCACACATCCAGACAAGCATTGGGTTAATATTGAAAAGCAAGCTGCTTGCCCGCTAAGTCTTGAGGAAATTATTTGGTCACCGAAAGCGGTAAATCCGCTTAAATGTAATTTTACCTTGCAAACCATCAAGGATCTACTCCTAGTATGGAGTCGTGTCAGGAAACACAAGATATTTGCATTTACCACGTCCTACTTACAACCGATTTCTAGTTTTGAAAAAGCTATTCCGGACTTATCTTTGCAGTCCTGGAGGCTCCATGGCATCCGTACTGTGGCATCAATTGTGAGTAAGGGCTCTATTCAATCATTTCCCAACCTAGTACTGCAGTATGGACTACCCAATGCAGACCACTACAAGTACCTGCAAGTACGCCACTACCTCACTACACAAACAACCTTCCCTCTGGGACAGAAAACCTGGTTGGAAACTGTTTGCCTCCAAGATAAACCACTGAAGGGCATGATATCCTCCTTATATAGGTTGCTGCTTTCACCTTATTCTGAGTCAAAGAGTACTCATATGGTCAGATGGGAAACTAAGCTTCAATTACAGTTAGAGGTGGCTGATTGGGAAAGAGTTATACAACGAGTTAAAAGGGCCACCATCTAGAACAATATACTAAGCTTTTGCTTCATTGGTACCTGACACCACATCAGTTAGCTCGTATATATCCTACCACTTCTGCTCTCTGTTGGAGACAATGTGGAGATGTTGGATCCCTGCTGCATGTCTTCTGGGACTGCCCCAAGGTACAGGCTTTGTGGCTAGAGGTTGAGAGACTTCTTAACACACAGCTGAATATCACAATTCAACTTACCCCAGCGATAGCGCTGTTACATATTTTCCCGTCTACTCTAGAACGTGGGGAGGAATATATATTACATCACATGATGTTTGCAGTGAGGGCCTCCATAGCTAGACTGTGGAAAGCAAGTACAGCACCAACTCTGCATCAAGTACTTAAAGATGCCCAATACAATATGTCAATGGAGGTATCCTTGGACTGTGATATCCAGAGAGCAACCCACAACACCGCTATTTGGAAAATTTGGAGACGTACACAATTGCTAGATCTATGTCGGCAAGCCGGCTCAATTTCAGGCTCATCGGTACCACTGGCCTGATCTACCGACACTGGATATTTATGTGTTGGATTTTCCTTTGTCTGGAGCAATATGCTTTTGGGTTAAATTTGGAATGTGCCTTTTTCTTCCTTCTTTTGTTCTTTCTTTCTTGCTTTCCTTCTCACTAACAACCTTCTCCTTTTCTCAACGGTATACTTGATATTCGTAATGGAAATTGTATGATACATAAGACTGTGCTGTATACCTATACTGCGGTTTTTTTTTCTCTCTTTGAAAATAATAAAGAATATTTGGAAATAAATCCATATGCCTCCTTCTCCCCTGTGGATAACACAGCACCCCAAGCACCTTAGGGCCCCCTAACAATATTTTTCAAATGCTGACAACCCCCAGAATAAAAACCAGACTTATGTTCCACAGGCAGAGCTGGGCACACACAGGGAAGGCAGAGCATGGCACGCCCAAGGACCATATGGCAGGCAGAATAGGGCACACCCAAGGAGAACAGGGCAGGCATAGTATGGCACATACAGTGTAAGGAACAGCCAGGACTTGAACTCTGGGGACTGGTGTTTCAATTTGCTACACTTACTGAGTGAGCCAGAGGAGGCTCTTGGGGCTGGTCCTTATCTTGTTGTTGTTGTTCTGTATTTCTGTCCGTTTCCAGTTTGTCTCCTCCCTGGTCTCCTTACTTCTTGTTACCCTCAAGTGTTTTGTATTCCCTAATCATCCAACCCTTTATAAACCCTGTCTGTTCCTGGATAATCTTTGTTCCTTGTTTCTGTGATTCCTAGTTCCAGAGTTCTTGTTCCTGTGATTTTGTTTCAGCTTTCCTTGCCTGGAAAAGACTTTGTTTTGACTTTGTATAAGTTTTTGACCTGTTCCTGTGTTTATCTTCAGTTCCATTAAAACCTGCAAATTCACCATGCGTGCTCCAATTGTTTGTGACTATTTCCCTGGGCTTCCACCACACCCACTACCAAGTGTGAGACTTACTCCCATTACAGAGGCTTTCCGCTGTGGACATTACACACAGGGAGCATAGGGCAGGCAGAGTATGGCACACACAGGCAGGGTATGGCACACACATGAAGCATAGGGAGGGCAGAGTATGGCACACAAAGGGAGCATAGGGTGGGCAGAGTATGGCACACACAAGGAGCATAGGGCATACAGAGTATGACACACACAGGGAGCATAGGGAAGGCAGAGTATGACACACACAGAGAGCATAGGGAAGGCAGTGTATGGTACACACAGGGAGCATAGGGAAGGCAGAGTATGGCACACAGGAAGCATAGGGTGGCCAGAGTATGGCACACACAGGGAGCATAGGACAGGCAGAACAGGAGACAGGGAAACCTTTCGGGACCAGTTTAAGGTGTACTACATACAGTGACACAGTGCTGGTGCCCCTCCAGCAGTTTGTATGAGTGTGAAGCGGTGAACAATGTGGGCAGTTTCAGTTTGGGTCTCAGGTGTGAACAGTACAGGGCTTTAAAGTGTGAACAATAAAGGTTGTACAAATGTGAACAATGCAGGAGGGATTACATGTGTGAACAATGCAGGAAAACTCAACAGGCAGACGGCACTTCTGGACTAGGTTTATTGGGATTACTGCTGTTACCAGCCTAACGCGTTTCAGGAATGTATCCCTTAATGTATGAATGTATTCCCGAAACGCGTTAGGCGGTTAACAGCAGTACTCCCAATAAACCTAATCCAGAAGTGCCGTCTGCCTGTTGAGTTTTGATGTATTTATAGTGGGGACACAGTGGGGACACCACTCTTCCCATGGCACCTGGGCCAATGGAAGAGTGGTGAGCTAGAGCGGTCTTTTTTTGTTTTTTATGAACAATGCAGGGGCCAGTTAATCTCTGTACTGATACCTTTTCAATTTTACACATGGTAATCAGACACAGCAGGCAGACTTTCATGTAGGGGGCTTTAAAACATGATTTAGTACCAGATGTAGTACCACTATTCTGTATTTGTATGCATACTGCAGCATACTACATGATTCAACCTCCTTTCAAAATAAGGGGCCCCTAGACACTAGGTGCTGCTGCATTGTTTTTACATAAGGCACTCCCACACAAACTGCTTTCTATTTCATCTGAAATTATTGCAGGGACCCCTAGATGAAATATTATAACACCTTTAGCAACTTTAATAAGAGCTTTAGACATACCACCTGCTGCTATATCCCTTTGTACAGAATTCATACTGACTGCTACTGCTCCAAGACACACTTCTTTTTACTGGTACTCTCATCTTGAGAACGGTCCAAGACCAGGACTGAAACGTAGATACATGTAAAACATTTTTAAAATTTGATAAATAAATTAAACCTTTTAAAAAATTCCAGTGTGTGCTGCTAACTACCAATGGATATCTAAATATATATATATATATATATATATATATATATATATATATATATATATATATATTCCTGAGGACGGCCCGAGTTATGGCGCCGAAACGTCGAAAATAAAATACAAGTTTTCTCACACTTGAAAAAGTCCTTGGAGTGCGGTCTGTTTTTGATACTTTGAATGATTATGTTGACCAGCACCTAGGCAATGCGTTAGGCAGTTGTGAGTGCACCAGGTCGGACTTACTTTATATATATATATATATATATATATATATATATATATATATATATATATATATATATATATATATATTTATTTAAAAGTTCAGAAAGTACCTGCACTCAATCCCTTCTGGTTTGTGGTGGGTGCTGGGTCAAGTTTATGACATACAATCTTCAAAATAGATCCGCACTCCAAATGATTCAATCAAAGTGAATTTTATTAAATTATCACTCACGTGTCCAACGTTTTGGCCCACATTAGGGCCTTTACCTTGATAAAGGCCCTAATGTGGGGCGAAACGTTGGACACGTGAGTGATGATTTAATAAAATTCACTTTGATTGAATTGTTTGGAGTGCGGATCCATTTTAAAGATTATATAAATATATATATATGTATGAACCGGTTATCTAGTTTGTTTAATTATTTCACCATGTCGGTAAATTCATTTACACCAACATATCATTGATGAAATGGAGAAAAAATACCAACTTGTCACGACATTGTGTTATTATATTATGTTGTTCATACTGGTGCTGTAAGAGCTTACCCTGGTGGTCTCGTGGGGGGGGGGGGCTGCAGGGACGCCCGCCGTGTGTTTCTCCTTTCCTGGTGGCATCCAAGTAGCTGAGGGCTCCTCCCGATGCCAACGGCGGTCACACTACAGATGAAGCACAAGCAGAGACCAGGGTGCTTGGCATTTTTTCTGGTGTTGGGTGCCAACCGTGACATTATAACGGGCCATGGACAAAGAAGGTCAAGCCGCTGCTGCCGCTACTCCTTCAACCACTGATGCGCTACTCACCACAGAGGTGTACTGCACTGAGTTCCGCAGATGGGCAGTAGAAACTGGGTGGAACGACATGGCTCTCCGTAGCCAGTTCCGGATAGGGCTCTCAGACTCTGTCAAAGACAGCCTAGTAAATTACCCACTATCTACTACTGGATGACCTCATGTCTCTAGCCATCCAAGTAGATAGAATACAGAGGGAGAGAAAGGGTGAGAGGGAAACTTCTTTTCATTCTGGGATTTCCAATGTTAAGTCTTTCCTTCCTAATGGGGTTACTCATGTCAAACCTCCTATTCCCTCTGTGCCTTTGCCTCAGGATGAACCTATGCAACTGGGCATATCCCATCTTACTCCTGAGGAAAAGGCCCATAGGCGAAATTTGGGTCTTTGCATTTACTGTGGGTAAAAGGGTAATTTTCTAAATCTATGTCCTAAGAGGCCGGGAAACTTCCAAGCCTAAATGGAGAAGGGGAGCTCCATTTGGGTGCAGTTTCCTCTCCCCATTCTTCCTCTAGGATTATGATACCGGTTAAATTAACATGGCCTACGGGCTCTGTCAAGGTCTCTCGCTTTTGTGGATTCTGGGGCGGAGGGGAATTTTCTGGATGCTGCCTTCGCAGTAAGGTTTAATGTTCCTTTAACCTCTCTTTGTCCTCCTATGAGAATTTTAGCGGTGGACAAAAAGCCTTTAGGTTCGGGCCTGGTAACCAAGAAAACCGTAGTTCTATCCAAGTGTTCCAACAACTCACACTTTGAGGAACTAGCCTTTTTCATTATTGAGGGTGTTTCTTCCCCTCTAATTTTAGGGTTACCTTGGCTTCAGGCACATAACCCACATGTAGATTGGGTAACAGGGGAGATTCTCCAATGTACATGTACGGGTTTTTGCCTTCCTAAGGTGGTGGCAGTCTCATCACTTGAGGGGTTACCTGCAACTGATGCGAGCTTTTCTGATGTGTTCTCTAAGAAGGCTGCAGAGATCTTACCCCCACATAGGCAGTATTACTGTCCAATCGATCTTATTCCTGGATCTACTCCCCCTTGTGGTCGAATTTACCCTCTCTCCTTGCCTGAGGCCCAGGCAATGAAAGAATATATCCAAGAAAACCAGACCCTCTACTTCCCCTACTGGGGCAGGTTTCTTTTTTGTTGCGAAAAAAGATGGTGGTCTTCGTCCCTGTATAGACTACAGAGGTCTAAACAAGATCACCATAAAAAAAGTTACCCCCTTCCTCTGATTGCTGAACTTTTTGATCAGGTTAAAAATGCTAAAATTTATTCCAAGCTTGATCTTAGAGGTGCTTTCCAACTCATCCGTATCAGGGAAGGGGATGAGTGGAAAACAGCTTTTAATACCAGGGACAGCCACTACAAATACCTGGTAATGCCATTTGGTCTTTGTAATGCCCCCGCAGTGTTCCAAGAGTTTGTCAATGACATCTTCCGGGACCTGCTAGGGCTATTCGTAGTGGTCTACCTAGATGATATTCTGATCTTTTCTACTAATCTGTGTGATCACCGTAGACACGTTCAGGAAGTGTTACTCAGGCTAAGGAAAAACAACCTGTATGCTAAACTAGAAAAATGCATTTTTGAGGTTTCGTCTGTCCAATTTTTGGGGTTTAATATTTCTGGAAAGGGTCTAGAAATGGATCCTGGGAAGGTTAAAACGGTACTAGACTGGGCCCAGCCTCTTTCTTTACGGGCGACCCAAAGGTTCTTGGGGTTCGCTAACTACGACTGCCAATTTATAAAAAACTTCTCTCTTATTGTAGCCCCTATCACAGATTTAACAAAGAAAGGTGCAGATCCGAGTATGTGGCCACCCGAGGCGATCCAAGCCTTTGAAACCCTTAAAAAAGAATTTGTGTCTGCCCCATTCTTCGTCATCCTGACACATCGCTTCCATTCATTGTGGAGGTTGATGCCTCCAAAGTTGGGGCTGGGGCAGTTCTTTCTCAAAGGCATCCAACAACCAACAAAGTACATCCCTGTGCTTTCTTCTCTAAAAAAATTTAGTCCGCTGAGGCTTATTATGACATTGGGAATAGAGAATTTTTGGCTGTTAAATGGGCCTTTGAGGAATGGCGTCATCTATTGGAGGGGGCTAAGCATGTAATAACGGTCTTTACTGACCGCAAAAATTTGCTAAATATTGAATCTGCTAGACGACTGAATCCTAGGCAGGCTAGATGGGCTTAGTTTTTCAGATGATTTAATTTTACCCTTACTCTCAGGCCTGGTACTAAAATACAAAGGCGGATGCACTCTGTAGAAGTTTTGAATCCTATCCAACTGAAACTAATGAGTGCATTCCCATTATTCCCGGTGAGTTAATTGTGGCTGCTCTGGGACCTGACCTTGCCAAACTCCTATCCTCTGTTCAGTCAACTGCTCCTGTAGAAACTCCCTCGGGTAGATTATTTGTTCCATAAAATTTGAGGGAACAGGTTTTGGGTGAAGTCCATAATTCCAAAATGGCGGGACATCCTGGCATCGCTAAAACGGTGACCCTTTTGTCTCAAAATGTTTGGTGGCCTTCCTTTAAGCAGGATGTCTGAAAATTTGTTATTTCTTGTCCTATTTGTCAAAGGTCGAAATCCTCTAAAAAATTGTCACAGGGGTTGTTAAGGCCACTCCCTATTCCTTACAGACCATGGTCCCAAACTGTGATTTGGGTGGTGGTGGATAGGTTTAGCAAAATGAGCCACTTCATTTCCCTCCCACACCTCCCTTCTGCCAAAACCTTAGCCGAATTATTCATTTCTAATATCTTTAGGTTGCATGGGTTCCCGGTCAATATTGTTTCTGACAGAGGGGTACAATTTGTTTCAAAGTTCTGCTCTTTGGTTGGTATTGAATTATCAAACCGAAAGGGTTAATCAATCCCTTGAGCAATTTCTAAGGTGTTATGTGTCTGACAACCAGTCCTCATGGGCTGAACTTTTACCCTGGGCAGAGTTTGCTTACAATAATGCAACTCATTCTTCTACTGGTGAATCTCCATTCTTTATTGTTAACAGTTTACATCCCAAAGCATTTTCTTTTTCCAGTTCTTTGTCTCCTGTACCCTCTGTCAACTCTTCTGTCAAACAATTTGCAAAAATTTGGTCTGGGGTGCATGACTCCCTTTCTGCAGCTACAAACGCTCAGAAAAAAGCAGCTGATAGGTCTCGTAGAAAGGAACCCAAATATCTGCTAGGAGACTCTGTATGGTTGTCTACTAAGAACATTAAGCTTAAAGTCCCCTCTCTCAAGTTGGGGCCCAGGTTCATTTGGTCCATATCCCATCAGTGAAATAATTAATCCATCTTCTGTTTGCCTCAAACTGCCTGATAGTTTCAAAATTTCTAATTTTCCCGTCTAACACCTTGTACCACGACCTTCAGCCCAAAGATTTTGCTAACAGTCGTGCCCCTCTGCTTATCCAGAACCTCTCGCCTTGCACCTCTCGTTTAAGTCCTGGTGGCATCCAAGTAGCTGATGGCTCCTCCCGAGACCAACGGCGGTCACACTACAGGTGAAGCACGACTCGAGACCAGGGTGCTTGGCATTTGTTCTAGTGTTGGGTGCCGACCGTGACAGGTGCATGAATAAATTGGAGCTATGGACTATATGATTTATAAATATATGGTCAAGTGCATTTTTTGTTTGAATTCTGATTAGAATTTTCAAAATGTATTATTTTGAGTGCGAGTTTCGGTATTCGATGATCGAGTTTTTCAAACTCAAAATTAGAATTTTAAAATCCAAATGTCTTACTATTTTATACAAATTTGTCTATTTAAATTTGAATTCAAACAATTAGAAATTTATCAATTTTCACTCTAATGTTTTTCCCAAATCAATTTTTTGCCTGTGTTGACCTGCCGAGTTCCATGTCACACTATGAAAATTCGAATATTTATTTGAATTTAAAAAATTTGAATATTTGATTTAGCTTATCTATCCTTAAGGTTCAATAAATGGTTAATGGCTGCATGGAATGCTGGGAAACAATAAAAGCCCTCATCTGAGGCTATTTTAGTTTGAAAGAGAGTCTTTATTAGAGCTACATATTGATACTGGAAAGGAAAGCTGCAACAGCTACAAGAGGAGCAGCAGCACCAGGAACAATATGCCCCTTTGATTCCTGATAGGATCAGGCAGCCTCATCACTTCAGGAGGCTAATTCTTTCTCTTGACCAGCTGCCTGATGATGAGGCTGTGAAAATGTACCACCTGAGGTATGCTGCCATTCTCCGGGTTTATGGCTGTGATGGCACGGTCTCAGGCACTGCCTGGGATGTGCAAGCTGCTTGCAGTTTTGCATTTCCTGTGTACTGGTAGTTTCCAGCAAGTATCTTCATGTCTCATTGGCATGAGCCAGCCCACCTTCAGCAGAATACTAAGGCTGCACACGTGCCCCCAGTTATGCTCTGAAAAACTTCAGTCACTCTTTACTGCTCTACTGCAAATTTGCACCCAGCAGCCTAACAACAGAACAATTGGAAGGTAACCAGATAGCAGCTTCTTAACACAAGATAAGAGCTCCCTGGTAGATCTTAAAATAGCACTCAATAGTAAAATTCCAGATTCCATTGAACACAGTATGGTGCTGTGATTTCGTTTTGCATTGTTTATCCGGGTGGAGTGGACAACCTTGCACGTGCACCTGTCTGACAAGTTTGTGGTTTGGGTGAGTGCTGACCAATTGTTCCAGTCCACTGCAACACATACAGTTACATTGAGTAGGAGAAACAGCAGTTTCATAGTGCAGCACTGGCTCTTTCTGAAAGCCCATGACCAGGCAAAATGACCCACTCTGGAGGGACCCATCTGTATGCATTTTCGCTATTTCACAGCGAAGATAAGTCACACAGTCAACACGATTAGTGCCTTTAAAATGTACTCAGACTTCATAATAATTTTAAATCACAATTTATTTAATATAGTAAACTCTAATGTTCATTGTAAATAAAACATGTCAATGATATTGACATATTTACGTTTTAACAAGCAAACATTACATTCAATTTGGACAAGAAATCTCTCATGTTTTCTTCCATGCATTTTTTTTATTCAAAAACAGGAGGCTCTAAAGTTTGATCTGATGGTCCTTGGTCTATTTTAGTATCAAGCGTATCACCATCTTCATGGGGTTTCTAAAAAGGATACAAACAGAAATATCAGCATTATATAAGGGATAGCATATAAACAAAGTTTCATCATTTGTATATTTTTACCGTGTAGAAATTTTTTTTTTGTGAGTCATTTGAGGAAACAAAAATTTTATAACTGATGAATTTTGGTATCAGTTCAAACAGCAGCAATACATTTCACTATTTTTTTTTCAATACATAGAAATCTTTGAAATTTCATCTGGTGTTGCACAGCAATAAATACTGAATGTGAAGGGAACATGTAAAAATGCTTTGTAAATGCATTAAAAAGCAAAGGCATTGAAATGTTCCCACATATGTATGTTCAAAGTGCTTGTCAATGATTGTTTAATGCTGTACTTGGTGAAGTTATTTGGAAAGTTGTAAATAAACACCTTTAAAAAAAGGCATTTGATTCTGTACTGTACACAATGGCTGCTGGGTTACTGTGTTTCTATAACACAAGTGTGTGTATGTTGTGGAGCAGCACTGTCAGGCAGCATAAGGTGTGTATATATATATATATATATATATATATATATATATATATATATATATATATATATATATATATATATATATATATACACTGTAGATCAATGCATGGGGGACCTCTAGTGACCAAAAGAGGAAATTATAGAAAAATGTACTCATGCATTTAAATAAAAAACTGAATTTATTGGGACATATTAAAACCTATTAACATAGTAACATACATATTAAGTTAAGTTGAAAAAAGACAAACGTCCATCAAGTTCAACCTTTTTACTTTTTTTAACTTGCCTATCTGCCAGTTGATCCAGAGGAAGGCAAAAAAAAAAAACCATCTGAAGCCTCTCCAATTTGCCTCAGAGGGGGAAAAAATCCTTCCTGAATTCCAAAATTGCTGAAATTGCAATCTGGAGAGCTGCTGAATAAAAAGCTAAATAACTGAAAACCACAAATAATAAAAAATTAAAACCAATTGCAAATTCTCGACATCATAGTGAACGTTAATTTAAAACGTTAATTTAAAACGTACCCCTTTAAAGAAAACAGGGTTCTGGCTACAACGTAGCTTGTAAACCGTTCATATAGCTGTTAGTATTCCAGGAGTTACCCCTATGGTAATCCGAAGAAATGTAGAGCAAATGGAACAAACAGCTTGAAGGCAGTAATTTGTAACTGCAAAATTTTATTTTTATTTTAGCAGTGTAAAACACACACTACATGTTTCGGGTAAGTACCCTTTGTCCTAGCGTAGTCCTAGCAAGGCGGATCGAAACCGGCGCACGAAGACCGGAGGGAACAGCATAGACCTGGCCCTAGATACTATGACCGCACAAGAGACCCACTAGAGGAGGAAACACCATATGCAAGCAGCAGCGACGACGACTACGCTATCTCTCATCACCCTCACTATTCGCAGCCTTTTTTAGGAGCAGCGAACAAAGAAAAGAGGGACCCCAGGAGGCCAACACCACGGGAACCATACCCCCGCAGAGAACGGAACGGTAAATAACCTTGTGATTAACTTATCCTCACACTCCCTCTCTGTTACTGAAACTGCAGTCATTAACAAAGGTCTAGGCTTTGTTCCAAGTTATAAACCAGACCCTTTTGGGTGGGGAGGTGGATTTCTTTAAGTTTATTAGAATGCTTAAACTTAAGATGTACTTTAAAGATACTGTCAGTTTACCTAAGAAATTCACTAAAAAGTCTGATTTCATACCTGACTTGAATAATGAAAGTTTAAACACTTTTTCAAGAGTGGTCACCTCTGAAGTTAATAAAGTGTGGGCCAAAAGGCCGAGTGAGAGAAAAAGTAACTATAACCTCACTAAACAAGAAAGGGAGGCACTGAATGCACTGACAAATAACCCAGATATTGTCATTAAAAAAGCAGACAAGAGAGGAGCGGTAGTAATTATGGTCAGGACCAAATATGATGCGGAGATCCAACGACAAATTGATACCCCTGGCCATTATACACTAATAGACCATGACCCTATTTGGGATATAAAGCGTCTAATCGTTACAATGGTAACTGATGCTTTGCACAATGGAACTATTGATAAAAATACACATGATTTTTTGATCAATGAATACCCGAGAACACCAGTTTTGTACATTCTACCCAAAATACATAAAACACTTATTGACCCCCCCAGGTAGACCTGTTGTATCGGGTGTAGGTTCCATTTTAGAACCATTATCAAAATTCGTTGATAAGTATTTACAAGATATAGTCCTGAATGTACTACTTGCTTAAGAGATACTACTGACTTCTTGAACCGCTTAAATGAGATTGATAAACTCAATGACAATGTCACACTGTGCAGTATAGACGTACAAAGCCTATTCACATCTATACCACAAGACGAGGGAATAAAATGCGTAGAAGATGCGTTGGTTAACACCTCTATACCAAACAATCTGGTATATTTTCTGATAGACTGCCTAGATATTGTCCTAAAGAAAAACTACTTTCAGGTAGGTGATAAATTCTTTTGGCAGTCCCAAGGTACCTCGATGGGATCTGCGGTAGCTCCGTCCTTTGCAAACATCTTTATGTATTAAATTGAGACTAACCTGTTCCTAAAACCACCTTACTTACAATACATTAAAAAGTATTATCGGTTTGTGGATGACATCTTTGTGATCTGGGAGGGCCCCATTAAATCATTTGACCAAATGGTGTCAACAGCACATGCAGCCCATAAGTCAATTAAATTTACAACTGAGTACTTAAGGGCGAGAAAAATAGCATCAACTGATGCATTATTCGAGGAGGCTGCGAGTGACCTCACAAAAAGGTTTAATAAAAAAGGCTACCCAAACAGCAAACTTATCAAAACTTTGAAAGACATAAGGGATATCCCACTGGAGCACCTACTAACACAGAGATTAAAATCTCATAACCCCCAAAAACTAACATTTGTTAGTAAGTACGACAAACAAAGCCAAAAAATAGAGACAATTGTTAAAAATTTTGGCCTCTATTACAGATGGACAAAGAGTATGGCCATCTGTTTAAAGAACCCCCACAATTTGCATATAAAAGGGGGTCAACCCTAAAAGATTTACTGAGCCCTACAGAACCAAGAAAGCAGGTTCAGCACCAAAGTAGCAAATTGCGTACCTTCCCGTGTTACAATTGCAACTGTTGCACATCTATAATAAAAGGCCCTAACATCCACCACCCCTCAAAAGGGACTGAAATAATTTTAAAAACATTTGCTACATGCTCTAGCACATACGTAGTTTATATGCTAAAATGTCCCTGTGGTATGCTATATGTGGGAAAAACCATCAGGGCAGTAAGCACGCGAATCAAGGAACATAAGTCCAATATTAGGAACTACAAACCAGAAACTTACACTGATACCCCAGTAGCAAGACACTTCTCTGAGGCCAAACATCATGTAAGCCAGCTAAAATGGAATGTACTTGAAGTCGTAAAAAGACCCCCAATGGGAGGTGACTGAGGAAAACTACTGCTTCAAAGGGAAGCACGGTGGATAGGGAGACTTGAATGCGTAAAACCGAAAGGTATGAATGACCACAATAGTTTTAAGTGCTTCCTATAATTATTGATGTTTGTAAAAAATGCAATTTTTGTAAGAAATGCAATATTTAACTTTCAAGTATGTTACACTGACACGATTTCTCCTTCCTCAGGTATTAATGAACCAGCTAGCTCCTTGAACCCACGGAACTCCTGCCGTGTAAGTAATTAATAATGTACATAATATTCTGGATACAGGAGTTACAATCTAGAAAGCTGGTTATGTATGGATATAATAACGTTTTGCTATGGATATAATACTACATGGATAGCGTTTAACCCTTAAGTAGGCTTTTCCTAGCAGTACTTATGGAACTAACAGGGATAGGCCAAGAAATGGAAATTTCCCTGATATGGACTGATGAAAGACTTGTAACACCTGGACACAATGGATGGACTTGATTGAACATGTGGGGGTTTTTAGAATTGCTTGTTCACAATAGTTGGTACTTCAATGTATATACTGTCACTTTAAGATGTAATTTTGGGGAGGTTCCTGGTATGTGGAAGAGGATTTATATACCCACAACACCTTGCACTTGGCACACTTGACAAAGGGTACTTACCCGAAACATGTAGTGTGTGTTTTACACTGCTAAAATAAAAATAAAATTTTGCAGTTACAAATTACTGCCTTCAAGCTGTTTGTTCCATGTACCCCTTTAAAGATTTAAACAAATAAACAAAGGCAAGGAGGGTAATGATGGACCATGCACCATAAACATATGCCATTTGAGTGAAGATGTTGGAGAAGCAACTCTGAGCTAGCATTTATGAAGAACACCCACTTTCCCCAAATCACTAGGGTAAACTGCTCAGGTCTAGGAAGGGGTGGTGTACAAGAGAATGTATTTATCAGTAAAATGGCTAAAGTAATCTGTTGCCAGAACCTATATCCTGCAACACACTACTTAGAATTAGTCAAATTAGAGAGTCTACCATGTTACTTTTGTACATAATATTTTAACAACTGTACATGTACAGCTATATACAATATATATCTTTCACTACATGAAGTCAAAGGGGTTGTGCACCAAAATTAGAATCAACATAAAAAATTGTAGGACAAATAAAGAAACCCCACTATAGAAGGATAGAAAAAAAGATGCAGACTGACACAGTTGACTTAAAAGTTGTTAAAGCAACTTTTACAGTCATATGAAAAAGTTTGGGAACCCCTCTCAGCCTGCATAATAATTTACTACACTTTCAACATAAAAGATAACAATGGTATGTCTTTCATTTCCCAGGAACATCTGAGTACTGGGTGTTTTTTAAACAAAGATTATTAGTGAAGCAGTATTCAGTTCTACGACATTAAATCAAATTTGAAAAACTGGCTGTGCAAAAATGTGGGTACCCTTGTAAGTTTGCTAATTTGAATACATGTAGCTGCTCAATATTGAGCTCAATATATTACTGGCAGCACCAAATTGGTTGGATTAGCTTGTTAAGCCTTGAACTTCATAGGCAGGTGTGTCCAATCATGAGAAAAGGTATTTAAGGTGGCCAATTGCAAGTTGTGCTTCTGTTTGACTCTCCCCTGAAGAGTGACAGCATGGGATCCTCAAAAAACTCTCAAAAGATCTGAAAACAAAGATTGTTCAGTATCATGATTTAGGGGAAGGCTACAAAAAGCTATCTCAGAGGTTTAAACTGTCAGTTTCAACTGTAAGGAATCAGAAAATGTAAGGCCATAGGCACCGTTGCTGTAAAACCCAGGTCAGGCAAGTCAAGAAAAATACAGGAGCGGCATATGCGGAGGATTGTGAGAATGGTTACAGACAAGCCAAAGATCACCTGCAAAGACCTGCAAGAACATCTTGCTGCAGATGGTGTATCTGTACATAGTTCTTCAATTCAGCGTAATTTGCACAAAGAACATCTGTATGGCAGGGTGATGAGAAAGAAGCCCTTTCTGCACTCACGCCATAATAAGAGTCGCTTGTTGTATGCAAAAGCTCATTTAGACAAGCCACAGTCATTTTGAAACAAAGTGCTTTGGACTGATGAAACAAAAATTGAGTTATTTGCATGGAGGAACAAAACACCACATTCCAAGAAAAACACCTGCTACCTACTGTCGAATTTGGTGGTGGCTCCATCATGCTGTGGGGCAGTGTGGCTAGTTCAGGGATTGGGGCCCTTGTTAAAGTCGAGGAATTCAACCCAATATCAACAAATTCTTCAGGATAATGTTCAAGCATCAGTCACAAAGTTACGCAGGGGTCGGATATTCCAACAAGACAATGACCCTAAACACACTTCGAAATCTACAAAGGCATTTATGCAGAGGGAGAAGTACAATATTCTGGAATGGCCGTCACATGACGGCTTGAATATCATCAAAAATCTATGGGGTGATTTGAAGCAGGCTGTCCATGTTCGGCAGCCATCAAAATTTAACTGAACTGGAGAGATTTTGTATGGACGAATGGTCAAAAATACCACCCTCCAGAATCCAGACACTCATCAAAGGCTATAGGACGAGTCTGTTAGAGGCTGTTACATTTGCAAAAGGAGGCTCAACTAAGTATTGATGTAAAATCTCTGTCAGGGTGCCCACGTTTATACATCTGTCTAATTTTATTATGATGCATATTAAAGATTTTCTGTTAATCCAATAAACTTTATGTCACTGCTGAAATACAACTGTTTCCATAAGGCATGTTATATATTAACCCTTTCCCTGCCAACCATTTTGTCCTAGATGCGAACATCTACTGCCAAGCAGTTTTTAGATATTTTGCACTCTTTCACTTTAAGGGTCTTTCCTGGGGTGGTCTTTTAGTTTACCCAGGAAAACTTGTTTTTTTCAGGACAACCTGAACTTTCACAATATGCAAGAATTTTTTTGTAATTCTACTTCTGTAAAAAAATATAGGCTTCTAAGTGTCTAATAAAATGAAAAAAATCATGTTTCACGAAGAACAATCACATATATCAGAAAAATCATTTATTTATCCTGAACGCGGCAATACAAAATATATATAGTTTTATGGAGATTTCTCACTTGTATAGCGCAAAATCTACAAGCAGTACACAACCAAATTTCCAAAGCAACGCTCCCCAAACGGCATACTTTTGATTTCAAGGCCAAACATTCCACTAACAGTAGGTTTACCCTAGAAAACTACCCATTACTAGAAAGAACAGATTCTGGTGAACCAAAAATGGGTAAAAATATCTTTGTACTCCAAACTAGCAAGTTGCAATTGTTTCTTAAAGTTATAATGTTTTATAGAAATTGGTGAATTTTTTGAAAAATGACCTCAAAGCTTCCATTCTACAGCAACATATCTCCCACACATCATTAGGTATCAATGTAAAACACCCCAAATATGAAATCCTGGGGTCCACTGAACAGTTTGATGCCCAATATGTATAGGTGTACCCAAGCACGTGGCATAGGGGGCCCCCCGTTTGTTCTGTCATTTCAGATACTGCAAAATCAACACATTTACATAGTTTTGTTGGGCGGCAAAGGTAGAAAAAAGTACGTTCACCCCAGAAAACCATATATTTTCGGAAAGTACACATTCCCCTGAATCCAAATTGGGTATGCATGTCTTTCTACACCAAAGTAACAAGCGGCAAACCATTCCTAAATTTGGTGATCTTGGCGACATTTCCAAAAATCACCTAAAAATTTCTACCCTGCAGCATCGTATTACCCACATACTTTTAGGTATCAAGAGAAATCACCCCAAATATGAAAGCCTAGGGTCCTCTGAACAGTTTGATGCCCAATATGTATAGGTGTACCCAAGCAAGTGGCATACAGAGGCCTCAAAAAGAAGACCCCCATATGGTCTGTCATTTTAGGTACTGCAAAATCAACACATTTACATCTTTTTGGGGGGAGGGGGGCAAAAGTAGAAAAAAGTACGTTCACCCCAGAAAACCATATATTTTTGGAAAGTACACATTGCCACGAATCTAAATTGGGTATGCATATCTTTCTACTACAAAGTACCAAGCCGCAAACCATTCCTAAATTTGGTGGTTTTGGTGACATTTCCAAAAGTCACTTCAAAATTTCTACCCTGCAGCATCGTATTTCCCCACATACTTTTAGGTATCAAGATAAATCACCCCAAATATGAAAGCCTAGGGTCCTCTGAACAGTTTGATGCCCAATATGTATAGGTGTACCCAAGCACGTGGCATACAGGGGCCCCAAAAGGAAGACCCCCATATAGTCTGTCATTTCAGGTACTGCAAAATCAACACATTTACATAGTTTTGGGGGGGGGGCAAAAGTAGAAAAAAGTAAGTTCACCCAAAAAAAACATATATTTTCGGAAAGTACACATTCCCACGAATCCAAATTGGGTATGCATGTCTTTCTACGTCAAAGTACCAAGCCGCAAACCATTCTTAAATTTGGTGATTTTGGTGACATTTCCAAAAGTCACCTCAAAATTTCTAACCTGCAGCATCGTATTACCCACATACTTTTAGGCATCAAGAGAAATCCCCCCACATATGAAAGCCTAGGGTCCTCTGAACAGTTTGATGCCCAATATGTATAGCTGTTCCCAACCACGTGGCATACAGGGGCCCCAAAAAGAAGACCCCCATATGGTCTGTCATTTTAGGTACTGCAAAATCAACACATTTACATTGTTTTGAGGGGGGCAAATGTAGAAAAAAGTAAGTTCACCCCAGAAAACCATATATTTTCGGAAAGTACACATTCCCACGAATCTAAATTGGGTATGCATGTCTTTGTACTCCAAAGTACCAAGCCGCAAACCATTCCTAAATTTGGTGATTTTGGTGACATTTCCAAAAATGACTTCAAAATTTCTACCCTGCAGCATCGTATTACCCACATACTTTTAGGCATCAAGAGAAATCCCCCCACATATGAAAGCCTAGGGTCCTCTGAACAGTTTGATGCCCAATATGTATAGCTGTTCCCAACCACGTGGCATACAGGGGCCCCAAAAAGAAGACCCCCATATGGTCTGTCATTTTAGGTACTGCAAAATCAACACATTTACATTGTTTTGAGGGGGGCAAATGTAGAAAAAAGTAAGTTCACCCCAGAAAACCATATATTTTCGGAAAGTACACATTCCCACGAATCTAAATTGGGTATGCATGTCTTTGTACTCCAAAGTACCAAGCCGCAAACCATTCCTAAATTTGGTGATTTTGGTGACATTTCCAAAAATGACTTCAAAATTTCTACCCTGCAGCATCGTATTACCCACATACTTTTAGGTATCAAGAGAAATCACCCCAAATATGAAAGCCTAGGGTCCTCTGAACAGTTTGATGCCCAATATGTATAGGTGTACCCAAGCACGTGGCATATAGGGGCCCCAAAAGGAAGAACCCCATATGGTCTGTCATTTCAGGTACTGCAAAATCAACACATATACATAGTTTTGGGGGGGAGAAAAGGTAGAAAAAAGTACATTCACCCCAGAAAACCATATATTTTCGGAAAGTACATATTCCCGCGAATTCAAATTGGGTATGCATGTCTTTGTACTCCAAAGTAGCAAGTCGCAAGCCTTTCCTAAATCAAACTAAGTAAAATAAATCTTTCTATACCAAAGCACCAAACAGCAAAACTATACTAAAGATACATAAGGAACAATAATGCATGGATAAAATTGCAATAAAACCACAAAAATAGTGTAAATCAATGAAATAACAAAATAATTGAAAAAAAAACAAAAAAACACCAGTTTGTGAGTTTTTGTGTATACATATTTGTGCACTTCTAAAAGTTGTCTGAGTGTGCAAATACATGTAATTAAGTGTAAATAAGTGTACAAAAGGGATCCAGTGTGCTAAAGTAAAAATAAATAAATAAAAAATTCCAATCTTTACAAAAATGTTTGTGTAAGTGTATAAATGTACTGTAGGTATGTGTAAGTGCAGGTAAGTGTGTAAAAAAACGTGCACTTACCGTTTTTGTAGCAGGAGGATCGCTGGAACTGAAGGAGGACTCGTGGCAGCGTGTTAGCAGAGTTACTGCGCAGCAGGAAGTGAATGGGCGGGTGGTGCGACGTGGATCAGGTAAGGAAGTAGCAGCAGCGCTTCCATTGCGCTTCTGCTACTTTAAAAGTCGGATCTGCGACAATCGCGTCGGAGATCCAACTTGAAAGCCACGTTGCCCAGGGGGCTGTCAACCTTTCTGACTCTTTGCAGAGGCGGCAAAAACCGCCAAAGCAGAGAGAAGGGTTCAGCTGCAGGAGAACGTACAGTGTACGTTCTTGGCAGCCTGAGCCCTGAACCGCCAGCACGTACGCCGTCTGTGCTTGGCGGTTAAAGGGTTAAAGGGAAGTTGCTACCAATGATAAACAAAACTCCAAATAATTAAAAGGGGTTCCTAATCTTTTTCATATGACTGTATTTCTGCCTTTAAAAGAAAATTGTTTCAAAATGCACAACCCTGGGTATACACAGTACATAGTAATTTAGGATGAAAAAAGACACAAGTTCATCAACTACTGTCTAAGTAACACCTGCCTAACTGCTAACTGAAACAGGGAAAGGTAGACAAATCCCATCTAAAATCTCTCCAATTTGCATCAGAGAGGGGGACATTTCCTTACTAGCTTCAAGATGGCAATCAGACCAGTCACTAAGGGGCACATTTACTTAGGGTCGAATATCGAGGGTTAGTTAACCCTTGATATTCGACTGTCGAAGTTAAATCCTTCGACTTCGAACATCGAAGTCGAAGGATTTAGCACTATTCGTTCCATCGAACGATCGAAGGAATAATCTTTCGATCGAACGATTAAATCCTTTGAATCGAACGATTCGAAGTATTTTAATCCATCGATCGAACGATTTTCCTTCGATCACAAATTGGCTATAAAGCCTATGGGGACCTTCCCCATAGGCTAACATTGAGGTTCGGTAGGTTTTAGGTGGCGAAGTAGGGGTTCAAAGTTTTTTTTAAAGAGACAGTACTTTGACTATCGAATGGTCGAATAGTTGAACAAAGTTAAAGTTGTAGTCGAAGTAGCCAATTTGATAGTCTAAGTAGCCAAATAAATAGTTACATAGTTAGTTACATAGTTAAATTGGGTTGAAAAAAGACAAAGTCCATCAAGTTCAACCCCTCCCTACTTTTAATTAAATTCTATATACCCATACTAACTATAGAGCTTAGTATCACAATAGCCTTTGATATTATGTCTGTCCAAAAAATCATCCAAGCCATTCTTAAAGGCATTAACTGAATCAGCCATCACAACATCACCCGGCAGTGCATTCCACAACCTCACTGTCCTGACTGTGAAGATCCCCCTACGTTGCTTCAAATGAAAGTTCTCTTCTTCTAGTCTAAAGGGGTAGCCTCTGGTACGGTGATCCATTTTATGGGTAAAAAGGTCCCCTGCCATTTGTCTATAATGTCCTCTAATGTACTTGTAAAGTGTAATCATGTCCCCTCGCAAGCGCCTTTTTTCCAGAGAAAACAACCCCAACCTTGACAGTCTACCCTCATAATTTAAGTCTTACGTCCCTCTAACCAATTTAGTTGCATGTCTCTGTACTCTCTCCAGCTCATTTATATCCCTCTTATGGACTGGAGTCCAAAACTGCACTGCATACTCCAGATGAGACCTTACCAGGGACCTATAAAGAGGCATAATTATGTTTTCATCCCTTGAGTTAATGCTCTTTTTTATGCAAGACCTTCTCATTTAAGGAAACTCCCAGGACACTGCCATTTAGTGTATAACTTGCATTTATATTATTTTTGCCAAAGTGCATAACCTTGCATTTATCAACATTGAACCTCATTTTCCAGTTTGCTGCCCAGTTTTCCAGTTTAGACAAATCACTCTGCAAAGTGGCAGCATCCTGCATGGAACCTATAGTTCTGCACAATTTAGTATCATCTGCAAAAATAGAAACAGTACTTTCAATGCCCACCTCCAGGTCATTAATAAACAAGTTGAAAAGCAAGGGATCTAGTACAGAGCCCTGCGGTACTCCACTAACAACACTGGTCCAATTAGAAAATGTTCCATTTACCACCACTCTTTGTAGTCTATCTTTTAGCCAGTTCTCTATCCAGGTACAAATACTATGTTCCAGGCCAACATTCCCTAATTTAACCAGTAACCTTTTGTTTGGCACTGTATCAAATGCTTTAGCAAAGTCTACTACGTCACATCCACCGCCATCCCAGAATCGAGGTCTCTACTTACATTCTCATAAAAAGAAATTAAGTTAGTCTGGCAAGATCTATTACGTATAAAACCATGCTGGCACAAACTCATAGTATTATGATTTGCTATGAAGTCCAGTATCTTATCCTTTATTAACCCTTCGAAAAGCTTTCCTACCACTGACGTCAGACTAACTGGCCTATAGTTTTGAGGCTGAGAACGGGATCCTTTTTTGAATAGAGGCACCACATTAGCAATTCGCCAGTCTCTCGGCACTATGCCAGATCTCAATGAATCCTGAAAAAGTAAGTAAAGAGGTTTGGCAATCACAGAGCTAAGCTCGCTAATTACTAGGGATGTAGCGAACTGTTCGCCGGCGAACTTGTTCGCGCGAACTTCGACCGTTCGCGTCCGCCGAATGTTCGCGAACGTCGCGCGACGTTCGCATTTTGAGTTCGCGTTCGATTCGAATACAAATCGTTCGACCATTCAACCATTCGAATTCCTTCGACCGCTAAAAATCAAACGATTTCCATTCGTTCGAACGATTGTAAGCATTCGAATGAATGAAAAGCATTCGATCGAATGCTTCGATCGTTCGATCGAACGATTAAAATCCTTCGATCGTTCGATTCGAACGATTTTAGCGGGTGTTCGAAGTTCGCGAACGTTCGCATTTTTTGCCGGTGTTCGCGAACGGCGTTCGCGAACACCAAATCGGCAGTTCGATACATCCCTACTAATTACCCTCGGATGAATACCATCTGGCCCTGGACCTTTGTTAATCTTAACATGTTCTAGTCTCTTTTGAATTTCTTCATGTGTGAACTATGCATCATTAGTTGTATTACTAGAATTGGGACTGTTAAGAAGGAAACATTCACTTACTGGTTCCTCATTTGTGTAGACAGATGAAAAATATGAGTTCAGAATCAGTGCTTTTATTTTTTTTATCAACCAGCTGACCCCCTTCTGATAGTAAGGGTCCCACCCCTTCCTGCTTTATTTTTTTACTATTAACATATTTAAAAATAATTTTGGATTTTTTTTACTGCTTTTACTTCGAAATTCAAAGCATTTTTTATTCTATTCCTTCACTTGAGCTAAGTAAATGTGCCCCTAAGTGTAAATTGAATCAACTGTGAAATTTGTATTTGGGATGCGTACAGGGAGTACAAAAAGCCTTCAAAATCAGCCCTACACATTAGTAAGTATAGGCTTACCTGTTTGGTTTGATTGTTCACTTTGGAATGTGGGCATATAACAATGTTCACACTAGTAGAAGACAGCGTGTCTGCTGTGTTGTCTCCATCAGCAGCTGACAATCCTGAAATTACTAATGCACTTGAAAAGCTTCTCTTCCCAAACAAAAGACTGAATGTCGAACTTGTGGATGAAGCTTGGCTAGACCGCTGGATCCTACTTGTCTGTTGATTTAAATTTCTCCGAGCAGCAACAGAAATTGCAGGACTGTATTGAAAAGGTGAAGAGGATGAGTTGTTTAAAGAGTGCCGACTTGCAGAGAGTCTTCTGGAAATTTTGTAGTTGGAGGAAAATTGCTCTAAACACGGATCAAGTTTTTCCAAGTCAGGGCCAGACACGCTCGAAACCGGTGGCTTCTGATATAAAGATGAATGAGTCTGAGCTGACTGACTCCTGTGTTTTCTTTTTCCTGTCAAATAATAGAAGTAACTTTTGTATATTAATAATACATTTTACATAAAATACGACTTCTGCAACTGAATGTAGCCCAACATTTACCTTATTTGCATAAATATACATTCAAATGAATATACAAAAAATATTTGTACTATATGTCTCATTAACACATCTTAAAACAGGCCAGAATTGGACTAAACTCTGTATTTTAATTGAAACAAGCATGTTTTACATGACAGTGACAGAGCTAGGTGATTTATTAACAGTAACACATGGTCAGAGGTGCATTAGAAAGGAAAGGCAGGTTGTATAATATGAGATTAATTTATTCGAATGGTTAGCCACCAGCACCCTAGGAGGGGGCAGTGACACAGTCTGAGGGATAAGTTTGACAGGGGGGACCATAAGTCATATAACATACACAAATTTAAAAATGGTTCCAGTTTTCAATGTATGTTAACACATGCAAAAGCTTGACTAGTAAAATGATATAGAGGGATTTCTTGACAAAGGATGACAAATATGTTACCATTGAGATTGCTGGAACTTTGCTGAATGAATGTCCATTAGATATAGGAAATAAAAACTTTCCAGTAAACATTAATTACATATTTTCAATGGTTTTAAAGTTATTTGTAAACCTATTTGCAGGTGAAAGCAGAGTTTCATATGCCTTTCTGTTCTCTAGGTTCTCCCTTAGATATTTTAATGACCTTTTATTAGCTGGCTTTCAGGAGTCAGCTCCAGAATATTGACTGGATCAATAATGCTGCCAAAAACATTTAATGGAGGTAAATGTATAAATTTGCTACATAATTTCATGGCTCAGATTGTTGAGGACCCAAACAAAAATGATGCAATAATTGTATATAGAATAAATATATAAAGTATAAAGGACCACATATGTGGTGTAAAAGGTTTGCTACTAGGGATGGGCGAATAAATTCGCCATAGTTAAATTCGTAACAAATTTCTGCGTTTTGCGAAACCACAGCAAAAATTTGGTGTGCGGCTTGTTTCGTCGACCGTCTAATTTTTCGGGCGCATGGCGACAATGAGTGATGCCGAGAGCGACGCGCGACAAACGGAACGTCATTCACAGCAGCCAATTAGATGTGAGCCATCCCACTTTCTATATAAGGAGCTGCAGAGGCGCCCATTACTCGTGGTGTTTTAAGTAGAGGTAAAGAGAGCAGGATAGTAAGAGATTTGTGTGAGATTTAGCTAGAGGAGTTTTTGTAGAGAGATTTTTTTTCTGAGTCAGTGCAAGTGGAGGTTGTGGATTTCAGTTTACTGTTTTCCCTCTTCTGCTTGCCTGCTCACCACCCAATAGCCCTTTTAGGGCTAACTGTCTTTGTTTTTGTCTGTGCTTGTGTGTGTATTCCTTGTGGGTACACACTTCTGCTGAGGGGATTTAGCTGAGGGTTTTATTTTTTTCTCCCCCAAATATCCAAACCCTCCCTTATTTTTTTTTTAAGTTTAGTTGTGCCCACTATGACGGGCCATGGGAGGGGTAGTGGTGGTGGGAAGAAGGGTGGGATAGGGAGGGGCGGCCAAGGAAGAGGCCGTGGTGCTGGCCGTGGGCATCCAACCCCACAACAGCCCAGCCCACGGGGCACGTGCCATGCCCAGTCTGGGTATTGTAGCGCAGCACAAGCTGCCATCACAGTAGCTGCCATCACAGCAGCAGCAACAACAACAGCAGCAGCAACCGCAACAACAACAGCAGCAGCAAATGCCACAGCAGCAGGTGGCTCTGGGTCGCAGTGGGGCAACCGGCACACGTAGGACTGTGCCAGATTTTTTTGCCACTGCTTCGCAAACTATATGCTCACAGCAGGCAGAGGTGGTGGTAGACTGGATGATACCCCATCCCTGATCCTGAGGTGGACTTGGGCCCAGACACCCAGGATCTTTTTTATGATCAGGCAGGAATGGGGGGGGCATTCATGTCTGATGAGGGGGAGGTCATGTCAAAGCCCACATCAGTAGGGAATATTGGGCAGGGTCCTCTTATGGCAGGGCAGCAGGTTGCTGGTGTGGGGTCAGACACCAGAATGCTTGATGTGGGTATTGATGCCATGTATGAGGCAGGGTCTGGGGGAGGATGATGACAGGGACAGAACGTGTGAGCCGGCTCCGGAGGATAACAGCAGCAGTTCAGCGGGGGAACTGTTTGTTGTTAATGTGGATGAGGATGAAGAGCCAGCTCCACCAACCACTGCTAGGGGGGGCAGGCAACAGGGCAGCACTGCACCTCGGTCCAAAGCCTATGGGCGTACGGACCATCCACAACCCTCCACAGCAGGCAAGGCAGTGGCCTGCACTTCAGCAGTGTGCGCATTTTTCACGTGCCAGGCAGAGGACCAGATGGTAGCAGTGTGCCAGCTCTGCCGGCAGAAGGTTCGAAGGGGGCAGGCAGGGTCACATATGGGAACGTCAGCTTTAAGTTCAAAGTGGCAGGGCACCGGGGGGCAGTGGTGCTTCCTGTCCACCTCCTCCCATTCCTCAGGGAAGAGGTGGTAGCTCCCCAGACCCTGCAGCAAGGGAAGAGGATTCTGGGGCTCACAGTCAGAGGCAGCCACTGTGTAGCTCAGCCTCTTCTGCAGCCTCCTCCTCCTCAATGCTGTCCCGCCAGGTTTCCCTCCCCCAGTTCCTCACCCGCAAGGTGCCTCTCTCCCCCAGTCACCCCCAAGTGCAGAGGCTTAATGGCTGCCTGGCAAAACTTCTGGCAGTGCAGCAGCTGCCCTATTAGCTAGACAAAGCAGCCCCCTTCTGACAGCTGATGGCTTGCGCTGCCCCTAACTGGAGGATCACCAGCTGCCATTATTTTGCCAGGAAGGCCATCCCTGCCCTCCACCAGCAGGTGGTGGAGAATGTGTCCCTGTCGCTGGATCATGCTGTCGGCGGTAGGATGCACTGCACCACTGACACGTGGACCAGCAGGCATGGGCAAGGGAGGTACATATCCTACACTGCACACTGGGTCACCCTGATGAGTGCTGGGGAGGGTGCAAGCAGGGGCGCTCCCTTCAGGCTATAGGTGCCTTCCCGTGGGGTACAGGGAAAACCCCCACATGCCCACTTCCTCCTCCTCCTCCTCCTCCACTATGGATGAGCCACCGCTGAAGAGTCCCCGCAGCTACGCTTCAGTGCAGCACAGGCAATGTCAGGCTGTGCTGCAACTCCTCTCCCTGGGCGAGAGGAGTCATAATGCACCTCAGCTCATGGCTGCCTTCCAGACTCAGGTGCAGCGGTGGTTCACTCCCCACCAGCTCCAAGCAGGTAACGTTGTTTGCGACAACGGTCGCAACCTGCTGTCCGCCATCCACCTAGGCCACCTGACCCACATGCCTTGCTTTGCACATGTCCTCAACCTCATGGTGCAGCGCTTCTTCAAGAGCTACCAAGGGTTGGGTGACATACTGGAGAAGGTACGTAGGGTATGCGCCCATTTTTGGAGGTCACCCACTGCCAGCGCATCTTTGGCACGGATGCAGCGGCAGCATAATCTGCCACCCCACCAGCTCATCTGTGACTTGTCGACGCGCTGGAATTCCACCCTGCACATGGTGGAGCACCTCGTAGAGCAGCGCTGGGCGGTCAGCAATTACCTGCTGGAGCACAGGGCCAGGGGTACTCAGGGGGCAGATTTAGGGTACTTCAGCGCAGAGCAGTGGCAGCAAATGAGGCAGCTCTGCCAAGTACTTGCCCCCTTTGAGCACGCCACACGCTTTGTTAGCAGGGACAATGCGTGTCTTAGTGATGTGATACCCATGGTGTTCCTCCTCAAATGCACATTGGATGGGCTGCTAGAGGAGGGTGACGTGCCTGAGGAGAAGGAGGAGAGTAGGCCCCGTAGGCAGAGGGGGCTGGGAGGCAGGATGAGGAGGAAATGGTGCCCGATGAGGAGGATGAGGGAGAGGAGGACTGGGTGCCTGTGCAGCATGGGGAGCAGGGTACACGCCACCCAACCACCCCAGCTATTGTCCGCGGCTGGGAGGGTACAGAGCAGGGGCAGGTCAAGCCAGATGACCTACTGCATCTGGAGGGCAGTCAAGAAGAGGTTGGTCGGGGGCACCTCTTTTACATGGCTGCCCATATGCAAACTTGCCTCTGAAGCGATCCCCGGGTCTGTTCCATCAAAGACCGGGAGGATTATTGGGTGGCCACTTTGCTTGACCCACGGTACAAGGGAAAGGTGGGGGAGTTCCTTGTACCCAGCCAGAGAGAGAGGAGGGTGGGTCAATTGAGGAGGGCTCTGTGCTCAAAACTAGTGGAGGCCTTCCCCCAGTCTGACACTTCTCAGGCCTCCACTACTCCACACACCCAGCAGAGACGGGGGCCTAGCAGCAGCAGCAGCAGCAAAGTCGGAGATCTCATGGGTGTGTGGAAGAGCTTTTTCGAGCCTCAACGGCCAGCAACAGGCCCAGTCAGCACCCAAAGAAACCACCAGCAGCGGGTGGAGCATGTGGTGGCTGACTACATGGGGTCAATCAGTGTGCAGGATGCCATTCACCCTGATAATGACCCCATGCATTATTGGGTATCGAGGCTCGACCAGTGGCCAGAACTGGCACAGTACGCTCTGGAGGTGCTGGCTTGCCCCCTGCCAGTGTCCTGTCAGAGCGTGTCTTCAGTGCCGCAGGTGGGGTGGTCACTGAGAAACGGACACGGCTATCCACTGGCAGCATGGATAAGCTGACATTTATCAAAATGAATGAGGCATGGATAAGAGGGGATATCCAAGTGCCCATTGCTGACAGCAGAGACTAGCCTCCTCTCCTCCTCCTCTTCACAGATGTACCCTCCTCTCTCCATTGCTGCCCATACTCTCCTCCTCAGTAGTATTGCCCATTCCCCATCTGTCTGCACCTGCTGCCCTTGCTACTGCTGCTGTTGCTGCAGCCTGCTACTAGCCCTAGTAGTACTGCTGCTGTGCATTGTAAGCAATTTTTTTTCTGGTGGGGGCCTATCGAGGCTTCTAAATATGTTGCTTCTAATTTTGCCACCTTTCAAAGCTCCTAAAGCTATCGTAGATACTACTGCTGCATTGTCTGCAATCTTTTTTTGTAGTTGAGGCCTAACATGGCTTCTAAATATGTTGCTTCTAATGTTGCTGCTTAGTCGGCTAGTTTCTTCTGGTTGAAGCCTGCCTCATTTAATTCTTCTGGCTCTAATACAGTTGATTCCAACACTACTGCTGCTGCTGTTGTTGCTACTATTGCCTCATTACTTGGTAAATGTCTTCTGGTTGAGGCCTGACATGGCTTCTAAAAATGTTGTGTCTAATGTTGCCTCATTATTTGGCAAATGTCTTCTGGTTGAGGCCTGCCTCATTTAATTATTCTGGCTCAAAAACAGTTGATACCAACACTACTGCTGCTGCTGCTGTTGCTACTATTGCCTCATTATTTGGCAAATGTCTTCTGGTTGAGGCCTAACATGGCTTCTAAAAATGTTGTTTCTAATGTTGCCTCATTATTTGGCAAATGTCTTCTGGTTGAGGCCTGCCTTATTTAATTCTTCTGGCTCTAATACAGTTGATTCCAACACTACTGCTGCTGTTGCTACTTATGCCTCATTATTTGGCAAATTTCTTCTGGATGAGGCCTAACATGGCTTCTAAATATGTTGCTTCTAATTTTGCCTCTTAGTCGGCTAATTTCTTCTGGTTGAGGCCTGCCTCATTTAATTCTTCTGGCTCTAATACAGTTGATTCCAACACTACTGCTGCTACTGCTGCTGCTGCTATTGCCTCATTACTTGGTAAATGTCTTCTGGTTGAGGCCTGACATGGCTTCTAAAAATGTTGTGTCTAATGTTGCCTCATTATTTGGCAAATGTCTTCTGGTTGAGGCCTGCCTCATTTAATTATTCTGGCTCAAAAACAGTTGATACCAACACTACTGCTGCTGCTGCTGTTGCTACTATTGCCTCATTATTTGGCAAATGTCTTCTGGTTGAGGCCTAACATGGCTTCTAAAAATGTTGTTTCTAATGTTGCCTCATTATTTGGCAAATGTCTTCTGGTTGAGGCCTGCCTTATTTAATTCTTCTGGCTCTAATACAGTTGATTCCAACACTACTGCTGCTGTTGCTACTTATGCCTCATTATTTGGCAAATTTCTTCTGGATGAGGCCTAACATGGCTTCTAAATATGTTGCTTCTAATTTTGCCTCTTAGTCGGCTAATTTCTTCTGGTTGAGGCCTGCCTCATTTAATTCTTCTGGCTCTAATACAGTTGATTCCAACACTACTGCTGCTACTGCTGCTGCTGCTGCTACTATTGCCTCATTACTTGCCAAATGTCTTCTGGTTGAGGCCTAACATGGCTTCTAAAAATGTTGTTTCTAATGTTGCCTCATTATTTGGCAAATATCTTCTGGTTGAGGCCTGCCTCATTTAATTCTTCTGGCTCTAATACAGTTGATACCAACACTACTGCTGCTGCTGCTGTTGCTACTAATGCCTCATTAATTGGCAAAGGTCTTCTGTTTGAGGCCTAACATGGCTTCTAAATATGTTGCTTCTAATTTTGCCGCTTAGTCGGCTAATGTCTTCTGTTTGAGGCCTGCCTCATTTAATTCTTCTGGCTCTAATACAGTTGATTCCAATGCTGCTGCTTGGTTGGCAAATGTAGTCACACTATTATTACCCCTGAAACGACTGCGGCCAAAAGTCCTGCGCCTAGAGTTATGTTATATTATACTTGTTTTGAAGGTTTGCATTATGTGAAACGTGAAACTAAAAAAATATAATGGATTTTGGGGACACTCAATTCAATAACAGATTCATCAAATTATTTGCTGCATGCTTGTCTAATTTCTTCTGGATTGGGTCAGCCAAGGCTCCTAAAAATTATGTGGCTGCTAATAATGTCGCATTTTCAGGTTAATTATTTATGGTTTGGGGTTTACCTCTTCGTCAAAGTAAAATTTTTATTCTAATAATGTTACTTCTAATAGTGCCTAATTAGCAAATATAGTGTGACTTAATATTAAAATTCATAAAAAAAATCTATGTATTTGAGTGTTACAGTAGTCAATTCATAAATTTTGGCTCCTTTGCGTCGAAATTAGGTGCCTTTGCATTGAAATTTGACGTTGTGCACTAGACTCGGCGTGCGCGTGTGTGTCACGTGACGCGCGCATCGTACGTGCATCAAAAATGGGCGTCACCAATATAAATAGCCCTGCCCTTGCTTACACTTGTAGGAGTGCAATAGTTGCAAAACATGGCAGGACCTGGTATGATGACAGAGGAGCAGTTGAGGTACCTCATCAGGTACCTGCACCGGGAGGGATATGACAATATCCTTCCCTGGATAAGGGGCATACAGGCACTCCGCCGGAGCATAATGCAGAGGCGTAGACTGCGCAGGGAGTTTGGGGTGCGCCTAACTCTCAGAGTGCTCCAGAGAATCTGGAGCGATTTGAAGAGGCGCTACACCGAGTTGGTGGAAGAACTGTGCATGGAGGTTGAAGGTAGAGTTATTTAAAAAGAAAACATGTTATAATGATTTGCTATTTTACAGCAAAAATGTATTTAAGTGAATACTTTATTTACTATTGGAACAGTTGACTTTGACTGTCAATTGGAGATTATTTAAACAGATTATAATAGATTTATTTAAACGGAATACATGGGTTTCCCTTCTTAACGACAATAAAGCCACTTGATTCCTATTTATTTTGGTATTTAAACGGAATAAATAGGTTTCCCTTCTTAACTACAATAAAGTTAATTTTCCTGTAGTTACAACATGACACCTTATCCTGTATAATTCATACTGTACAAATGAAATTCATTCATTGCCAGCTGAGTGGATCCAGGATGACAATCTTGATGATGCAGCACCACCAACTGACCAGGCAGCACCACCACCTGACCAGGCAGCACAAAAAGCAGTGCCCCCACCTGACCAGGCAGTACCACCACCTGACCAGGCAGCACCACCACCCAACCTGGCAGCACCACCACCTGACCGGGCAGCACCACCACCTGACTGGGCAGCACTACCACCTGACCGGGCAGCACCACCACCTAACCAGGGGCTCAGTGTAGTCACTCAGACTTGGAACGCCTTTTATGACCACACTGAGCTTCTGATCACCAGGTGTATGCCATCAGGCAGAATATTTTGGAGGTCAGGGACATGGTGCAGTCTCTGCAGAGGGACAATGCTCATCCTCCTTCTCCACTATAATTTTATTATATTTTATTATACTGTCGGCCTAGCACCGTTGTGCTATTTTGTTTATTAAAAAAACGAATACTCAGATGGTACTTGAAGATGGGTTTCATCAAATTGCACTGCGCGTAAAAAAATTACTTTGCTCGCCAAAACACTAATACACGCCCGCGACAAATTATTTTGATGCGCAACGAAATTGCGGCGCATGTGCGAATTTCCCGCGAATTATTCAGCAAAGCGAAACTCCACAGATTCGCCAATCACTATTTGCTACTGTCTCTTTTTTCCTGCAAGCACCTGAGTACATGAAAAGCAGGGTAATTATACTATTCATTTTGGGAGGTAAAGCCTCAGAGTGGACTGAGTCTTGCATAGATTAAGAAGCCTTTTGTTACGCAGGATCCCCAGGCAAATTTTACAAGGGACCTGTGGCCGGTATCACCTGATATTTTGAAATCTACTGCAGTTCCTGCCTCAACCTCCTTATATTCAACTTTTTCTACATATGACATGGCTTTTCAATCCTCCTGTTTTGGTGTTTCTGACAATCTTTCAAGTAGTGAAGAGTTTGGGGCATTCTCTGATGAAGGCAGTTTGGAAATTGGACTCAGATGAAGATGAAGTTCAGTTGAGCCATCCACTGCAGTACTTGTAAGCCTATGTTTATGGTTCCAGCTTCAGTGCCAGCAGTCGAGTCTGTTCCAGCTTCAGTGCCAGCAGTCAAGTCTGTTCCAGCTTCCGTGCCAGCAGTCAAGTCTGTTCCAGCTTCCATGCCGGCAGTCCAGCTTCTGTGTCAGCAGTCGAGTCTGTTCCAGCTTCTGTTCCAGCTTCTGTGCCAGCAGTCAAGTTTGTTCCAGCTTCTGTGCCAGTAGTTGAGTCTGTTCCAGATTCAATGCCAGCAGTCGAGTCTGTTCCAGCTTCCGGGCCAGCAGTTGAATCTGTTCCATCTTCCATGCCAGCAGTCCGGCTTGTGACAACAGTCCAGCTTGTTCCAGCCTCCGTGCCAGCAGCCTTGCCGGTTCCAGCCTATGAGGACCTGTGTACCATAGCCTCTGGGCCCCAAGGACAAATCTACCTCTAGACCGCCTTCCCTGCTGTGAGATCTGATAGTTCTGGTGCTCCAGATTCTACCAGTCTTGTTGCTATCTGTGGTGGTCTTCCTGCTTTCCTGGGCAATCCTCCTGTTGTGGTTTATGACTTGTACAGTCCGCCACCTGTAATGGGTGTCTATGCTGGCAAAAAGATACGGGTGGAAAAAGGGGCTCCATTAAAAAAAGACAGGACCATCTCTATAGAGTTACATATGGCTCAGCTCAATCAAGATGGTAAACACAAGATTTATTACTTAAATATTTCAGCGAACTTTTTTTTATCAGATTATTTTTATTAATTGAATTTTCATGTTACAATAATTAACAAGAAGAAAAAGACAGAAGAAAGAGTAAAGAGTTGGTAAGGTTAGCAGGAGTGGGCACTCCTTGTAGTTGTATTATTGGTATTTAATTTGGTACACAACATGCACTTGGACATCATTATACTTTAAATTTCTGACAACCATTTGTCCGAGATTTCCCCAAATTTGCCTGGGCAGCCATGTGCAGTATAGGTAAGTTTTTGGCTTGGGAGTTTACTCCAGAATGCCTGCGTTGGGGCCTCCACAGCCTTCCGGGTCATTAGTATGGCTTTTTTAGCATAGTGCAAGAGCTGTAGCAGACAGAGTCTTTCACTTGATCTTAACATTAGTCCTTCCAAGTGGCCCAATAAGCAAAATGCAGGTGTCCGTATGATTGGTATGATCGGCAGGCCTATATTAGAACCCACGAGCCTTAAAACCTCAGACCATAAGCGCTATATTTTGGGACAGTCCCAGAAGACGTGGAGGTAAGTTCCTGCATCCTGTTGCCATTTCATACAGATATCAGTGCCAGTCTGTGTGGAGTCAAATAGACTCTGTTAAGAAATTTAGTATGGATATATCAGTCCTGTGTGGCAATATTAGTGTCTGGTATTTGGTCCAAGATGTCCTTCTAGGCATCTTCCTCTATTTGGGGAAAATCCTGGGACCACTTCAGGGAGACACTTTAAATGGAGACAAAGCTGTTCTGAATATAAAACCAGCTAAGTGCCTTGGTGAGTTCTGGCCTACGCAGATATTTCTCAAGGGTAGATGTAGTGGGGTCTGGAGTACCATTGGGGAATTGGGCCTGGAAGACATGCCGAAATTGCAGAAATCGGAATAACATGTGATTGCGTAGTGTGGATTCTCTTTGAGCTGGGCAAACTGCTTCAGTACCCCCCGCTGTACCACGTCTCCCAGAAGTTTCACTCCTGCCCTAGCCCACCATCAGGTAAGGTTCTAAATTGCAAGAGTTTATTATTACCCCAGAGAGAGTTTATTATTACCCCAGAGCAGTAATACTTCCTTACAGGTCCTCGGCCAGAATGGACCAACTGGCCGAGGACCTGTAAGGAAGTATTACTGTTCTATGGAAGTCACAGTTTTCATGGAGTGTGTCAAATTGTAGATAGAGGGGAGCCCTCTATGTAGTTGGTTGGCCAGAGCTTCAAATGATGAGACCACTGCTGCCTCTAGAACCGTGGCCTGATTATTGGGGTCAGGGTTAAGCCACCACAAGGCATATATACCAGCTGACTGGCATAGAAGTATAAGAGGAAGTTAGGAAGGGCTAGTAACCCCTTCCTTACTGGGGCTTGTAAATTTGCATTTTTATCCTTAGTCTCTCCCTGGCCCAAATAAACCCCCATACACATGCATCTAGTTCTCCAAACCATTTCTTTGTGGGTATAATGGGTGAATTGTGAAACCCATAGAGCAGTTTTGTCAGCGGTACCATTTTGAGAAGGGTGATCCGGCCTGGCAGGGACAGTGGTAGACCAGACCAATTTTGAAACCTGTTTTTCATGGTACGTAGGATGGGTGTTAAGTTCAGGTCCAGGTATCTGGGGCTTCCCTATGGACCACTATTCCTAGGTACTTAAAGGTAGTTACCCATTGCAACTGAGGGCCATGTTGGGGGTCTCTACGTGATTCAGAGTCTATGGGAAAGGCTAGGGATTTCCCCCAATTGACTTTGAGGTCTGAGAAGTTCCCAAATGAAGAGACCACCCCTAAAAGTGCTGATACTGACTCCCTCGGGTCTGCTAAATCAACCAGCATGTCATCTGCGTACATTGAGACCTTTTTCTCCAGTCTCTGCATCCTAAGGCCCACTATGTTTGTGTCGGCTCGTACGCGGATGGCTAATGGCTCTATGACTAGGGCAAAGAGGTAGGGGGATAGTGGGCATCCCTGCCTGGCCTGGTTCCCCTCTGCAGTGGGAATTCTCCAGAAAGTTCTGCATTCACCAGGAGTCTGGCCCTAGGTGCAGTGTACATTGCTTTAATCCATCTTATGAAGTTGTCTCTTATGCCGAACCACTCTAGAGTTGCCCACAGATAGGTCCACTCTACTGTGTCAATGGCCTTTTCTGTTTCTAGGGACACCACCACCCTCTGTCCCCCATTTTGGTGTGTGGCCCAATGTTCGTGTATAGGTGCCTAATGTTGATATCTGTGGCTCTTTGGGGCATAAAACCCATTTGGTTTGGGTGTATTATGTTGTCTATTACCAGCTTTAATCTATTTGCCAACACCTTGCCTATTACCAGCTTTAATCGATTTGCCTAGGGCTTTCCCTTCTTTCAGTATTAAGGTAATAGTGGCCAGAACACAGCTGTCTGGTAGTAAAATGTAAAATGCAATTAAAGAGAGAGCAGAGCTTAGGCCCTACCATGTTAATGTGGGCTTTCTACTGGGAGACGGTCTGGTCCGGGGGCCTTACCATAAGGAAATTAGATTATTGCCGAATCTGTACATTAAGCATTTCAGCTTCAGCCCGAGGGAGTCTAGGAACATGTACACCATCTAGGTATTGGCCTATGTCTTCTGCTGAGCTTCGAGCCATATAGGTTAGTATTGAACTCAACAAACTCTGATAAAATGGCCGCTTGCTCTCTAACTTCCTGTCCATCTCTCGAATGTATTAAGGATATGTGAGTTAATTGGGTTGGCTCCCTAGCTAGTATTGCCAGTAATCTGACACACTTGTCCCCTTTGTCGTACCAGGATGATACCCTGCGCAGCTCCCATTGGGTATACTTTTGTACATACGCCAGATTGAGATCTCTCTGGGCAGTTGCCAGGGCCTCTGCCTACTGCTCTAGGTCTATCCTGGAGAGGGCCAAAGCGGCAGTAGAGTAACAGGAGTATTGGCGAGTGGAGGGGTGGGTCCATTGCCACACATCTGTCAAGTTAGTAGCTTTAAGCCAATCTCCCAGGGCTGAGGAGTCTCCACTGGACTGCTCGAGTCTGTCCATCCCTGGGTTGGGAGTGGCATCGAAATCCCCCATCCATATAGTATGGTAATCTCCTATCTCCACAATTTTCCCCAAGACTACCTTCAGTAATTTGACGTCACCAGAGGGTGGGAAGTATACATTAACTAGGACTAATTAGAAGCTATTACAACTTTAAGGATTAGGTATTGTCCTCCTCTATCTGACACTATTGTCTCTATTTTGGGTTTAGTGGACTTCCTAAAGAGGATGGCTACTCCTCTAGAGTATGTGGAGTATTCCGCGTGGTAATTGGGCTTTTGTTGTTTGCCCCACTAGGTGTGTCTCCTGAAGCAGTAGTATACTGTATCCCCTAACATTCCAGGAAATTAATCTGATTGTGTTAGTGATTATTGTGTGGCCTTTATTAGTAGTCTGGTGCAAATCAATACCCCACCCCTCACACCAAAATCAATAATCAATACCCCATCACCAAAGACATGCATCTTTACCAACATTATGCAGCATTTTATGAGTGCCCATTCAGAGGTGTAGTACCAGGTAGAAGAAAAAGAGATAAAGAGGAAACAGAAAGAAAAGATAAGAAGACAGAGAGAGATGGACTCCGGTTATTTTGCTGTGGACGGGTGTCCAGCCAGTGAGTTGCGGTTGCAGGGTGTTCAAACATTTGCACTTTGCCGCCATCCATTACCCGTAGCTTGCCTTGGAACATCATACTGTAGCCGATGCCTAATTTTCTCAGGCGTCTTTTAACCCCAGTAAAAGAGCTACTTTGGCGTTGCAGGGCTGCAGAGTAATCCGGGTACAGGGAGACTGGCGTCTTTGAAAGATGATGTTACCTTTCTTCCTTGTGGCCTGTAGTGCCACATCTCTGTCCCGGTAATTCAATAGCTTGATGAGGTAGGGCCGTGGTGGTGCACCGGGAGGAAGGGCTCTGGTCGGGACCCTGTGTGCCCTTTTAGCTACAAATTGGGAGGAAAAGATGTCTGCCCCAGCATGTCCTTGAGCCATTGTTCTGCAAAGAGCTCTGGATTTTGGCCCTCACTGCACTCTAGTAGGTCTTATGTTTGAGCGCCTCTGGCAGTTCTCCATGTCCTCCATGCGGGTCTGTTGCTTGCTTCAGTTGTTTGTGCAGTTGCGCTATGTCAGCCAGTACCAAGGCAGTGCAGTCTTCCAGTGTGCTCACTCATCCCTCCAGTGCCCTGGTTCGCTTGCGTATTACCTGCACATCTTGTTTAATGAGAGAGAGCTCCGCCTTCACCTTCTCTATTTTTGCGGTGAGTGTTGCCCTAATGGTGGTCTGGCAGGTGTTAATAGTCACAATTACATCATGCATAGTTGGAATTGGAGTATCCAGTGTAGCGAGTGCCGTCTCTGTAGCAGGCTGTTCTCCTGGCTGTTGTGTAGCGTGTTGCGCTGGCGTTGAAGGCGAGTTCCACGTGCCATTTTGGGCTGGGCCCCTCGCAAACTGCTCCAGCTTGGAGCAGTATCCCCTCTCACTTTCTGCATGTTTCTACGCATTCCGCCTGTTCCAGCTGTGCCTCAAGGGTATAAACTACAGTTCCCCCAAACTTTTTTCCCTGGGTTTAAGGGTCAGAGTGGGCTGAACAGGGTTTTTGACAGCAGAGCTCTAAGTTTTGCTGCCTATCCATCCGCCATTCGGCTCCGTCACTTATTTCAGCAAACTTAATGTGAAGAAGTTTTCTGATTTGTTGACTGTTGGTACCTATAATTGGTATCTGAGCCGGCCAGACCGACCAGGTGCCCTAGACAACCTGGCCGGCGGCGGTGCAGGCTGAGCATGCGTATGCACGAATTGTGTATCCATGCGCAAGCTGAAGCCAGCGCTCATGCATGTGCTGACACCAGCATGCGTGCGCAGAAGCATCAAACGGTGTGTGCGCAAGAAGATGGGGAGAGAGGGGATCGGACAAAGGGGTAGGTGACAGAGCAGGTACGTGCCTGGCACACCCAACTTTGCGCCCTAGGCACATGCCTACCCTGCCTACCCCTAGTTCCGGCCCTGCTTGGTATGGTGCCTATAGTTTGGAGGAAAGCTGATGTAATTCAAGCATTTATGAAGGGATTACAATCTTGGCCTGACAAATATAGGCCTGTAAATTTGACCTGTGCAGTGGACAAGTTTTTTGAAGATTTGTTAAGGGATCACATGTTAGTATGTTTTGGAGTATCATATTAGCAGTATTAACCAGCATGGCTTTATGATGCATGGATCATGTAGAACATACAGTATTTCATAGTTTTTTTTTATAATTCAGTATGAACTTGTCTGCTTTCTAAACTAAGGTTTATTGGTAATGCTGTTTGTATATGGATAAAAACTGGCTAGTGATTTATGTATATAGGGTGATTGTCAATGGTGCATTCTGTGCACCAAGTAAGGTTCTTAGTGGGGTGCCCCAGAGTTCCATTTTAGTCCACTTTTCTTCAATATGTTCCTTAATGACTTTTGAGGCATTGTGTGCAATTTATCTGTATTTGCCAAAGACACAAAACTGTGCAGACCAAATCAATTCCATCCAGGTTGTGGCATCCATGCAGGGGGATCTGGACAAATCTGCAATCTGGACACATAAGTGTCGGATTTTTAAAAAATTGGGTTTATGAAAAAAAAGCACAGATGCTGAAAAAAACAGGTAAAACTTGTGTAACTTTTTTCATCGAATGCTATCTTATTTAAGAAGAAAATGAAACAAAATATTCCTGTGCTGATACAAGCCAGTAGGAAATAAATTGTTCCATTAATTTTCAATGAGGCTGAAAATCTCAAATGTTTTAATATACTGGAAAAATTAAAAAAGTTGTTAGAGAATATTCCCATTGAATAAATAAAGTTGTCTTTAATAAATTCCGGCTATTCAAGTTTTCAGAAAATACATTTTTTTGCATCCTCGTTTATCTAAGATCAGGAAAAAAAAGGCAATTGGATTTTTGATAAATTAGCCCCTTAATGTTGATGGATTTGATAAATAAGCCCCTTAATGTTTATCCATTTTGGTATTTATAAAACATGCTAGCCACCTTAAATTTTAATGGGACTATGTTAGGGAAATCCTTAATGAAGATGGACCTAAGGGAGAATGTACATAATAAACGTAATAACATTTTAAATTAAGTATTGCCAGTTACAAGGCATTATTCTGTGATTAAAGAGGTATATAAGGGAGAAGAGTTATACTCTGATATTATAATGACAAGTAGACTGTTACTAAAGCCAGAAAGAAAACTGCCTTTGCTACAACAGCAAAATTACATTTATAAAAACCTAAAAACCATTAAAATGCTTAAATGATGTTCTTATATTGGAAAGAATGACAATTTCTTTGATTATGCATAAACAGATTTTTTAACCTATTACATTAAGAAATACTAAGGGGGTTATTTATTAAAGTCTGAATGGCAAAAACTTGAATAATGAGAGGTTTTTTTTTTTTACTATAAAATCTGAATTTTTAGTGGATTCTAGTTCGGTCTGACTTTTTTTCATTAAATTTTTTTTTCATGTTCAAAAGGATAAAAATAAGATTAGCATTGACAACACATATCATCAAATTTACATCCTTACTGAATCCTCTTTGACATAAATATAAAAAGTATGTAGCTAAAAACTACAAAACCCATTGTTTGCTAAACTGACCATGCCAGAGACAAGTAAAGTTTGTTTTACTTTATTGACACAATAAAAACACACCCACCTATTGCTTCATGGGTAAGAATATCTAGAGTGTTCCTCTGTAACATTTCACTACAAATATGTTCTGGGTTTCTGCTGCTTTGATTAATATTGCTTGCAGATTGATTTTCAGTTGAAGATGAATGACCTCCGCAATCCATTTCTTCAATGTTGCCCCCAGTATGATGGCTTGTGTCACATTCTTTTCTCAACCTCCAATAACACAATAGAGGTGTTTAGTGAACGTAATAGACATTCACAGATGATGAAATAATGTAAACTACCACACAGACAGCTGTAAAGAATTATGCCAATAATACCAGAAAATGTAAATATTCTATACAGATTGAACAATTGGAACAGTCTATCCAGCACCTGCAACAAAATGTTTCTTTGCAGAAAAATCCTTTGTTTGCATGGAAAAGGTTGTAATCCTACTAACTCAAAGTGTAGCACAAATGCAGGAATAAATAGTTTTAGTATCTGCTAAAGCAAAGGGGGCATATTTTTCCAGTTATGTACCTATGTAACTTACCTAATCCACTTTGTCTGAAACCAGGTTCTTATACTGTTGAAACTTATTGGTTCCCCCCACATATTTCGAAGACGTTCATGAGTCCCTAAGTAAGAAATAGTCAAAGAAGACACATACATTGGATAACCCAAAGGCTGGTCACAGGATGAGTTTATAAGATTCCTCAGAACTTGCTTATTGTTCTGGATGCTGCCTCTCTCAGGATCACGATTACGGAGAAAAATCAATTCCTGCTGCTGCCCAGCCCACAGTCCTCGTACACACTCCTTGTTTACCTACAGCAAACATGTAAAAATCCTGTTACTTTTAACGTTTATTCATTTCAATCTAAATGATTCATGTTTGGGACTTTGTAAAAACTTTACTATTTTATACTTGTTCCAATTACATTTAGATTTTTCTAGTATGGTTACATGCACATAATGTGCCAACTTCATGATCAATTCAATGTATATTCAAGGTCAATATATCTTAAGTTCAAGGTAGAATATTAACATTCCTTAAAAATGGGTAAATATTTACCTGTTAAGAATGTTTAAATCAAGTATTATTAGCATGGGAATATTTAACCAATTTTAAGGAAAGCTAATATTTTTACTTATATACTGTATATACCTGCAATTCATTGTGGGTGAAAAAAATGCACTGCGGGTACTGAAAATGAAGACTTACAGCTACTACTAATCACTAGTATGGGTCAACTGTTATCTAGAAACCTATTATCCAGAAAGCTCTGAATTACGGGAAGGCCATTTCCATTAGACTCCATTTTAATGAAATAATTATAATTTTTAAAAATATTTTTTTCTGGTTTTCTGTAATAATAAAACAATAACTTGTACTTGATGCCAGCTATGATATTATTAATCCTTATTGGAGGCAAAACAATCTTATTGGGTTTAATTCAGAAAACTCCAGGTCTTTATACAAGTGAATGTGGGCAATAATCTTTAACAATCAATAATCTGACCTAGTACTAATTTATGGTATCAAAAACCAGGTTTAGTAATATTCTTGGAGGTAATTTCCTGCACAGTGCTAACACCAAAAACAGCAGTAGATAATTTATTGTGCTGAAAAAGTAAGTGTGTGTGGGGGGGGGATGCCAATTCACACCCTCCCAGTTAAATAGACCGCTAAGTTTTTTCCCCAGGCCATTTCTCCTGTGAAAACAACCTATCGACCTGTGTAAAAAAACTTGGTAAGTCCTGCTTTTGCATTACACATTCTAGTTTTTTTCTAATCTGTTCATAGTTCACCTATTCTCCCAATATTTTTTTTTTATAATCGTTTTTATTGTTTTTCAAAACAAAATACAAATAACAAAAAAAAAAGAGAAAGGTTGGTGGAGAAACAAGTCACAGTACTTGACATTTAGTGCTGTACATATGCATATCCGTACACATGACCAGGTACACAATTTCGCAGTACATCACATACATCATAACAATGATATGGAGACAAATCTTACAGGTACAGTTTCTCAGGTAGGATCAGCCCCAAGCCACAAAGCTTCCTCCCATCCCGTCCAGACCAAGTCAAACTTATTTGGTGTGCCTCTTTGGATGCAGACTAACCGTGCCAGGGTAATATGTTCCTGCAAAAGGTTTTTCCACATCTGTACAGTGGGGGAGTCACTCGATAACCACTTAAGAGCTATACATTTGCGTGCAAGGAAGGGCGATTCTCTCAGGGATACTAACACATAGGGGGACTTAGAGAGATATGTAATAACACCTAGCAGGCACACTTTTGGGTTCACAGGTATATGTATTTCAGTTATATGGGAAAGTTTCTCACAGACTTTCGTCCAAAACAAAGCCACCTCTGTGCAGCTCCACATCAGGTGAAGAAAATCGGCCCCTGGCAAATGACATTTGGGACAACAGTCATCTGGTCTTATATGAGCCCGGTGCATACGTACAGGTGTAATGTATGCATGATGTAGAATAAGAGTTTGGGAGAATCTACTTCTTACATTAAAGGACACCAGACTGGAAGCCTCCAAAGCTTCCTCCCATTCCTCATCCTCCAAGTCACTCATAGCTGATTCCCACCTTCCTCTGAAATTACCCGCTATACACTTCTTGTTTTTCATTAACACAGAGTAGAGCCATGACAGGGGATGATTTCTGCAGAAGCTAGTGAGGTATTCCAACATATTTTCCAGTGGTGATTTAGATATAACAACTGGGGATAAGGACCATTGAGCCTTAGTGGCCTGTTTAAGTTGGTAATATTGTAACCAGGCTGTAACCTCCACTGCATAATCGGTCTCAAACTGCTGTTTTAAAAACACCATCCACGTATAGATCCTCAATGACCTGTACCCAGGGCCGCCATCTGGGGGGACAGTCCTCCCGGGCCTGGTGGATTTCCCCGCTTCCAGGGGGCCCGGCCGCGACCTGACTCTGCCCTGCATTTTTCCTCACAGAGCTGCGTCCCGTGCGTACGCGTGACGTCAGTACACACGGGCGCAACTCTATTTAAGCCACCGCCGCCTGCAGTCAGAAGATTGAGGACTTCGCTGGAGGAGGACGTGCTTCCTGGAGACAGCGAACGGACGGTGAAGACGACGAAGAAGACCCTCCTGGAGGAAGAAGAAGACACCAGCACAAGCAGGTAAGTCCCCTGAGCCACCAATGTAGCCCCTGAGCCACCAATGTAGCCCCTGAGCCACCAATGTAGCCCCTGAGCCACCAATGTAGCCCCTGAGCCCCATACTGCAGGGCCCCTGAACCCCATACTGCAGGGCCCCTGAACCCCATACTGCAGGGCCCCTGAACCCCATACTGCAGGGCCCCATAGCCCCATACTGCAGGGCCCCATAGCCCCATACTGCAGGGCCCCATAGCCCCATACTGCAGGGCCCCTGAACCCCATACTGCAGGGCCTCTGAACCCCATACTGCAGGGCCCCTGAACCCCATACTGCAGGGCCCCTGGGCCCCATACTGCAGGGCCCCTGGGCCCCATACTGCAGGGCCCCTGAACCCCATACTGCAGGGCCCCATAGCCCCATACTGCAGGGCCCCATACTGCAGGGCCCCATGGCCCCATACTGCAGGGCCCCTGAACCCCATACTGCAGGGCCCCATAGCCCCATACTGCAGGGCCCCATAGCCCCATACTGCAGGGCCCCTGAACCCCATACTGCAGGGCCCCTGAGCCCCATACTGCAGGGCCCCTGAACTCCATACTGCAGGGCCCCCGAACCCCATACTGCAGGGCCCCATAGCCCCATACTGCAGGGCCCCATAGCCCCATACTGCAGGGCCCCTGAACCCCATACTGCAGGGCCTCTGAACCCCATACTGCAGGGCCCCTGAACCCCATACTGCAGGGCCCCTGAACCCCATACTGCAGGGCCCCTGGGCCCCATACTGCAGGGTCCCTGGGCCCCATACTGCAGGGCCCCATGGCCCCATACTGCAGGGCCCCATGGCCCCATACTGCAGGGCCCCTGAACCCCATACTGCAGGGCCCCTGGGCCCCATACTGCAGGGCCCCATACTGCAGGGCCCCTGGGCCCCATACTGCAGGGCCCCATGGCCCCATACTGCAGGGCCCCTGAACCCCATACTGCAGGGCCCCTGAACCCCATACTGCAGGGCCCCCGAACCCCATACTGCAGGGCCCCATAGCCCCATACTGCAGGGCCTCATAGCCCCATACTGCAGGGCCCCTGAACCCCATACTGCAGGGCCCCTGAGCCCCATACTGCAGGGCCACTATACAGTTTGTGAATGTGACCTTTGTGGTGAGGGGGCATGGTTAAGGTGAGGGCGTGGTTAGGGGCGTGGTTAGGGGAGGTGTCGTGAGGGGGGGCCCTGAAAATTTTGTTGTGTGGGGCCCCGTGATTTCTGATGGCGGCCCTGCCTGTACCCCCTGTGGTTGCCAAAATAACTGCAGGTCTGCATGCCGGAAATGGGGGGTCCCCTCATTTTCCCAAAGTGGAGTATTTGGGGAGAGTGCCTGATATTGAATAAGTTTCAGTGCCACCACCCATACCTTAAAAAGCGTTCTCAGCAATGGAAGGGGGCAGTGAAAGTTCTGTATATGTTCCAAAAAAATTAGCGGGGGTACCGCCTTACTACCCCAACACTCCCTAAGAACCACATAGGAAGAAGTAATAAGATCTCCAATCTGGAAGGATTCTCCCAATATTTAAAGCAGCCCTTTTCCTTTTCCCCCTCCAACCCATTCTACCTTGTCACGGTCTTCTCCCACAGTTGTCTCATTTTACATTTTGCACATTCAGTAACCTTCTGGCTCCTCTGTGCCATATTCCTATAACTTTTATCTGCTTGCAACACAATCTGCCCACAAAGCCTGCTGCTATAATTAAAAACTAGTGATGGATGAATTTGCGCGGTTTCGCTTCACTGAAAAAAACTTGCTGCTATAATTAAAAACTAGTGATGGGCGAATTTTTCGCCGTTTCGCGAATTTGCAAAACGGTGCCGGCGTCTCGTTTTTGATGGCGGCGCCCATTTTTGACGCCGGTGCCCGTTTTTTATCAACGCCGGTGCCCGTTTTTTATCGATGCCGGCGAATTTTTTTTTTTACGCCGGCGTATTTTAGCGGGCGTTTTGTGAATTTTATTTGCTGGCGGTGAATCGCGCCAATTCGCCCCGGAATTCGCGCCTGGTGAATAAATCCGCCCATCACTATTTTTAACTCCGCCCATCACTTTTATTTAACTTGTTCATTAATGACTTAGGGGAGGGTGTTGTAAGTAATGTATCAGTGTTTGCAGATGACACAAAATTATCCAGCCCAATTAATTCCAACCAGGATGTGGCATCCTTGCAACATGATCTTGACAAACTGGCAATCTGGGAGGAGGGGGTCATTCTTCCACTGTATAGAGAACTTGTAAGGCCCCATCTAGAATATGCCGTACAGTTTTGGTCTCCATCACTCAAACAGGACAATATTGTATTAGAGAGGGTACAGAGAAGGGCAACTAAGATGGTAAAAGATATTGAAAATCTTAGCTATGAGGAAAGACTTGCCAAATTGGGGATGTTCACGCTGGAGAAGAGGTGCTTAAATGGTGATATGATGACTATGTATAAATATATAAGGGGATCATATAATAATCTCTCTAATGCTTTCCGATTAGAAGAAAAGAGGTTCCGCCTAAATATTCGGAAGGGGTTTTTTTACAGTGAGAGCTGTGAAGATGTGGAATTCTCTCCCTGAATCAGTTGCACAGGCTGATACATTAGATAGCTTTAAGAAGGGGTTGGATAGCTTTTTAGCAAGTAAGGGAATACAGGGTTATGGGAAATAGCTCATAGTCCAAGTTGATCCAGAGACTAGTCCGATTGCCATTTTGGATTCAGGAAGGAATTTTTCCCCCTCTAAGGCAAATTGGAGAGGCTTCACATGGGTTTTTTTTGCCTTCCTCTGGATCAACTGGCAGGTATGTAGTTAATAAAAAAAAAAAAAAAAAAAAAAAGGTTGAACTCGATGGACATGTGTCTTTTTTCAACCTTACTTACGATGTTACTATGTTACTATTAAAAACTTTTCCAAAAAGCTGATTAGGCATGCTTCTTCGGCTGCAGCAGGGTTTGTGGGCAAATTTCTTTGAATATTGCCCTTCAGGCTCTACTCTTTGTTTCTTAACACTGACTCCCTGTTTTTTTTTTTTTTTTGCCATGTGAGCCACCTGTTTCCCTGCCCCCACAACAAGTTGCAGGCAAAAACAGGAGGGTCAGAGTGCATAGCGGAGGGAAGGCACAGAGGTCTTTAATGAAAATTATTATTATTGCTCTCCACCTCTGACTCATGTGTTAAGTAAGAGGATAAGGGATTATGGGAACTGAAGTTAGCTGACTGAATTTTAGACAGCACCAATTGGAAGGAATCAAAGCCAAGAAAGAAAAACATTGAATAAATGGGGACCTTTATTATGGTTAAAAAAAGAAAATAATAGAATATTGGATAGCTGATTTGTTTTGTTAGATCAATTTTTAGGCAAATTTTTGTTTTTGGATGAAAGACCCCTTAGGATGCAGAAGATGTAACAGATCACCCTCAGTTATACAGAACAAGATCAAAACAATGCTTCAACTATGCATGTTCATGCTCTGTGTTAGGCAGTAATGTTGAAGAGTACCTAAAGTAGTGCAAAATTACCTTCTCCAACCCTTTGTTCTATTCTAAATTTTTTATTCTGTGCATCTTGTCTTGTGTACATTTTGACACTGTGAAGCAGCCAAAACAAGTTAGAAAAAAAAAATACAACCCGTTAACAGTAACAATTGAATAAGAATAATAATTGGTTAAAAATGCTGGTCCTTTAATTTTTCTTTCCTGCCGATCTCTTCATAGTCTCTCAACTGCAGATAAATGTTTCCAAAAAATATAAAAAGGGATCAGCGCCTATGGCAACAGAAATCAGAAACTAACATAGTGTAATATGTTAAATCAATGTGGGGTCCCACCCAGTGTTTAGAATGGGTATTTGCAGGAGTGCTCCCCTTCTACGAATTATATGTATCCCCTTTATTTTCTACAATTTTGGCTAGAAAGGAGAGGGTTTTCAAATCGGTGTAGAAGTTAATTTCGTGTTTAGAACCAGAAACACCTCCACCGGTTGGCTAAATTGCCTACTTATAAACCACTCAAGTGGTGAATCGCATGTAGTGAATCCTCGTAACGGTCCCTCTCAGGCCTTACACTTTCTGCAGGCTCCAAGTCAGAGATAAAATCCAAAAATAGCCTGGCCATAACACTCCAGAAACGTAAGGCATTGACTCCGATAACTAAAACACTGCAACAACTGAAGATAAAGTACCGATGGTTATTCCCAGTTAAAATATCCTTTACCTACGACGGCCAAAGCAACCAAATTGGATCTCTATGCTCGGGAACAGAGCTACTTTCCCGCCTAGGCCTGTCACCACACCACCCAGACAGCCCAGCAAAGTCACCTAGGCCTGCTCAACCTCGTAGAGTCAGCCATATCTGAGTGAGAGCTACAAGTTCACCACGGCGGAGAACATCACCCACTTGAATCTTTGGGGAACATTCTCTGAAAAAGATCGCAAGATTATGTTCGGGACGGTAATCAGGATGGTTGGTGAGATGATGCCATTGTTTTAGTTCTCCCTCCCATTGTTTTCGTTCTCCCTCCCCTACTTTTTATGTGTTTAGGTTGGGCCATGCATCAATCCCACATGTTTCATCTGATACCCTCCACGGTTTCTCCCCAAGGCAGCTTACACGACTACCTTCCCTCCCTTCATTTCCATAAATTTGACTGTTTTGTGATGTTGGTTGGTGGTAGATGGTTTCTGGACAAACAAAGGTAGAACTTGCTGGTGATTTGATGACGCACTCACCCTTGCTTCTATATCACCACTGAATTAACATGGAGGGGACATCAACCCCTGTTGCTCCCAATTATACTTGCCCATCGTAGTTCACTTCCTTCCAGGGCTTGCCCCCCGGGTTTATCTTGTTGCCTCCCAACAGTTTTGTCTCTCTATCCCTAACAGGTTGTAGGGATTGTGGGGCGGAACTCGCCGAACAGTGGAAGACTCCACTGACAAAACCTCACACACTAGTGTGTATTTTACTGTAAGGTTATGTTTTCATGTTCTATTATTTTGTTAAGATGTTTTACTGTATTGAGAAGGTGGTTCTCACATTTGACAGATGTCAGTATAGCCCATACTACTTTTGTGGGCTAATTACCCTATTGTATATATGTTTGATATTTGGTCCTTAAATTCACGATGGATCTGAAAATCTTATCCCATAATGTCCAAGGTTTTAACTCCCCGGGGAAAAGAAGGAAGGCTTTTCAATATTACAACTCCCTCCATATAGATATTTTACTTCTCCAAGAAACCCACTTTTCAATGACCTCCTACCCCAAATTTGTACACAAGAACTACCCGATAGTTTATATGGCTAATAACACTACGAAAACTAAAGGGGTAGCAATCTACTTGAGGAAAGGTTTACACCTACAGGTGTTAGAGACCTTTGCAGACCCGGAGGGCAGGTATATAACTTTGAAAACCTTAATGGACGAGACAAAAATGACCTTAGTCTCCTACTATGCCCCAAATTTGGGACAAATCTTGTTTTTTGAAAAGTTGGTGGGCTTTTTATCACATTGGGGAGAAGGCCATCTCGTTATTGGGGGGATACCAATAGCATTCTCAATAGATACTGGGATAGACAAACAATTTCAACACCTCCTGATCTCCCCCTCCCCCATATCTCAACAGAGGGGACAAAAATTGGCAAACTATGTAGCTCAGAAGGTTGGGTGGATGACTGGAGGGAGCTCCACCCGGGAGTTAGACAATTTACCCACTTTTCCTCACCCCATAATCTCTTTACTAGGATTGATCACTTTTGGCCTTCACAAAGCTTGTTATCAATGCCTCAGTCCTCCAGAATTTTGAATATATCTTGGTCGGATCACTCACATATACTACATAAACTTACTCTGCTACACATACCCAAAACTCTGGCAAGGTGGCGAATGAACGAATCACTTTTAAAAGTGCTAGACCTATACAAACGTTTAGAAACTGCCCTCAATGCATATTTTCAGGAAAACTAATCTACCATTCCCGCTATGATCTGGGAAGCCCACAAAGCTGTAGTTAGAGGGCTTTTAATCCAATGGGAATCACAGTGGAAAAAGACACAGAATTTAGAGATTGCTACTCTGTCCACACAATTAAGTGATCTAATGGTACGTCAAATGGACAATCCCAATATAGACCTAAGAACACAAATCAACCAAACTCGTACGAAGTTAGATCTAGCACTCATAAGGCAGCGAAAGCCTGGAAATGGTCTCAACAGAGATTATACTATCATACCAACAAACCGCCTTTTTGCGAGACGACTCCGAAATCGCTTAGACTTTACCCCAATCACTAAATTTAAAACTAACAGGTTCACTACTAATGCAATGCAGAGTATTTTGGTTGAATTTCACACTTTCTATAAAAATTATATCAAGCCACACCAACTCCACAACCCCACCAATTTGATTTGTTTTTTCAGGATATTACATTACAACCTCTAACCCCCCCACAACTTCAATCTTTAAATGCAAAAATAACAGAGGAGGAAATCCAAGCAGCTATTAAGCTATTGAAACTTCCCAAAGAAATTCTCCCACGTCCTCACCCCACACCTAACCATAATGTTCAACCAATTGCTCATGGATGATAAGTTACCTGCCCAAACTTTAATGGCTAAGATTACTCCCATCCCCAGACTCAGACTCAACAGATTGCAAAAACTACTGCCCCATCTCTATCTTAAACCTAGATATAAAGATTTTAGCCAAAGTCCTAGCCACTCGTCTTAGTAAAATCTTGCCATTCCTGATTCACAGGGATCAAGTGGGGTTTGTTGGGGGTAGACAGCCCACAGATGCTATACGCAGACTATGGGGTAAATTTATCAAAGAGTGAAGTTCCGCCACTAGAGTGAAATTCCGCAGCTCACAATTAATTTCTATGGGATTTTGAAAGGCATATTTATCAATGGGTGAAAGTGAAGTTCACCCTTTGATAAATACACCTTTAAAAATCCCATAGAAATGAATGGAAAGTGGCGGAATTTCACTCTAGTGGCGGAACTTCACTATTAACTTCACTCTTTGATAAATATACCCCTAATTCTCTTGATAGAAGGAGCCCAAAAAATCTCCACTCCCTCCATGCTCCTGAAGCTTGACATTAAAAAGGCTTTCGATTCTGTAGCATGGCCCTACCTTTACTTCACCCTCCAAAAATGGGGTATGGGTGACAATTTTCTGACATGGATCCACGCTCTATATGACCATCCAATGGCAAAAGTACATATTGGGCCATATTCTTCTTCCCCATTCAACATTGAGAGAGGGACAAGACAGGGGTGTCCACTCTCTCCTTTGCTCTTTGACCTTGTGCTTGAACCTCTGGCTGTTAGAAACAACCCTGATATTACAGGGTTCAAGGATAATATCCATCATCATAAACTCAGTATGTTCGCAGATGATGTGACACTATTTCTAACCCGCCCACTTGTATCGCTTCCTAACTTATACAATGTCTTAAATAAATTTGGGGATATCTCTGGCCTTACACTAAATCATGCCAAAACTGAGGCCCTGAATATAAATCTGCCTAAGGACTTAACCAAACTATTAACACTCAACTTTGAGTTTCAGTGGAGTGCTAAACTCATATCAGTATTGGGTGTTAAATTAACTAACTATTTTGACCAATTGTATGCAGCTAATTACCCTGTTATATACCGAAAGTAATGTAAACTTCTGGAGGACTGGGGGAAATATCACATATCTTGGATGGGAAGAGTGTCAGCAATCAAAATGGTCCTACTACCAAAAATCCTTTATTTATTCAGGGTATTACCTATCCCAATAGTGAAATCAGACTTACGGAAACTAGAATCCAATATCTCAAAATTTGTGTGGAACAATAAAGCTCCCAGGGTAAAGCTTAACACTATGCAAAGATCTACCACGGAAGGAGGCCTAGGTCTTCCGAACCTCTAGAAGTATTATATAGCTGCACAGTTAGCTCACCTACCAGCCATGCATGCCCAAAGCAATGCCCCCTTGTGTCAATCCCTATAAAACTGGTTTGTACACCCTTTCTCGGCTGATGAAAGATAGGCCACCAATAACCAGTGAAAGATAGGCCACCAATAACCAGTCGTACTCTACGACATTCGCTTAAACTTTGGGATGCGAACGCACCCAATTACTTGCTATTTTCAGCCCACTCCCCAATTAGAATGTTCTTCTATAACCCTCAATTTATCCCAGGTATCCAAAGCCGCTCATTTCTGTGGTGGAGAGACCATAATCTTATAAGAGTGAAAGACCTACTCACAGTTAGGGGTCCTGCTACCTTTGACTATTTACAAGAAAGATATGACATCCTAGAATCAGAGTATTTCCAAGCGAATCAACTCATACACTTTGTTAATGAAAATTGGAGACAACATCTACCTGAGGCCTCAGACAAGACCTTTTTTGAGAAATGGTGTATGGATGGAGACGCACCCTTAAAAGCGATCTCCTCTATGTACAGATATATCAACTCCCCTACATCCTTAATTGACGTAAGGTATATTCAGTCATGGGAAAAAGAACTGGGGAGATCTCTGACAGATAAACAATGGAGTAAACTATGGGACAACCTTAGAAAATGTTCTAATAATACAATTTTGCTGGAATCTGGTTACAAAGTTCTCTTTCGTTGGTATCTCACTCCTAACAGATTAGCTCTTATGTACCCGAATTTAAATAATGAATATTTTCGAGGATGCAACACGGCTGGAGATATGGCATATATGCACATATGGTGGAATTGCCCTTGTGCAACCAGGTATTGGATTAGGGTGTATAATCTAATTTTTGGTGTTCTAAATGTGAATTTATTGAAAGATCCTTATGAGGCGTTAATGGGATCCCCACCACAAAATGTTACAATAGCACAAAGGAAGCTTATTAACAACATATTCTTAGCCGCTAGGCTGGTCCTGGCGAGATCTTGGAAATCTCCGCAAATAAATTTTAATCTCCTAAAACCCAAAATAGACTGGATAATGGTAACCGAAAAGTTAACTGGTATTGCTCTAGACAGGGTTTCCCATGTTTCTGAAAATATGGCAGCCCTGGATAGACTACAGATATGGAGGAACCCTCCCTCCTCATTTGCTGACACTCTGACCATCCAGATATAACGTACAGTTGTTCTGTTACAAAAACAATGGGAACGATATGATGACATAGTAAACCACCTTCTTGCTTAAGTTATTTTTCTTTCTTATTATTACTCAATATGTATAATTTTAGTTTGATATTTATGTTGAGCATACTGGTCAGTTGTTGCATACAACATGTTTTAATATGATACAGGACCCATTTGTTCATTATGTAATGCTATATGCTTTGAGATGTACATGACTAATGCATTACATTCTTGTCTGTAACAAACGACAACACTTTTTCTTTTGGAAAACATAATAAAAATTTATTGAAACAAAAAAAAATCCAAAAATAGTGTAATACTATTTCATTCAATAAAATCATTAAAAAACAATTGCACTCACATTTTTCCCCTTTTCCAGTTTAAGTTGTTACAAAGTTCCAGAAGGCAGTCTTGCCGGCTTTTTTCAGACCTCATGGTGCTTCCTCTGGACCTGTGCGCTGTCTCCCTCACCTATCGTTTCGCTGATCCTATCAGCTTCTTCAGAGGCATAATTGTCAGAGTGCGCATTTCCCTTTTAAAATCCTTTGCGATCGGTCGTCTTGGAAACCGTTCCTGTTCCTGGCTTATGTGTTCCAACTGGCCACTTCCTGCAGGGTGCACCTTTCGTGATGTCATCCTAATAGTTCTAGACGGGTTGACATTGTGATTCAGCGGATTTCTTATATAAAAAACTTTTTTTTTTTTTCAGATCTTAGAAGCAATCATTTTCTGCAGTGTTATGTCTACCATTTACTGAGCTTTTTTTCCACCGCACATTTGGATTCTTGGTTTAAAAAGCAATTTGCACTGATGGGTTCATCCCATGCATTGTTCATGCGAGTTATTGTTCATCAGCATCCAAGTTTGAAATAATAAATCCATAAAAAATACATAAGATATATATGATTCCATTTTAATTCTTGATATCTCATGGATTTATTTCTTGTGTTGTGTTTCCTAGTTATATTTGAAAGTGCTTATGTGCTGTTTAGTTGTAATTTTTATGTCCTATTAGTGTGTATATGAATTTATATCTATATGTGATTTCTGTGAAATGAGTCTTATAAATTTATTTTTCTTTCCTTCTAACGTTCTGTGTTTTAAAATCTATACTTTAAGTTGCTTGGAGCTTTCTAATGTTGTTGATTCTATAATGTTAATTTTGTGTTTCTTGGTTCACAAGAATGCCCTTAAATTTATATAGATGTTTAACCCCAGGGTCGGACTGGTGGGCTTGGAGCCTACCGTGCTACTGACCCCCCTACAGCTTCGGTGGGTGTGTATGCGCCTCAGTGCGCATGTACGCATTGTCACATTAGTGCGCATGTGCGTGGCACAACGCTAGTGCGCACGTGCAAAATTCTGATTTTACCGCGACCCCCGACAAAGAGGGGTCTCACCACTGAAAAGCAGATCTGGGCGGGGCCCACAAGAGCCTGGGGCCCACTGGGGTTTTTCCCGGTGTCCCGCTGGCCCAGTCCGACACTGTTTAACCCCCATGGGATAAAGGTCTGCATCTTATAAATCCATTTGCTTTCCTCCTGGAGTGTTTTTCTTGTTAAATCCCCTCCTCTCCAATCTACACTATAGCTATACCCCAAAATGTTGGCGTTTTGTTCATGATGTTCTTTAAAGTGTCTTGATACACTATGGTTGGTAACTCCCTTTTCTATGTTATAGATATGACATTTATACAGTATATGACATTTTGTGTTGTGCATTTTATACAATGTTCAACTTTATATTCTCTGTTTGTAACATTTGATTTAAACTGTAACTTTTTTTTGGCATAATTGCAAGCTTTGCATAATGCACATGGGAAAAAAACTTTCCATTCATCTTTTTGTTTTTTGTTCTTTGTCTTTTCTGTGGGGATAAAACTCCGTACTAGCATTTGACACAGATAATTTGTTTTCTGGGTTTTCTGGGTTCCTGGGGGATTTTCCCTATCAGGAGTTCATCACCCTCTAAGATGTTTCAATGTCTGTTCATGATTTTCTTTATTGCCTGCGCTCCCGGGACATAAGTCTTTCCAAATGAACATCCCATATTTTCTTTGTTTATTTCCTTTTTCTCTATTTTTTTAACAAATCTGCCCTATCAATCAGTTCTAGCTTTTTCCATGAATCTTAAATGAGTCCCGTTTTATAGCCCCTCTGTTTGAATCTGTCACATACATATTCCAGTTGTTTTTCCAAATCTGTTGGGTTTGAGCAATTTTTCTTTAATCTGCAGAATTGTGCATATGGGATATTCTTTAACCATACTGGGTTGTGGTTGCTAGTGTTTAGGACATTGTTCCAAACATCTAGTCCACACATAAAGTTACATATTTCCAGTTATAGAAAGTTTATAGTGTTATAGATATAAACTATATATAAATGTGAATTCCAAATTTTGATCATTATTACCAGGACAGACAGGAACCATAGGTAAGAGAGAGACAGAGACCCCAAGAGGGAAGAAGTCTCCAAGATCAACAAGAATCATGGGGAAGGGAAAGAAAGAAGCACCAGGGGGAAGGATTTTGGAGGACACAAAACCACAAGGGAAAGGAGGAAGTATGGGGAAAGGAAAGTCAGAAACATCAGGAGGAAGGAGTTTGGATGGTACCAAAATACAGGGAAAAAGCAGAGGAAAAAAGGGGGGATTAAATTTGAAAAATCTGAGGAAAAGGACAGAGAAAATTGACCCATAGGAATATTCAATTTGAGTAGCACAGAATTATCCCCACAGGAACAAACAGTTTTGAGTAAGGGATTAACATTTGCACCCACAAACAGATTTAATGGATTCGATCTGTTTGGGGATGCAGAGAAATTTATCAGAAAACTAAGATTAAAGAGAGCATTCACAAACAGCTAGATTATTGATAGAGAACCACAACCACAGGCTACACTAAAACAACCCCGATATTACCACACAAGTCTGAAAAAAAAAAGTCAGGGTATATCCCTAAAGAGGAGAAGGGCCCTTATATTCAATCATATGAAGACCTAGTAAAAAAGGACTTAAGGACACTACAAGAAAAGTGGGCAAAAAAAATAATTAAACAAAACATAACTAAAAAAGAAAAAGCCATAAACAGTTTAAAAAATAATACAAACATCACCATCAAGGCGGCCGATAAAGGCAGCGGCTTGGTAGTGATGGACACTGTAAATTATATAAAAATGTGTTTGAATCTTATTGAAGATACAAATACCTACAGACAACTAATGGATGACCCTACTGTGACATTTAACAATAAAATAAAAAAACTGATAGATTAATTCAATTTCGTGCAATATGTCTTAATATGTGGACAAAATATTACAAAAATACGTAGTGGAATTGCCCAGCTATTTAAAAGACTCCACACAAATCATTAGAGATCTACAAAATGTCATACTAAATCAAGGAACTTTTTTGTGTACATTGGACGTAAAAGCCTTGTACACGTCAATTCAACATAAATCTGGAATGAAAGCTGTGTCCCATTATCTAGAAAGAGATAAATCTCTATTACTAAGCCAGAAAGAATTTGTGTTGGAATCTATCTCTTACATACTAACCACAATTATTTTTGGTTTGGGGATATGTACTATCTGAAGCTGTGGGGTACCACCATGGGAACGAGATTCGCGCCAAGCTACACAAATTTATTTTTGGGACATTGGAACAACATAATATAATACCCAAGCTGGGCGGGGATCTCGTCCTGTGGCGGCGCTTCATAGATGATATTGTTTTTCTATGGCAAGGAACTGAATCTGAAATGTTTAAATTTGTAAACGGTATTAACAATAATGATCAAAATTTGGAATTCACATTTACATATAGTTTAAACACTATAAACTTTCTAGACCTGGAAATATGTAAAAACAAGGATTTTCTGGACTGTAAAACCTACTTCAAAAAAGTAGATGTTTGTAACTATGTCCTAAACACTAGCAACCACAACCCAGTATGGTTAAAGAATATCCCATATGGACAATTCTGCAGATTAAAGAAAAATTGCTCAAACCCAAAAGATTTGGAAAAACAACTGGAATATGTATCTGACAGATTCAAACAGAGGGACTATAAAATGGGACTCATTCAAGAGTCACAGAAAAAGCTAGAACTGATTGATTGGGCAGATTTGTTAAAAGAGAAAGAGAAAAAGGAAATAAACAAAGAAAATTTGGGATGTTCATTTATAAAGACTTATGTCCCGGGAGCGCAGTAAATAAAGAAAATCATGAACAGATTAGAGGGTGATGAACTCCTGAAAATCCCCTAGAAACCCCAGGTGATGTATATGAAAGCGAATAATCGGGGTCAAATGCTAGTACGGAATTTTATCCCCATACAAAAGACAAAGAACAAAAAGATGAATGGAAAGGTTTTTTCCCATGTGCATTATGCAAAGCTTGCAATTACGCCAAAAAAAGTTACAGTTTAAATCAAATCTTACAAAGAGAGAATATAAAGTTGAACATTGTATAAAATGCACAACACAAAATGGCATATACTGTTTAAAATGCTCATTTGGCCTCCAGTATATTGGGAAAACAACAGACAGTTAAGGGAAAGAATAAACGAACATGTAAGAAACATAGAAAAGGGAGTTACCAACCATAGTGTATCAAGACACTTTAAAGAACATCATGAATAAAAAGCCAAACTCTTTAATTTTGGGGTATAGCTATAGTATAGATTGGAGAGGAGGGGATTTAACAAGAAAAGGAGGAAAGCAAATGTATTTATAAGATGCAGACCTTTACCAAATGTGGGTTAAACATCTATATAAATTTAAGGGCATTCTTGTGAACTAAGAAACACAAAAAACAACATTAGAAAGCTCCAAGCAACTTAAAGTATAGGTTTTAAAACACAGCACATTAGAAGGAAAGAAAAATACATTTATAAGACTCATTTCACGGAAATAACATATAGATATAAATTCATATACACACTAATAGGACATAAAAATGTTTTACAATTAAAAAGCACATAAGCACTTTCAAATATAATTATGAAACACAACACAAAGAAAAAAATCCATGATATGGTCAAGAATTAAGATGGAACACACACAGTAATAAGGACTTAAAGGACACATAAAATAGATGGAATTTGGGAATGACTTAAAGGAGTACAAAAACACAGACACTGTATGTATATATATGTTTTTTATGGATTTTTATATACATTTTATGGAGTTTTTATGGATTTGTTATTTCAAACTTGGATGCTGATAAACTATAACTCCCATGAAAAATACACCCCCATCAGTGCATATTGCTTCTTAAAGGATCCAAATGTGCGGTGGAAAAAAAGCTCAGTAAATGGTAAATATAACACTGCAGAAAATGATTGCTTCTAAGACCTTATGTAAGAAATCCGCTGAATCAGTATGGCAACCCGTTTAGAACTATTAGGATGACATCACGAAAGATGCGCCCTGCAGGAAGTGTCCAGTTGGAACGCATAAGCCAGGAACGGTTTCCAAGACGACCGATCGCAAAGGATTTTAAAAGGGAAATACGCACTCTGACAATTATGCCTCTGAAGAAGCTGATAGGATCAGCGAAACGTGTTAGGTGAGGGGGACAACGCACAGGTCCAGAGGTAGCACCAAGAGAAGGTCTGAAAAAAGCCGGCAAGACTGTCTCCTGGAACTATTAAACAAGTAAAACTGGAAAAATTATTATTAATTATTAATTATTGAATAAAATAGTATTACACTTTTTTTGGATTTTATCTCTGTCTTGGAGCGTGCAGAAAGTGTGAGGCCTGAGAGGGACCGTTACGAAGATTCAGTACATGCGATACACCACTTGAGTGGTTTGTAAGTAGGCAATTTAGCCAACTGCTGGAGGTGTTTCTGGTTCTAAACACAAAATTAACTACTACACCGATTTGAAACCCCTCTCCTTTATAGCCAAAATAGTAGAAAATAAAGAGGATACATGTAATTGGTAGAAGGGGAGCACTCCTGCAAATACCCATTCTAAACACTGGGTGGGACCCCAAATTGATTTAACATATTACACTATGTTAGTTTCTGATTTCTGTTGCCACAGACTCTGATCACTTTTTATATTTTTCAGGAAAAAAAATACATTATGCATGACCCCGAGAATATCTTGGGCAAGGAATGTTAGGAAGATCATTTTTCAGCCTTCATCGGTGATTAATAATACTACAAATGGCTAATTTTATGGGAAATCAGAAAATGAACTAAATGTATATATTTATTTATTATATTCTGAGATATCTGTGAATTGACCCTGGAATCTAACTTTCATACCAGCTTTTGTTGAATTTCAGTACACAGGTGGATGTGTAGGGCTGCAGCTTGGACATCACTTTTATACAAAGTATTTTTCTAATGATGGGACCCAAGCATCCATGGTCTTCTGGTGTCTTCAATAATCTAACTGAACTGAAGTAGTGGATATTTGCAAATGTTCTATACAAGGTTTCAGGGTCTGACTGGGTAGGCAGGGCACCGGCCAATAAATGTTCCCCAGTGCTGCTCTCCTTACCTACCTCCATGACCCGCAGTCACTGCCCCGACCTCTCTCCCTGGCCCTTTCGCTGCCGTGAAGAATATACATGTATGTAAGAAAAGCGGGGCCAAGGAAGGGTTGCGACTTGGATGTGGAGCCCGGAGGGGGGTTGCAGCTGGGGGGGTCAGAAGGTGCTTTGCGGCTGGGGGGCCTGGGTGGTGTGGGGGCCCCTTGGCAGCAAGCCTGGTGGGCCCCCCAGTCCCCAGTCCTTAATTTCTTAATTTCTCAATGTGTCTGAATTAGATAATTTCTACATAATACCTTCAATGTCTCAACATAGGATATATAAACAAATAATAACTGCAGTGCTAATCAGTAATTGATGCTAGGGAAACTATGTCAACTAATCATGAGCATTTAAATTGTACCTTGATAACTTTAAAACTGAGGTAGCTTCTGTTCAGCATAATTACTTTGTATTCATCAGTCCCTTCATCAATAACATGCCGCAAAGTCAGCAGTTCTTCTCTATTAGATAATACAGCTTTACGCCAAGCTGGATCTCCTTCATGACAAATGACAACTTTCTTTTCAAACTGCTGAATTGCATCAAAGAGTACAGAGAAGTCTTCATATTCTTCAGGACATGCAAACTGATCCTGAAAATTAAAAAAACAAACACAAAAAAAGTTTGGTTTACTCTGCATAAGTTGTCATGGGTGACATTTAATAATTTTTTTAGCCAAACATACTTTTTCAGGCATTCTGCCATCTTTCGTTCCGAAATTTTACTGACAAAAAAATGCATCAGCTAATAGTGCTGCTCCAGTAGACTTCTGTACTGAAATCCATTTCTCAAAAGAGCAAACAGATGTTTTTATGTTTAATTTTCAAATCTGACATGGACTAGACATTGCCAGTTTCCCAGCTGCCCCCAGTCATGTGACTTGTGCTCTGATAAACTTATTATTTGCAGTGTAATCAGTGTAATTTAGAAATAAAAACTGCATCATAAAAATCATGACAGAATCCCTTTAAACATATAAAAACCTAAATCTAAAGAAAGTTTCCATGCATGCAACTGCATGGAGTTGTCTGAGTCGCTATTGCCGTTTGCATGAGGTCTGAAAAATAGGGTCTGTGTGGCCTAGAAGGGGCAATTAGTGTTAGTATCCATTTTTTTGAAAGTGCCAACTTTGTCAGTGCATCTATTGTGATTTCATCTTGCCAGTCAGTTTGCAAACAGCAAAAATAATTCTAGAACTTTGGTGTTCAACTTTGAGATCAGTAGATCTATCTTGGGAACTTGACATATTGTTGGAAGAGGTTTTCTTAGCTTAGCAAATCTGTCCAAGTATTTAAGGAAGATTTTACTTACTGAAAAATCCTTTTCTCGATGGCCTGAACTGTCAGTGCAGACGCTATGGGGTTAAGTTCCACCTCCGGAGGCAGGACAGAAGAAAATAAGACTTTGTCTCCACCCTCCTCATATAATGCCAAGCTCCTCCATTTTCTCTCAGTTTGTCCTTCCAGCTTAGTTAGTAAGAAAAATAAGAGGAGATGCATCCAAAATACAGTAAAATACATACTAACTGAACCCGTAACTAGACTGATAACTATGTCAACATATAACTGAACTTGTCACTATCCGTAGTATAGCTGACTTTACTAACATCTGAAGGGTGGGGCTTACTGCACTGACAGTTCAGGCCACCTAGAAAAGGATTTTTCGGTAAGTAAAATCTTCCTTTGTCTAGACTGGCCCTCCTGTCAGTGCAGACGCTATGGGGACATTCTAAAGCTGTCCCAAAATTAGGGAGGGTAAGTTACTGTTTTCGTATTACGGTCTGTAAAACTGTTCTCCCAAAAGCTGCAGGAGCAGCATGAAAGACATGTAGTCTGTAAAACTTAGCAAAAGTGGATAATGAAGCCCAAGTGGCCGCTTTACATATTTGTTATGGGATAGCTGAATTATGGAGAGCCCAGGATGTGCTCATTGCTGTAGTAGAATGTGCTTTAACCTTAAATGGCCTGGGCTTTTGATTAAGGTCATATGCACAATTTATTGTCTCCACCAACCATCTAACTATTGTGCGTTTTGATGCCGGTGACCCCTTATTAGTACCATAAGTGACTAGAAAGTGCTGTAAGCACTGTTTTGAGATCCCATGGTGGAGTGGGGTCTCTGTATGGTGGCCTAGCTTTACCCACTTGCTGTAGAAACTGCACTTTATCTGGTTCCCTCGCCACTGATGCTGAAGCAGAAGTGAGAGAGCTGAGATTTGTCCTTTTAGTGTTGCAGGGATAAGCCTAGGTGAAAACCTTGTGCAAGGAATTCTACGATAGATTGAATTGAGGTCTGTCGCCATTGCACCCCTTTGGAGTCGCACCACCCTAAGAAAGTATTCCATATTTTGTAGTAGGATTTTGTAGTGAATGGTTTCCTGGCCTTCATTAGAATGGCAGTGGCCTGACTCGAGAACCCTTTGGATCGCCAAATTTCGGATTCAATAGCCATGCCGTCAAATGTAGGATTGGTAAGTTTTCGTGTCAGATTGGACCTTGTGTCAGCAAGTCTGGACGTAGAGGCAATCTCCACTGAGGAGCTATCGAAATATTGATCAGCTTTGAGTACCATGCCCTCCTCGGTCAATCGAGAGCAATAAGAATAGTCAATGTCCTCTCTTGTTGGATCTTGCGAATTATCCTTGGCAAGAGAGCTAGCGGGGGAAATGCATAAACGCTGTTGAAATGCCACAGAATGACTAAGGCGTCTATGAACGCTGCCCCCGGGTCCTGCGACCTGGTGCAGTACGTAGGAACCTTGTAATTGTGTTTTGACACCAAAATGTCTATGTCTGGAATCCCCCATCTGGACACAATCTCTTCGAATACTTCTGCGTGTAGAGCCCATTCTCCCTGGTCTAGTGTTTGTCAGCTGAGGTAATCCGCCTCCCAGTTCAGTACCCCTGGTATAAATACTGCTGAGATGGCCGGAACATTGGTCTCTGCCCATTGAAGTATTTGTGCCACCTCTTGCATTGCATTGTTGCTGCGTGTGCCTCCTTGTTTATTTAGGTAGGCCACTGCTGTAGCGTTGTCGGATTGAATTCTGAGGGGACGCCCCCTGAGTTCCTTTGACCAGTGTAGGATGGCATTTCCTATTGCCCTGATCTCCAGTACATTGATGGGTAGCTCTGACTCTTGTGGTGACCAGGTCCCCTGACACGTGTGAGGGGGAATAGTAGCTCCCCAGCGTATGAGACTGGCATCTGTGGTTACAACAGTCCATTGGTGTGAGATCCATGTCTTTCCCAGGGCTAAGTTCTGAGCTAGAGTCCACCACGGTAAGAACTGTCTGACATGCCCGGTCACAGGAATTTTTTGAGCAAAATTGAAGTGATCTTTGTTCCAATGCCGTAGAAAGTGATTTTGAAAGTCTCTCTTGTGGAACCTGCCAAATGGTAGGGCCTCTAATGCTGCCACCATGTAGTCCAGCAACCGGAGGCACAAGTCCGCTGATATTTAGGTGCCCGTGATAGAACTTGTTTCTAGTGGTTTCCTGAGCCTTGTGCATCTGATCTGAATCTCATCTGTCTGATTATCCGTGTTTGACCTTGCCTGTATCCTGACTATTCTGAAATCTGTATCCTGACCCTTGCCTGCCTACGACAACTCTTCCTGCTTAACCCCTTGATTGACAACCCGGTTTGACCCTTGCCTGCCTGACGATTCTGATATCCGCCTGCCTCGACTCTGCTTGTCTGACGATTCTCTTGCCTGCTCCATTTGTACCGTGACCTTCGGCCCAAAAGATTCTCTACCTGCCGTGCCCCTCTGCTAGCCAGAACGTCTCGCTTTGTACCCCTCGTTAAGTCCAGGTGGCACCCAAGTAAGCTGAGGGCTCCTCCCGAAGCCCAACAGTGGTCACACTACTGGTGAAGCCGAGCCGAGACCAGGGTACTTAGCGCCTGTTCTGGTATTGGGTGCCGGCCGTGACATTATCACGGGCCCTGGAGGACGAAAGTCACGATGAAGCTGCTGCCGCTGCTGCTCCTCCAACTACCACCGAAGTGCTGCTTACCACTCTGTTACAGCGCTTGGAGGATCATGAACAGAAGCAAAATTACCTCCTGCAAGGTTTCCACAATCTAACCCGACAGCTGGAGGGTACACAAGCTTCGCGGCAGCAATCTGTTCCTGTTCCAACACCTTCTTTGGGTTCCTCTGCCAATTGGAGAGACTCATCTAAACCCCATGAACCCAAAATTGTGTTCCCCGAAAGGTTCAGTGGGGATCGTACTAGATTTTTCGTTTTCAAAGAGGCATGTAAGCTGTACCTTAGTTTCTTTCCTCATTCTTTCCAATCTGATGAGGAGAAAGTAAGGTTCATAATGACCCTGCTTTTGGGTGACCCCCAAATTTGGGCCCTCAGGCTGCCTTCCTCAGACCCTGCTCGTTATTCCCTAGACACCTTCTTTAACAGCATGGCCATTCTTTACGATGACCCGGATCGTGCATCATCTGCCGATACCGCGATTCGTAAGTTGCGCCAAGGGAAAAGGGATGCGGAGGTGTACTGCACCGAATTCCGCCGGTGGGCAGTGGAGACTGGGTGGAATGATTTGGCTCTAAGGAGTCAATTCCGGTTGGGGTTATCCGATTCTGTAAAGGATAGTCTGGTTAATTATCCCCTGCCTTCTAACCTGGATGGTCTTATGTCCCTCGCCATCCAGGTTGATAGAAGGCAAAGGGAGAGAAGGGGTGAGAGGAGTACAAACTTCCCTGGGGTTACCAATATAAGATCCAATGTGGTGACTAATGTGAAATCTCCTAACCCCTCTGTGCCTCTGCCTCAGGAGGAGCCTATGCAATTAGGCATATCCCACCTAACTCCTGAGGAAAAGGCACGCAGGCGTTCCATGGGTCTCTGTATGTACTGTGGTGAAAAGGGACATTTTCTGAACCAATGTGTTAAGAGGCCGGGAAACTCCGAAGCCTAAATGGAGAAGGGGAGCTCCATTTGGGTGCAGGAGTTTCCTCTCCCCAATCTGCCTCTAAAATTTTGTTACCAATTAAACTAACTTGGCCTACGGGCTCTGTTGAACTGTCCGCATTTGTGGACTCTGGGCGGAGGGTAATTTTCTGGATACTGCTTTTGCAGCTAAATTCTGTATCCCTGTAGTTCCTCTTAGTGCCCCCATGAGAATAATGGCTGTGGACAGAAGACCCTTAGGGTCAGGTGTAATCTCTAAGGAGACGGTAACTCTTTCCATGTGTATTAATAACTTGCATTGTGAGGAGATAGCTTTTTACCTCATAGAGGGTGCTTCCTCTCCTCTTATTTTGGGGTTACCGTGGCTCCAGAGGCATAACCCTCTGATTGACTGGGTCTCAAGGGAGGTGGTTCAATGGGGTACTATGTGTGGTGGGGTATGTTTTCCCTCTGTAGTTGCAACTACTTCACTAGAAGGGTTACCTGCTGCATATGCAGACTTCATTGATGTCTTCTCTAAAAAGGCAGCAGAAACCTTACCCCCACACCGGCAGTATGACTGCCCAATTGATCTGGTCCCTGGGTCAACTCTTCCTCGTGGTAGAACCTATCCTCTTTCATTGCCCGAAGCCCAGTTAATGAAAGAGTATATAAAAGAGAACCTAGAAAGGGGTTTTATCAGACCTTCTAGTTCCCCTGCGGGGGCGGGCTTCTTTTTCGTTGGGAAAAAAAGATGGTGGTCTTCGCCCCTGTATTGATTATAGGGGGCTTAATAAGATTACCATAAAAAATCACTATCCTCTCCCTCTAATTTCTGAACTTTTCGATCAAGTTAAAAGTGCAAAAGTCTTTACCAAGCTTGATCTTAGGGGGGCTTATAACTTGATTCGAATCAGGGAGGGGGATGAGTGGAAAACAGCGTTCAACACCAGGGATGGACACTACGAGTACTTGGTAATGCCATTCGGTCTTTGTAACGCCCCCGCAGTGTTCCAGGAATTTGTCAATGACATCTTTCGGGACCTGCTGGGGATATTCGTAGTGGTCTATCTTGATGACATTCTTATTTTCTCTTCTAATCTAGTTGAACATAGGAATCATGTTTTGTGAGGTTTACGTAGACTGAGAGAAAATAATCTGTATGCAAAACTTGAGAAGTGTACTTTTGAAGTTACCTCTGTTCAATTTTTGGGTTTTAACATTTCTAACAAGGGTCTTGAGATGGATCCAGGGAAGGTGAGAGCAGTCCTGGAATGGACCCAACCCCTTTCTTTACGAGCAACCCAAAGATTCCTCGGTTTTGCAAATTATTACCGCCAATTCATCAAGAATTTTTCCCTGGTAGTTGCCCCAATCACCAATTTGACTAAGAAGGGTGCTGACCCTAGTATTTGGCCCCCAGAGGCAGTTCAAGCTTTGGAACGCCTCAAAAAAGAGTTCAGTTCTGCCCCTATTTTGCAGCATCCTGATACTGCTTTACCATTCATTGTGGAGGTAGATGCCTCTGAGGTGGGTGCTGGGGCAGTCCTCTCCCAAAGGCACCTGATTACCAACAAATTACATCCCTGCGCCTTTTTTCTAGGAAGTTTTCGCCTGCAGAGGCAAACTATGACATTGGGAAAAGGGAATTGTTAGCCTTTGAGGAATGGCGGCATCTACTTGAAGGTGCTAAACATATGGTAACCGTATATACAGACCATAAAAACCTGCTTTACATTGAATCGGCCACACGGCTAAACCCTAGGCAAGCTAGATGGGCATTGTTCTTCACCAGGTTTAATTTTTCTTTAACATATAGGCCTGGATCTAAAAACACCAAAGCTGATGCACTCTCTAGGAGTTTTGAATCTACCTCCTCTGACTCTAGTGAGTGCATCCCCATCATTCCTAGGGAGTTGATTGTAGCCGCATTGGATTCTGACCTCTCCACCTTGTTGTTCCCTGTCCAATCTTCTGCTCCTGCAGACACTCCTTCTGGGAGAATGTTTGTGCCTGAGGAGTTGAGGGAACAAGTTCTCGAAGAGGTTCATAACTCCAAAATGGCTGGGCATCCTGGCATTTCCAAAACTATTTCTTTGTTAGCCCGTCATGTGTGGTGGCCTTCTTTTAAACTGGATGCTAAGGTTTTTGTAAATTCTTGTCCAATTTGTCAAAGGTCTAAATCCTCTCGTCAATTGTCACAAGGTCTGTTGAATCCGTTACCAATCCCTGAGAAGCCATGGTCCCATCTTTCGATGGATTTCATTGTAGATCTGCCTCCTTCCCTGGGTAAAACTGTAATTTGGGTGGTGGTGGATAGGTTTAGTAAAATGAGCCATTTTGTTTCCCTTCCACACCTCCCTTCTGCCAAAACCTTAGCCGATCTGTTTATCTCTCATATTTTCAGGTTACATGGGTTCCCTGTTAACATTGTATCTGACAGAGGGGTTCAGTTTGTCTCAAAGTTTTGGAGAGCTTTCTGCTCGTTAGTTGGGATTGATTTATCCTTCTCAACTGCTTACCATCCCCAAACCAACAGACAAACGGAGAGAGTGAATCAATCCCTTGAGCAATATCTCAGGTGTTACGTTTCTGATAACCAGTCCTCTTGGGCTGAATTGTTGCCCTGGGCAGAGTTTGCCTACAATAATGCCACTCACTCCTCCTCTGGGGAGTCTCCTTTCTTTATTGTAAATGGGCTACATCCAAAAGCATTTTCTTTTTCTGGTTTAGATTCCTCTGTACCCTCTGCTAATTCCTCTGTCAACCATTTTTCTAAGGTTTGGGCTCAAGTTCATCATTCTCTTTCTGCAGCTTCCTCTGCTCAAAAGAAATCTGCAGATAGATCTCGTAGAGTGGCTCCTCAATACAAAGTCGGAGATTCTGTTTGGCTATCTACCAAAAATATTAAATTGAAGGTCCCCTCTCTCAAACTGGGGCCCAGGTTTATTGGTCCATACCCAATAACTGAAATAATCAATTCCTCTTCTGTTCGTCTCCAATTACCTGCAGAATTTAAAATATCTAATTCTTTTCATGTTTCTCTTCTCAAACCAGCCACTCAAGTTCATCATATTCCTGTTCCTCTCCCAGTGTTAGTTGAAGGTCAGCCTGAATTTGAGATCCAGGAGTTCCTCGATTCTCGTCTGGTACGGGGTAAACTCCAGTATCTTATTAAATGGAAGGGCTATGGCTCTGAGGAGAACTCCTGGGTCTCAGTCGATGATATCAAAGCTGATCAACTCAGAAAGAAATTCCATAAGAAATTTCCTGGGAAGCCTGGGGGTCCAGTGCCCCCCCCTAGAGGGGGGGTAATGTAATAAAATTACCTGGTGGTCTAGTGGTGCGGCGGCGTGGACGGCCGCCACGCCGCCGCGCTCCTTCCCCTATCTCCAGCGCCGGCGCCATCTTGGTCTCCTAGGGTGCGCGCGGCGTGCCTGCGCACCTCTTAAAGGTACAGGCGCGCTGGCGTGATTACGCCAGCGCGCATTGGCGCACGTTTTGGCGCGAAATTTGAAAGTATTTAAGGCCCATTCATACTCCCAGCCTGTGCCCGTGATAGAACTTGTTTCTAGTGGTTTCCTGAGCCTTGTGCATCTGATCTGAATCTCATCTGTCTGATTATCCGTGTTTGACCTTGCCTGTATCCTGACTATTCTGAAATCTGTATCCTGACCCTTGCCTGCCTACGACAACTCTTCCTGCTTAACCCCTTGATTGACAACCCGGTTTGACCCTTGCCTGCCTGACGATTCTGATATCCGCCTGCCTCGACTCTGCTTGTCTGACAATTCTCTTGCCTGCTCCATTTGTACCATGACCTTCGGCCCAAAAGATTCTCTACCTGCCGTGCCCCTCTGCTAGCCAGAACATCTCGCTTTGTACCCCTCGTTAAGTCCAGGTGGCACCCAAGTAAGCTGAGGGCTCCTCCCGAAGCCCAACAGTGGTCACACTACTGGTGAAGCCGAGCCGAGACCAGGGTAATTAGCACCTGTTCTGGTATTGGGTGCCGGCCGTGACACATTGCTTGTATGATGTTGATTTGATCAGGTGGTCATCTAGGTAAGGTGTGAGTGTGATGGCCTTGCACCTGAGATGCGCGATAAGTGGACTCAGTACTTTGGTGAAAACTCTTGGCGCTGTACAGAGGCCGAAGGGTAGGGCTTTGAATTGGTAATGATGATCTTGGATTGTGAGTCTTAGGTATTTTTGAGATTCTTCTCTGATGGGGACATGTAAGTATGCGTCTTGTAGGTCAACTTTTCTTTCATTGACATTACGACTGATCGAATTGATTCCATGCGAAATTTCTGTGTCGATATGAACGGATTTAATGTCTTCAAATTTAGTACTGGTCTGAATTTGCCTTCTTTCTTTGAGACCAGAAATAAAATTTGAGTAAAATCCTTTGAAGTGTTCTTATGGAGGGACCTCTCTGATAACTCCGTTTACTTGTATGTCCATGACTATGGACAAAAGGGTTCTTAGTTTGTCGGGTTTTTTGGAACAGACGATCGTCTGAATGTGTGGGGAGGTAATGTGTTGAAAGGAATTCTGTACCCTACTTTGATGATGGAGAGTACCCAGTAGTCCTGAGTGTGAGTTTGCCAAATTGGGAAATATGTCTGAAGAAGACCTCCCACCCCCCCTTGTTTTGGCCTGTGTGAGTCAGGCTGAGGATGACTTAGGGGGGCCTGTTTTTCTGGTCTGTCTTGGTTGAGTCGACCAGGAGGGTCTTCCTTTCTTTTGTTCCCCGCTCGATTGTGAGAGCCGAAAGGAAGTGCTTCTGAAGATGCGAAAGGGTCGACTTTGCGAGTGCCATTGTCGATTGTATGGTCTATTTTGTGGCTCTGACCTAGGTTTCCGACCCGAAGGTAAGAAGGTGCTTTTGCCGCCTGTGACTTCCGTTATAATCTATTTTAGGTCTGGCCCAAACAGTGTATCTCCTGTGAACCTACGGTTGAGTAACTTGGTTTTTGAAGCTGTGTCTCCCGACCACTGGCGTAACCATGAAGCCCTTCTGGCGACTACTGTATCAACACTGGTTTTGGCTGCCAGTCTTACAGTGTCCATGGCTGCATCTGATAGAAAAGCTAGAGCTGAAGAAATCCGCTGTAGTTCTTCTTGTAACTCCTTTAATAATTCTTGACCCCAGAATCTGATTGTGCGCGCTAATCCCACGGCTGCCACCGCAGGTCGGAGGATTGCCGTGGAGTGAGTGTACCCTTTTTTAAGGGATACCTCCATTTTGTTATCCATTGATTCTTTTAATGCCGCTTCCTCTGTTGGAAGTGTGGTATTACGAGAGAGACGCGCCACTGACGAATCTACTTTGGGGGCCTTGTCCCAAACTTTCTTTTGGTCTTCCGGTATAGGGTAAGTATTAAGAAACCTCTGGGTTAGTGAGAATGTATGATCTGGTTTTGACCACTCGCTTTCAATTATCTGAGATACTGACTTAAAAATGGGAAGGTCCTGGACTTCTTGGGTTGGACCCCCAAAACTCTGTCGGCCTTTGAGGCAGTTTCATCTTTAATTTCTAGCGTGGTCAAGCATTTCTCGCAATAGGCGTTTAGTTGGATCTGGCCCCACCAGTGAGCGGTATTGATGCTCGGTCATCATAGGATATTTCGCTTAGGGAAAGTTCTCCTGGCTCAAGATCACTATCTTGATCACTAACCCCATTAGATTCAGAAGAACTGGTGTCCAAACTTAAACAGGCCTTCCATTTTTTATTACGGTTCTGAGGTTGGGGGATAGATGACTGAATAATGGATTTGATCCAATCAAACAATTCCTCTAGCTGTGGTGGTTTGGTTGATGTGGAAGGATTTTGATCCTCTGCATCGTTAATCAGGTGGCTATCCTGTGTGCTCTGTGGAATTGGATGAGGGGATAGTGTTGGGGCTGATTCTGGTGGTTCAGAGCATTGCTGGCATGTCCCCTGCTCCCCTTTGCGTAATGTGTGCTTGCAGACTTTGCATTTTTTATGCTGATTTTGATATCTCCTATCAGTTGTCTTTTTCCTAGGTGTTGTAGTGGCTTGACCCATGTCTTTTCTAAGATCATTCAGGGCTAGATCTGTTTCCATGATGGTACTGATCTCTGTATCTGTGAACAAAAGAATTTGTCTTAGTATCTTAATAGGAGTACTTGTCTGTCCCTAGCTATGTACTGGTCCCTTGATGTGATCCCTTTAATGATGTGCCCCTTTAGTCTGGGGATAAAGCGTGTGAACACTGGTAGGTAAGCCTGCAGGCTGTATACCTTTATCGGAGGAAACTCTTTTAATTTCCACCAGTGAAGACAAAATGGCAGCCGCTGCAGAGTTACATGGAACGCAGTGTTTTAGCACCAATTACGCAACCCGGAAATTCGGCGCTGTGTTTGCCGATCGGCGATTCTAGTTGTGGGAGAGTCGAACTATCGGCTCTGGAGTAGTTGTGAAGGAGCCGAATGTGCGGTCCGATCATGAGCAGCAGTTTGCATTTCTGAAAGATTTCACTGCTGCTTCTGCCGAATCTCTCCCTTTTGCCTACCAGTCTTGTGGAGTGGTATAGTGGCTAAATACAGTACATCTCTCTGTTGAGATGTAAGTGAATCCCATGTTTCCTGAAATAAAAATCATATAAACAACATTTTGATTTAAAAATAAAATTAAAAAAAAAAAACCTTTTACTGTCTTAACCTCCAGCAGGACAGAAGAAAAAACTGAGAGAAAATGGAGGAGCTTGGCATTATATGAGGAGGATGGAGCCAAAGTCAACTTCAGACTGCCTGCATTTTTCACACCTGTAATCCCCCTGCATTGTTCACACCTGTAACACCTCTATTGTTCACACCCCTAAAGTCCTGTACTGTTCAAACCTCAGACCCAGACACATGCCAACATAGTTACATAGTTAAATTGGTTTGAAAAAAGACAAAGTCCATCAAGTTTAACCCCTCCAAATGATACACAGCATCCATACACACACCCCTCTCTACTTTTAATTCAATTCTATATACCCATACCTATACTAACTGTAGAGCTTAGTATCACAATAGCCTTTGATATTCTGGCTGTCCAAAAAATCATCCAAGCCATTCTTAAAGGCATTAACTGAATCAGCCATCACAACATCACCCGGCAGTGTATTCCACAACCTCACTGTCCTGACTGTGAAGAACCCCCTACGTTGCTTCAAATGAAAGTTCTTTTCTTCTAGTCTAAAGGGGTGGCCTCTGGTACGGTAATCCATTTTATTGGTAAAAAGGTCACCTGCTATTTGTCTATAATGTCCTCTAATGTACTTGTAAAGTGTAATCATGTCCCCTTCAAGCATCTTTTTTTCCAGAGAAAACAACCCCAACCAGGCCTGGACTGGGAGTCAAAATAGGCCCTGCCATTCCAAGTACAAAGAGGCCCAAACAGCCTCCTACCAGCCCACTATATGGTAACTTTCTATGGAACCATACAGCAGCCCCTCTGGCATTTGCCAGAACCCACAGGCCTGACCACAACCTTGACAGTCTACCCTCATAATTTAAGTCTTTCATCCCTCTAACCACTCTCTCCAGCTCATTTATATCCCTCTTAAGGACTGGAGTCCAAAACTGCACTGCATACTCCAGACGAGGCCTTACCAGGGACCTATAAAGAGGCATAATTATGTTTTCATCCCTTGAGTTAATGCCCTTTTTTATGCCAGACAGAACTTTATTTGCTTTAGTAGCCACAGAATGACACTGCCCAGAATTAGACAACTTGTTATCTACAAAAACCCCTAGATCCTTCTCATTTAAGAAAACTCCCAACACACTGCCATTTTGTGTATAACTTGCATTTATATTATTTTTGCCAAAGTGCATAACCTTGCATTTGTCAACATTGAACCTTATTTTCCAGTTTGCTGCCCAGTTTTCCAACTTAGACAAATCACTCTGCAAAGTGGCAGCATCCTGCATGGAACATTGTTCACCTGTTCACCACAGGAAACAGCTGGAGGAGCACCAGCATTGTGTTATTGTATGAAGTCTGTACTGAATCCACCACACTCTTGACCTCTCATTTACTGCACTGGTGGTGCTGGCTATCTGCTGACCCTGCCTGGTCCCTTAGCAACAGCAATATACACTGAGCTGCACACATGCAAGGTTTATGCAGTTGGGGGGCTTACCCTATTTATTGCTTTACCAAAAGTATCAAAGTTTCAGGGGTACGCCCTCCTGATGAAGGGAGGGTGTACCCCCAAAAAGTTAATGCCACTTGCTCCCTGTGTGTGCCATTCTCTGTCTGCCCTATGCTCCCTGTGTTTTTCATACTCTGCTTGCCCTATGCTCATTGTGTGTGCCATACACTGTGTGTCTAACTCTGCCTGTGTGTGCCATACTCTGCTTGCCCTATGCTCCCTGTGTGTGCCATACTTTGCCTGCCCTATGCTCCCTGTGTGTGCCATACTCTGCCTGCCCTTGGCTCCCTGTTTGTGCCATTCTCTGTCTGCCTTATGCTACCTGTGGGACGTGAGCCTGGTAGGGTTTGTTCTGAGGGTTTGTTGGCATTTTGAAATTGTTGTTAGGGGCCCATAAGGGCCCACAATCAAGTGCCAGGTTTGCTGTGTTATCCACAGGGGAGGAGGATGGATTTAAAGGGGTGGTTCACCTTCAAGTTAACTTTATGTACATTACAAAATGGATAATTCTAAGCAACTTTTCAGTTGGACTTCATTTTTTTCTTTTTTTTATTGTTTTTTAATTATTTGCCTTCTTCTGACTCTTTCCAGCTTTCCAGTAAGGGAAGCTGACCCCATCTAAAAACAAATGTTCTGTAGGGCTACAAATGTATTGCTACTTTGTATTACTCATCTTTCTCATCAGACCCACTCTTATTCATGTTCCATGAAATTGCAAACTGGAGAGCTGCTGAATGAAAAGCTAAATACACAAGTAATAAGAAATTAATACCAATTGCAAATTGCCTCAGAATATCTCATCAAACAAAAAGTTAATTTAAAGGTGAACCACCTCTTTAAGGGTAGGTAAGTTTTCATATAACTTACATTTTTCACATAAGTGATAAGTGAAATCCCTGCAGTGGATACAAACCATTGGTGTGCTGCCACCATTAATGTGGACATGATCTTAAAAGTTCTTATGGTAATTTAGGCGTGGTTCAAAGTGGGTATGGTTTAAAAACAGGGAATTGTCAAAAATGACTTTCATCATCGACCCTCCTCCACGTAGGCCAGAATAATTCCGGCCCTCGTTACCACAGAAGTTTGACATGACTGTGACAGGCACATTTAATACATACCTGATGGAGCTTTAAGGACATTCTTATTGCTGGTGCAACAACTGTATGGAGTAAGTCCATATCAGCAAATACCCATTCATCTCGAGCAGCTATTCGAAAATCTCCCTTGAACAATGTATGAAGGCCATGCAAAAAAGAATCCAAGCTGAAGATAAAATTAACATATATTAGTAACTGCTACAGTGAGTTTTGTATTTATCTACAGTATATCCAAGGATGATAAATCCAACCGACCTCTAAGTTTATTTATTATGAATTGTGTTTTGCCAGAGGCATAAATAATTAAAGGAATTCTGTCATGATTTTTTTGGTTTACTTTTTATTTCTAATCTCAGCAGAATGCTGCTGGAGTAGCACTATTAACTGATGCGTTTTGAAAAAAACATGTTTTCCCACAACAGTATCCCTTTAACAATAAATAATTACATAGTGTGACAGATTTTGTCATTCTTTGGGTTCACCCTTTCACTAATTTAGTCTCTATATAATTTCTATATCTACTGTGATTTTCCTTTCCTGGACATACTACATATCATTACTCACTAAGGTATGTTTGCCATCATACTACAGCAGACAGACCCTCCCTAAAGCTTTATCACCTCCACAAGCTTTTAGACATTATAGACGTAATGGGAATCTTGGAAAATCATGATACATTTAACAAAATTTTCCATTTTGCCTGGATGTACTCCATATATTCACTCACCAGGATATAGCAAGCTCAATCTCCAGATGGGGTAGGAAAACTATACTCTTACCAAGTCATAAATAATGCAAAAAAAAATTGCAGAAAGCTAAATGAAATATATGAAGTATACACTAACAAAATCAATTTGCATAACCTAGTGACCAATATAAAAATTACAACACTGATAGAATACAAGCTTGTCTTCACCAAACAGAAATCCTCAATAAAATTAAAGAAGACATGCTACAAAGTAAACAATGCAAGTTACAGAGGGCTGTGTACATGCCCCTCCATGTGACCAGCACTATCTTGGAAAATCGACACATAGCTCTAGAGGAGGTTTGTTATGGAGATAAATACTAGAACATTAGAGTACAGCTACTCAGTGTTGCAAGAGAGCCAAAAGGTACAAAGACCTCCTCTACATGCTGCAGTGACGACTGTGCAGTTTGAACCCTTTTTCTTTTTTTTTTTTAAATATCACTGGATAGCAAAAGAGAGAACTAGCTGGAAAAGGAACTTCAGGAGGTAGACAATTTAATAAAAAATATTTACGCCACAATTCTTTCCCCTGCTTATACTGCTATTGTTGAAGGAAAACTATATGATGAACATTATAATCTCTTGTAAGATTATAATCCCACTTTATTCTAAATTAATAGAAAAAGAAGAAAAAAGAGCTGACCCATATAGTTGCACCTTCCCATCAAAATCCAAACTCCAGTGAAGCCAAAAATTATTAAAACATAACCTTTAATAAATTCATTAAAACCAAGTCTAGAAAGCACAATTAAAAATATGGTTAGGTATAGGGGGCTGATTGACACGGCATCAGCGGGTTTTAAACGACATGTGCTGATCTCACATAGATCAATTACGGTTGCAGTTGGGAATCTGAGTGGTAAATTCTCAGCACACGAGCCAAGTATAATTCTAACACACACGGCCAAAAAATCATTTGCCAAAAATGTTTTGCCAAAAAGTGGACCAAACCACACCAACCCCTTCACCCACTTGGGGATCCCTCCCTTGTGGTATTAAATATTAGGGATTGGAAGCAAAAGCCCAGATAGTACAAACGCTGGGGCAATAGTTAGTGTTAAATAAACGGATCAAAGGTTTCACCACACCAAGCCTCCCCTTCACCCACTTCAGAATCCCTCCCTTGTGGCATTAGGTAGGATAGTTGGAAACCAGATACCAACCACTAAAGTATTACGTTGCTTATGGGTATATTGTAATGAGCAAAGTGTCAAGACCACGGATCATTCCATTATCCAACCCCTTCGCCCACAGAGATCCCCTCCCGATCCGTTTTTACCCTATAGAGCCATTCTATGTCCCTATCAGACGCCTGCCTAACCAAAACTAAAAATGCGCCTGACGCGCGTTTCACCCGCCAAGTTGCGGGCTTTGTCAAAGGCAAAAGACAGGCCGGTATCGCACCTCCTAGGAGAGCTAAGCTCGCTAATTACCCTGGGATGAATACCATCTGGCCCTGGACCTTTGTTAATCTTAACCTGTTCAAGTCTCTTTTGAATTTCTTCTTGTGTGAACCATGCATCATTAGTTGTATTACTAGAATTGGGAGTGTTAAGAAGGAAACCTTCACTTACTGGTTCTTCATTTGTGTAAACAGATGAAAAATACGAGTTCAGAATCTGCGCTTTTATTTTGTTTTCATCAACCAGCTGATCCCCCTCTGATAGTAAGGGTCCCACCCCTTCCTGCTTCATTTTTTTACTATTGACATATTTAAAAAATAATTTGGGATTTTTTTTACTGCTTGCTGCAATATCCTTTTCTATAGCAATTTTAGCTTGCCTTATAGCTTCTTTGCATGATTTATTGGCCTCCTTGTACCTTATAAATGTTTCGGCTGTACCAGCTAACTTGAAAGCCTTAAAAGCACGTCTTTTCTTACCCACCTCAACACCAACGCTTCTATTGAACCAAAAAGGTTTTGCTTTGCAACGACGTTCCTTGCTTACAAGTGGAATATACTGACAAGTATATTTATTAAGCAGCATTTTAAAGACTTCCCATTTTTGTTCTGTGTTTAACCCTGTGAAAAGCATTTCCCACTTAATATGTTGCAGAGATGCCCTTATACTGTCAAAGTTTGCACGTCTGAAATTTAGTGTTTTAGTTACTCCCTTATAGAATTGCTTCTGCAACAGAATCTCAAAGGAGACCATGTTATGATCACTATTCCCTAAATGCTCACCCACACAAATGTTAGAGATGAGTTCAGTATTGTTAGTTATTACAAGGTCCAAAAGAGAGTTATTCCTAGTAGGTTCTTGAACGAGCTGGAATAAAAAGTTGTCATTCAGCATATTTACAAACCTACTAGCTTTTTCTGTCTTAGCAACCCCATTACCCCAGTCAATGTCTGGATAATTGAAGTCACCCATAGCAACAACTTGACCCAGCTGTGAAGCCGCTTGTATCTGCAAGAGTAGCTGGGCTTCATACTCGACACTTATACGAGGTGGTTTATAGCATACACCAATGATAATTCTTTTTGATACCTTTTGCCCAGTCGAAATCTCTACCCAGAGTGATTCTACACCCTCACCAGTGCCAGCTATTTTTATTTCTTTAGCGCATGGCTTTAATTCAGGCTTTACATACAAACCCACTCCTCCACCCTTTTTAATCCCTCTGTCCCTCCTAAAAAGGGTGTAACCATTTAAATTCACAATCCAGTCACATGTTTCATCCCACCAGGTCTCAGTGATACCAATTATATCATAATTTTTAGAGCATGCAATTAATTCTAGGTCTCCCATTTTACCTGACAAACTCCGTGCATTTGCCAGCATACAGCGGAGGTTACTACTTTTACTTTTGAAATGTGCATTACTTAGTGAAGAATTATACGTTAAGTTAGTATTATTCTGTTTTCCTTGTAACAGAGGGACCTCCTTAGCTGGAAAACTGTATGCCCCCCTCACTCCTCCCCCATGACCCCTTACTAACCCACTACCCCGTCTACACTAGCTTCCCCATAATCCTTTATCTCACCCACCCCCCTCTTGCCTAGTTTAAACACTCCTCCAACCTCTTAGCCATTCTTTCCCCTAGCACCGCGGACCCCCTTCCATTGAGGTGCAAACCGTCACGGCTATATAGGTTGTACCCCAACGAAAAGTCAGCCCAGTGCTCTAGGAACCCAAACCCTTCCTTCCTTTTTATTTTTTATTAACATGTGGGAACCCTAGCCACCAATATTTTTTTTGTTTTTTTACTGTGTGGTGGGGGGCGGACTTGTGGGGGGCGGACCTGTGGGGTCCAGCACTGAGGGCAGTCGCAAACGTGGGGGAGGAGAGGAGGCTCACAGAGCAACCACTGGCAGGGGCCAGTGTAGTGGGGGCAGGACCGCCATCAGAAATCACAGGGCCCCATATGACAAAATTTCCTGGGCCCCCCTGGGCTTCGCCCACCGCAAGCCCCACCTACAGGTCCGCCCTCCCCACCCCACAGGTCCGCCCCCCACAAGTCCGCCCCCCACCACACAGTAAAAAAACAAAAAAAATATTGGTGGCTAGGGTTCCCACATGTTAATAAAAAATAAAAAGATATTTGTGGTCTTGGCCCCCCATAAAATAACATTTGTGGCCTGGGCTCCCCCATTAGAAAATATTGGTGGCTAGGACCCCACATGAGAAAAAAAATTGGTGGCCAGCCCCCCCCCACATTATAAGAAAATTGGTGGCCAGGGCCCCTTAAACGTCAATGCCTTCCCGAAGTCAGCAGCTCTCAGAAAGGTGGGGGGCCTGGCTAATCAAGTAAGTGTGGCGTGGCCGGGCCCTCTGCAACTCTCCCCCCCTGATGGCTGCCCTGAGTGGGGGAGGAGAAGGGGCACTGGAGGCTAATGAGGGAGGAAGGTTTGTTAGAGTTACGAGGGGAAGTAGGGAACAGAAGGGTAGGGGGGCTGGTCAACAGCTTGTTGAAAACAACAGATTGACCACTTTGGCTGAAGATGCTGGCGAGGAAAGCGCTGAACTGGCTTGTATGGAGCAGGCTGCCTCTGGGAGGCAGTAGCTCTAATACGGGTGGTGGGGGGAGTGCAAGGAAGGAAAGGCAGGTTTTAGTTATTATTTAGGGGATTCAATTATTAGAAAAGTGGATAGGGTAATCTGTTGTAAGGACCGTTCATGCCAGTCTGCTGCTTGCCTGGTGCTAGGGTTCGACATGTGGTGGAACGAGTGGACAGATTATTGGGAGGGGCTGGGGAAGACCCAGCGGTCTTAATACACATAGGTCCCAATAACAAAGTTAGAGGAGGTGGTGAAGTTCTCAAGAACAATTTTAAAAAAGTAGGTGTAAAGTTGAGGGCGAGGACTTCCAAGGTAATTTTCTCAGAGCAACGCTAAAAAGACAGCGGGAGTTTAAGGAGATTAGTGCGTGGCTTAGAGATTGGTGTAGGGAGGAGGGTTTGGGGTTTTTGGAGAACTGGGCTGATTTCTCAGTCGGCTACAGGCTCTTTGCTAAGGATAGTGTTTTCTCTGCTAAGAGCACTACTGGTCTCACCTCAGTAACAATATCTGAGAATCCGTGGCCCAACATACATACCATCAATCACTTTTCCCCAGGAAACAGGGGACCTTTTTGTCACCATACCACATATCCCCCCCCTCTGCTCAAGCCCGTAGGGCTGAGCACAGTATGCCACCAATGCATGTACCCTGGAGAGAGCATCTGCATTCCCTTGCATCTTTCCAGGTCTATGTTCTACTGAGAACTTGAAATTTTGAAGGGACAAGAACCATCTGGTGACCCTGGCGTTCTTTTCCCTATTTTGGGCCATCCATTTAAGTGGGGCATGGTCAGTGACAAGTTTGAACTGCCTCCCTAACAGATAGTATCTCAAGCTCTCCAGTGCCCACTTGATGGCCAGGCACTCTCTCTCTACAATGGCATACCTGCGTTCAGCGGGGGTTAGCTTCCTGCTTAGGTATGCTACTGGGTGTTCTTCCCCATTCACTACTTGTGACAGAACAGCCCCTAACCCAACTTCAGAAGCATCAGTCTGTACAAGAAACTCTTTCTTGAAGTCAGGAGCTATCAGCACAGGGTATCTGCACAGGGATTCCTTCAAGTTTAGAAAGTCTTCCTCTGCCTCTGGGGTCCATGTAACTGTTCCAGCTTTACTCCCTTTTGTGAGGTCAGTAAGCGGGGCTGCTAGGGTGGCAAAATTGGGGACAAACCTCCTGTAATATCCCACTATCCCAAGAAAGGCCCTCACTTGCTTCTTGGATTTGGGCCGGGGCCACTCCTGAATTCCCTCAATTTTGGACACCTGTGGCTTGACTACCCCTCTTCCAATAACATACCCCAAATAGCGGGCCTCTTCTAACCCCATTGCACACTTCTTGGGATTTGCTGTCAGACCCGCCTTCCAGATAGAGTCAAGGACCGCTTGTACCCGGGGCAAATGACTTTCCCAGTCTCGGCTAAAGATAACCACATCGTCCAGGTAAGCCGAAGCATATCTTTGATGTGGTTTGAGAATGCGGTCCATCATTCTCTGGAACGTTGCTGGGGCCCCATGTAAGCCAAACGGTAAGCGTTTATATTGCCACTGCCCTCAGGAGTGGAAAACGCAGTCTTCTCTTTGGCCCCTTCAGTGAGGGGTACCTGCCAGTACCCCTTGGTAAGATCTAGGGTTGTAATATAGCGGGCCTGCCCTAGCCTTTCTATCAATTCGTCAACCCGGGGCATTGGATATGCATCAAACTTGCTGACCTCATTTAACTTTCTGAAGTCATTGCAAAATCGGATGCTGCCATCCGGTTTTGGGACAAGGACAATGGGGCTGGACCATTCACTATGGGACTCCTCAATTACATCCAGCTCCAACATCCTTCTAATCTCCTCTGTCACTGCCTGGCGTCGTGCCTCGGGTATCCTATAAGGTTTAACATTGACTTTAACCCCAGGTCCAGTTATAATGTCATGTTTAATAACATCAGTAAGCCCAGGCTGGTCTGAGAATATTTGTCTATTCCGGATCAGAAACTCTTTCATCTCCTGCTTCTGACTGTTAGTGAGGGTTTCGGCCACTTTTACCTCAGGCACCTGTGGGATCTTTACCTCTACAACTGCAGGACAGGCGGACAGCGATTCCCTATCCTTCCAGGGCTTAATTAAGTTAACATGGTAGAGCTGCTCTTTTTTCCGCTTGTCCGGTTGGGACACTTTATAATTAACGTCCCCTACACGTTCTATAATCTCGTAGGGGCCTTGCCATTTGGCCAGGAACTTACTTTCCACCGTAGGAACCAGGACTAACACCCTGTCCCCAGGATGGAAAGTTCGGACACGAGCCGATCTATTATATATGCGGCTTTGAGCTTGCTGGGCCTGAAGCATATGTTCTCTCACAAGGGGCATTACCTTTGCAAGATGGTCCTGCATGTCTGCAACATGCTCTATGACACTTTTATGTGGGGTGGCTTCAGACTCCCATGTCTCTTTTGCCACGTCCAACAGCCCTCGTGGGTGGCGGCCATACAACAACTCAAAGGGTGAAAACCCTGTAGAGGCCTGTGGGACTTCTCTAATGGCAAACAGATATGGAAGTAAACAATCCCAGTTCCTCCCATCTTTATCCACCACTTTTTTTAACATCCCCTTAAGGGTCTTGTTGAACCTTTCCACCAACCCGTCAGTTTGGGGATGATACACAGATGTGCGTAACTGTTTTATTTGGAGAAACCTGCACAATTCCTTCATCACCCTCGACATGAAGGGAGTCCCCTGATCTGTAAGGATCTCTTTTGGAATTGATGTGCGGGTGAACATGTGGAACAGCTCTCGAGCTATGGTCTTTGAAGAAGTGTTCCTTAAGGGGACAGCCTCTGGATACCGAGTGGCGTAGTCCATGACTACCAAAATATACTGATGCCCCCTAGCAGATTTTATTAGTGGCCCTACCAAGTCCATGGCAATACGATCAAATGGGATTTCGATTACGGGTAAGGGAACTAATGGGCTGCGAAAATGGGGCATTGGGGCCGATTTCTGACACTCGGGGCATGATTCACAATAGTTCTTTACATCTGCATGTACCCCCGGCCAAAAGAACCTCTGTAGCATTCTGTCTTTGGTTTTCTCATACGCTAGGTGGCCACCTAGTGGATGAGAATGGGCCAGATTGAGAACTGTTCTCCTATATGGCTGTGGGACCACTAGCTGTTCCACAATCTCTCCTCGAACCTTATCCACATGGTAAAGCAAGTCATTTTGTACAGCAAGGTGGGGAAATACACATTCTACCCCAGGATTTTCGGGGTTCCCATTTTTAACCTTGAAATTTTCCCAAGCTTTAGTGAGTGTCGGGTCCCTTAGCTGGGCAGTTCCGAAGGTATCCCGGGAGACCTCTAGCTCAGGCATGCTAGGTTCCTCAATGGTCTCCGCAGTTACCTCAGATTCACCAGCTAATACAGCTAAGGGAAACAACTCACTATCTTCCAACCCATCCTCGGTACCACTTACAATAACACCTGACATGGGTGGTTCTGTTTTATCTCCCCAGACACTCTATTGTCCTTAACAGTTTCTATAGAAGTATCCAGTTCAATAGGGTGGGGTCTCACCTCACCATGCTCAAAACTTTTCTCAGTCTCTGGAGCTTGCTCCTGGCACAGTTCACGAAATAAGGGAAAGTCTCTGCCCAAAATTACACCGTGCAAGAGTATGGGAGACACTGCCACTTCATGGCACACAGTCCCTGCGGGGGTCACAAAAGTCACTAAGGCTGTGGGGTATTTCTTACAGTCCCCATGTACACACACCACTCCTACTTGACGCTGTGTTAAAGGACAGTCCTTCAGGAGCTGTGTGTTTACCAGTGTGACTAAGCTACCTGTGTCTAATAGTGCATTCACAGTGCGCTTACCAATCTGGACGACACAAGTTGGTACATCAGGATCCGCAACGAGACCTGGTCGAGCGAACAGAGACAACTTCCCCTCCGTTCCACACTCCATGGGTTCTGGATCAGCTGGGCAGTTGGCGGCAATATGTCCCCACTCTCTGCACCTCCAGCACTGGGGAGCTCCTCGGGTCTGGCGGGGGCTGTCTCCACGGGGTCTTCCTCTTGTCGAGTCTAGACCTGGATTACCGGGGTTCTCTGGGCTGAGCTTTTCCACTGTAGCCGACTTCTTGGATCGGTCCACTGCAGGAGTCCTCTTCGAGGTGGGCACCGCCCACGTAGTGAAGTCCTCAGCGGCAAGGTATCGCTCCACCAGTTCCACCAACTGGTCTGCTGTATTTGGGTCGGATTGGCTTACCCACCGGCGTAATTCAGGTGGAAGCGCTCTCAGGTATCGGTCCATTGTGACCCTTTCCACTATCTGAGGCGCGGAAAGCAAGTCCGCCTGTAGCCAGCGTTTCACAAGGTTAATGAGATCATAAATCTGGGAGCGGGGTGATCCCTTAACCTTAAATTCCCAACTGTGGACCCGCTGTGCCCTCACAGAGGTGGTTACTCCCAGTCTCCGCAGGATTTCAGACTTCAGCTTGTCATAGTCCCTTGCGTCCTCAGAGGACAGGTCATAAAACGCTTTCTGGGAATCGCCCACTAGTAGTGGTGCAACAATCATTGCCCATTGCTCCCTCGACCAGGCTTGCTGCTCCGCCGTCCTCTCAAAGGTACAGAGGAAGGCTTCCACATCATCCTGCCCAGTCATTCTCTGCAGGAGGTGGCTGCCTGGGATGGAGCGTGGCACTCCGGGGACTAGGGCAGCATCCCCAGAGACCCTTGCTGTCAGTTGTTTTACCACCTCAATTTGCAGCTGCCGATCTTTCTCTGCAGCCTGCGCCAGTGCAGTGATCTGGGCCTCCAACAGACGATTTGCCTCCTGCTGTGTGGCGTTACACTGCTGCTGTAGCAACTGGCTCTCCTGGTGGGCCTTCTGTAAAGTTGCAGTGCACTGCAGCAAAGCCTTGAGGACATCCTCCATTTCACAACTTTTAAATGCACTTTAAATCCCACTTATAAGCTATACAGTCCGCACAATACCCACAGGAGACTTACTGTGGTTAGGCAACTTCCGTGTGTGGCAATCGCTGCCCGCATCCGAAACACCAATTGTGGGGGTTCACTCGCTGGTAGGCTGCAAAAGAGGCGACTTCACACACCAGGAACGGTTTAAGGGCTTCCTGCCCGCGTTTATTTTCCAGTGGCAGCAGAAGTTTCCCCTCGCAGGGGGAAGGTAACCAAAAAACAGCAGTTTAACAGAAATATCCAGCCTCCTGGCTAACACAAAATAAATGCTTTGCTTTCTCTCCTGAAGCTGAGCAATACCAGCAGTTTGTCTCACACACATTCAGCACTGCTGCTCAGCATCAGGTGTACTAAATAGGCCTAGGCCTCTTGAAAACCTGGCCTACGGATTTGGGAATCCGCCCCACCCTACTCTTGCGGGTTCCCAGTAAGACCAGTCCGGATCATCAATTACAAAAACCTTGCAGAGAGACATAGTGTTTTCTCTGCTAAGAGCACTACTGGTCTCACCTCAGTAACAATATCTGAGAATCCGTGGCCCAACATACATACCATCAATCACTTTTCCCCAGGAAACAGGGGACCTTTTTGTCACCATACCACAATATATATATATATATATATATATATATATATATATATATATATATATATATATATATATATATATATATATATATAAATAAAACCTATGTCATAAATAAAGACTCCTTTTCTACCACATTTCTTTCTGTTACCATAATAACTTGCTTATCTTCCTGTCAAGGGGAACTAGGGATGCACAAAATCCAGCTAAATCCCGAATCCCGAAAGATTGTCACATGTATGTGGTGTTGAAAAAGCATTCCATGCAGTATTTACATGTGAAATATGTCAGTGGGTTTTCATCTCACAATCTGAACTGCAGACTCTAAGTCTTACAGCACTGAGGGCAGTCGCAAACGTGGGGGAGGAGAGGAGGCTCACAGAGCAACCACTGGCAGGGGCCAGTGTAGTGGGGGCAGGACCGCCATCAGAAATCACAGGGCCCCATATGACAAAATTTCCTGGGCCCCCCTGGGCTGCGCCCACCACAAGCCCCACCTACAGGTCCGCCCTCCCCACCCCACAGGTCCGCCCCCCACAAGTCCGCCCCCCACCACACAGTAAAAAAACAAAAAAAATATTGGTGGCTAGGGTTCCCACATGTTAATAAAAAATAAAAAGATATTTGTGGTCTTGGCCCCCCATAAAATAACATTTGTGGCCTGGGCTCCCCCATTAGAAAATATTGGTGGCTAGGACCCCACATGAGAAAAAAAATTGGTGGCCAGCCCCCCCCCACATTATAAGAAAATTGGTGGCCAGGGCCCCTTAAACGTCAATGCCTTCCCGAAGTCAGCAGCTCTCAGAAAGGTGGGGGGCCTGGCTAATCAAGTAAGTGTGGCGTGGCCGGGCCCCCTGCAACTCTCCCCCCCTGATGGCTGCCCTGAGTGGGGGGAGGAGAAGGGCCACTGGAGGCTAATGAGGGAGGAAGGTTTGTTAGAGTTACGAGGGGAAGTAGGGAACAGAAGGGTAGGGGGGCTGGTCAACAGCTTGTTGAAAACAACAGATTGACCACTTTGGCTGAAGATGCTGGCGAGGAAAGCGCTGAACTGGCTTGTATGGAGCAGGCTGCCTCTGGGAGGCAGTAGCTCTAATACGGGTGGTGGGGGAGTGCAAGGAAGGAAAGGCAGGTTTTAGTTATTATTTAGGGGATTCAATTATTAGAAAAGTGGATAGGGTAATCTGTTGTAAGGACCGTTCATGCCAGTCTGCTGCTTGCCTGGTGCTAGGGTTCGACATGTGGTGGAACGAGTGGACAGATTATTGGGAGGGGCTGGGGAAGACCCAGCGGTCTTAATACACATAGGTCCCAATAACAAAGTTAGAGGAGGTGGTGAAGTTCTCAAGAACAATTTTAAAAAAGTAGGTGTAAAGTTGAGGGCGAGGACTTCCAAGGTAATTTTCTCAGAGCAACGCTAAAAAGACAGCGGGAGTTTAAGGAGATTAGTGCGTGGCTTAGAGATTGGTGTAGGGAGGAGGGTTTGGGGTTTTTGGAGAACTGGGCTGATTTCTCAGTCGGCTACAGGCTCTTTGCTAAGGATGGGCTGCACCTCAATGATGATAGTGCAGCTGTTTTGGGGGAGAAGATGGCTAGAAAGTTGGAGGAGATTTTAAACTAGGCATGGGGCAGTTCAGTAAAAGATTCAATGGAAGAAGTGGGTTAGATGAGATAGTGGGCAAAGGAGGGTAAATTGGGGGAGGAGAATTGGTTTGGGGGTACTGTAAGGATAGGGAGGACCACATGTCATTTGTTTAGTATAGTTCAAGTATAAAATGTATGTTTGCAAATGCAAGGAGTGACTGGTAAAATGGGAGAGCTGGTGCTGGAGGGAAAATATGATGTGATTGGTGTGGCCAAAACATGGCTCAATGAGTTGCATGACTCTGGGCAGTTAATATCAGCGGCTATACTTTGTTTTGGAGGGACAGAGTCAATAGAAAAGCAGGAGGGGTATGTCTTTTTTTTAGACAGGATTTAAAAGTTTATATAAAGGAGGAGGTTATGTTAGAAAATGAGGGGCAGAAGTCTTATGGGTGGAATTCTTCAATTGTAAAGAGTCCAGCAAATGAATTGTAGGGTATGCTATAGACCCCCTAATGTAAGTGAGGAGGAGGAAGTTAAGCTCCTGATGCAAACAGAAAAGGATGCTAGTTTGGGTAAAGTAATGATAATGGGGGATTTTAATTACCTAGATATTGACTGGAGCAACAGTACTGCCAGATCAGTTAATGGGAACAAATTTATAAACTTGTTGCATGTCAATTTTATGGCACAGGTTGTTGAGGAGCCAACCAGAAAAAAAACAAAATATACACTGGAGCAATAAAAAACATGAATTTCAGAAAAGCTAATTTTAGTGAATTGAGGGCTGCCTTTCAGAGCATTGATGTTTTCAGCTAAAAACACAACAGAAATGGTTGTCATTTAAAATTATATTAAATTGTTACTGTTCTCAATGTATTCCCTTAAAGGACTAGCAGCATAATTTTTTTTTTAAAAAAAACGAAAAAAAACCCCACCAAGATACTTTTAACTTTAAATTCGCTAAGTCTTTATTAAGAAATAACTTACCGATTCTCCGCTTGCGCTCCTCTTCAGAAACGCGACAGAGCAATAACACTGACTATCTCCTATAGAACGCAGGGAGGAGAAATCGAGCGCCACACGATGGATCATTGACCTGTCGCCGTTTCTGAAGAGGAGCGCAAGCGGAGAATCGTAAGTTATTTCTTAATAAAGATTTTTCCAATATAATGTAAGTGTCTTGGTGGGTTTTTTTTTCATTGAGTAGAAACAAATTTATTTTTATATTTTTTTCATATTACTGGCACGTTAGGCACCCTAAAACCAGAACCAGCACTAGCCTCCCTGATCTCGGCTCTGGCTTCTGCCTTCAACATCCGCCTTTCACCTCGGGAGGAGCCCTCAGCTAATTGGATGTATAGGGCTGTCAGACCTTGTCAAAGACAGTCTTGTTAATTACCCTCTTTCTTCTAACCTGGGCGATCTCATGTCCCTTGCCATCCAGGTGGATAGGAGACAGAGAAGAGAAAGGGTGAAAAGGGTTCTTCAAATTTTCCTGGGGCTTCCAGTGATAAATCTGCCTTAGTTACCTATGATAAGTTCCCTAAGGCCTCTGCACCCTCTCCTCAGGAGGAACCTATGCAAATAGGTGGAATGTTTGCTTGGTTTTTGACCAGTAAGGCCAGCCATGGGGAGCCAGGGAAACCTGTTACCGAATTCCAAAGATGGTAAAGCGGGGGGAGAGTTCCTCGTGAATCATACATGCAGCATGGGACAGCTGGGCTGCTACATAGTAGAGAAACAGATCCGGGAAGGCCATCCCCCCCTCTTCCCTACCTCTCATGAGGGTGGACAGTCTAAGCCTAGCCCTGGAGGCTCCCCAGATAAACTTCCCCAGGATTGCATTCAACTTGGTAAACCATTTTATAGGTACACATATGGGAAAGTTCCACAAAATATAGAACAGTTTGGGTAAAACGTACATTTTTACCAAATGGATTTTCCCAGCTGGGTCAATTGGCAGAGACGCTGAGCGAGTGCATTTGCTTTGGGTCCACTGGACTAGAGGGTCAACATTCTCTTCTATATACTTAGAGAGGGGTAAGGAGACCTGGACCCCTAAGTAGGTGAACTTATCCGTTATTTGGAGGGGACAGCCCTGTATTGTCTCATCTTGTTGCAGCTTATCCAAAAGGAACAGGTTTGATTTGGAAGTATTGGTCTTTAAACCTGAGATGGAGCTAAATGTCTCTGTCAATTGAGTCAGGGCCGCCAGGGAGGTACCCCTGTCCCCCAAGTATACCGTGTCATCGGCATAAAGTTAGATTTTTTCACAATGCCCTGCCAGATGTAGACCCTGGATATCCGGGCTTAACCAAACTGCTTGAGCAAAGGGCTCAATGGCAAGGGCAAACAACAGGGGGGACAAGGGGCATCCCTGACGTGTACCCCTCCCAAGTGTGAAGGATTCAGTACTCAAAGAGTTGATACGTAGCATTGCCGAGGGATATCTGTACAGAGGTTTGACAATATCTATAAACCGAGAGCTGAAACCCATCATAGCCATGACTCGCCACAGGTAGGGCCATTCGACTGTGTCGAAAGCTTTCGCTATGTCTAGGGCCGCAATAGCTCCTTTATTGTCATGGGAGGCCATCAGATTTAGGAATAAGTGTCTAGTGTTGAGAGCTGTGGTTTTGTTAGGAATGAACCCTACCTGGTCCGGGCCGACTAGCTGTGTTATAACTTTCCCTAACCTCCTTGCCAATACTTTGGCGTAAATTTTCACATCTGCCGTCAACAGTGAGATTGGCCTGAAGGACTCACACTGCTGGGGGTCCTTACTCTGTTTCGGTAAGAGAATCATAGCAGCTTCACACATTGATTGGGGAAGGAAACCTTCTCCAAGAGCCTCTTCATAGACACGTAGAAGTAAGGGGGATAACAGAGCTGAGTGCCTCTTGTATAGCTCAATTGGGATGCCATCTGATCCGGAGGCCTTCCCTAGGGGAAAATAATCTATGGCTTCCTGAACCTCCTGTACTGAAATCTCAGATTCCATAAATTCCCTATAGTCAGGCTGCAGTACAGGAAGATCTAATGGGATAAGAAATTGAGTTCAATTCAAGGCTGGAATGGAGGGGGGAGAATCATGGGTTCTAGCTATGAGAGCAAGCAGGCGACCCGGCCTCTCACCATGTTCAAATATATTGATTTTGGAAAAGTTCTGTTTACTCAGGGCTGTTTGTCTTAGATGGTGCAGGTACTTCTCCTGAGTCTCTCTCAACGCCTCTAAATTTTCGGCCATGGGAAATAGGGCTGCTAGGGAGTCTGACTGCGAAACTTGCTTCTCCAATTCTAGCTGTGTTAAGTGTGACTGCTGTTTGTATGCCTTTATGTCAGCCGTGATGGAATTTCTTAGGTATGATTTGAGTGAGTCCCAAAAGGGGAGAATGCAATTGGGAGGAAGGTTAGCCTGAACGAAGTCATTAATAGAGTTTTCCACCGACTCTTGATTGTCTAGGATTTTGAGCAAAATCGGGTTAATAGACGGCTGTGGGCGTGCAAGTTTGTAAGGGAGGCTAAGTTGTAGGCTTAAGGGGGGCATGATCTGAGATCTCTCTGGGGAGGTAGTCAGCCCGTCCAAGGTAGGGAGCTAGAGACCCATTGATGAAAGCCAGGTCAATTCTGGACAGGGCAGAGTGGGAGGTAGTGAAGCAGGAGAATTGTGCCAGAGTGGGGTTGGCCAACCTCCATGGGTCATGCAAGGCTAGGGAGGTCATGAACCTGGCTAATTGGGTTTGAGCGGGGAGGGGCCTCGGGTGCCTGTATACCCTATCAAGTGCTGGAGACAGTACTTCATTAAAGTCACCGGCCACAAGTACCATTGCGTGAGGGAACTGAGTCATGTGGTCCGCCAAAGTGTGCAGCACATCCACGTCAAAAGGGGGCGGGATATATATGTTGACCAGGAGTAATTCACAGGCGTAAATATTACAGTGTAGGAATATAAACCTGCCCTTACTGTCAGTTCTAAGTGACCCGAATCTAAAAGGCAACGCCCTATTTATCAGGATGGACACCCTGGAAGAGTGTGTCGAATATGGGGCGTGATAAAGCCATCCCACCCATGGCCTTTTCAGAGCCCTAAGCTTTGCCCCGGTGAGATGTGTCTCCTGCAAAAATGCAATGGAGGTTTTGTGTGCCTTTAAAAAGTCCATTACTAGCCTGCGTTTGATGGGAGAGTTTAGGCCCCGCACATTCCAGCTGGTCACATACTGTATAACGCCATTTAACTTTAGGAAAGGAATTGTTACCAGTATAGTCACGCCCTGCCCTCCGCCTACCACAAGAACCATTCTGAGCATTATAACACATCATAAACATACAACATTGGATGTACAATTTGAGACATTCGAGATATTCCCATGGGTGCTTCATGCAACAGTACATCCCAGCAACCCCGCCTCCCCTTCTACCCCATTCCAAACTGGGGGCAGAATTCATTCCCAAAGCCAAAAAAAGAAAGTGGAGTGGATCCAAAAACGTAGTCCAGTCTAGGACCGTGATCAACTAATGTGGCGCCTCCAAAACCAACAAAATGGCGGTGCCACGCCTCCCTCCTGAGCTTCGATCTAGCAGCTTGGGTGGCTTGGTTAGGCTACTGCTGCTACTCCTCATGACGGAAACAAATAGTAGTAACAAGTGGGGATAAGAGATACGCCAACTGGCGTACAACCAGTCTCACCTCCTTGGGTTGTTTATGGATGGCACAAAAAAAAACAGGGGAAGAACATGGAGGGAATAGCCACAGGGAGTATGCGCGTGGGTAGTCAAAAAGAGAAGTAGCAGTAACAAGGGGGACTTACAGCAGTTAGCAAGGGCAAGGCCGGAGCACAGATCTTACCCACTCCGGGTCCTCAGTGAAGCTGTAGTGGCGGTATATTGTTAGCATCCATCCATGCATCGGCCTCCCTCGGAGATGTGAAGAAATGTGACGTGCCATTAATTGTAATCCACAGACGAGCAGGATAAAGCATCGCATAGATCATCTTGGCCGATCTCATCCGCTTTTTGACATGCAGGAACTTCGCCCGCTGCCGCTGAACTGAGTAGTCCGCGTAGATAGAGATGGACGCTGAATGGAACCGAATGGCCTCCTTCGTGCGTGCCATTGCAAGAATCGCGTTGCGGTCTCTGGCATTCAGTAGTCTGGCGATGAGAGGCCTCGGCGGGGCGCCCGGAGGGGCTGGTCTTGTAGGGATCCGGTGGGCTCTTTCCACTGCGAATGCCGATGAAAAGTTTTCGCGCCCAAACCCACCTCTCTGCTTCAGATGTCCTTTCCCGCAGTTTCTGCAGGTCTTGCCTTATAATGGATAGATCCAATTTGATCTCGTCAGTTTTGGCATTGATTAGAGTTGCACTCGCCTCTGTAGAAGCTCTAATTTCTTACAGGATGTCAAGCAGTGTAGTTTCATCCTCGGCCGGTGGGATAGGTGAGGAGGGGGCGCTGGGTTCAGAGCTGCCGCCATCTTGCCTCTCCCTCTCGGGCATATTTCCCCAGCTTCTGGGCTCTATTCTGTCCCATTATCAACCTTTGGGGTAAAGGTTGCCCCTGCACTTCTTCTGGAGCCGTAATTGGTAGGGGATCAGTAGCCTAATTCAGAATAACCAGGGCTCAGGGAGAGGAGCTCTGCCACGCACATCTGATCACATCTAGCTTCAGGCCATGCCCCCCTATGAAAAGAGGTACTTCTCATCTAACCTCTGAGGAAAAGGCACGCAAGCGCTCCTTGGGTCTCTGCCTATATTGGGGAAAGAAGGGTCATTTTCTAACCTTGTGTCCTAAGAGGCCGGGAAACTCCTAAGCCTAAATGGAGAAGGGGAGCTCCATTTGGGTACAGGAGTTTCCTCTCCCCAATCTGCCTCAAGGATTCTGTTACCGGTCAAATTAACCTTGCCTACGGGCTTTGTTTTGGTGTCCGCATTTGTGGACTCTGGGGCAGTGGGTAATTTCTTGGATGCTGCCTTCGCAGCCAGACATAATATTCCCTCCGTCTCATTAAGTGTCCCCATGAAAATATTAGCGGTGGACAAGAGACCCTTAGGGTCGGGAAAATTTTCTAGAAAAACTGTGTTTTTATCCATGTGTATAAATAATCTCCACTGTGAGGAAATAGCCTTTTTTCTCTTTGAAGGTGCTTCTTCCCCCCTTACATTGGGGTTACCTTGGCTCCAGGTCCATAACCCCCTTACTGGGTGGCTGGGGAGGTTATTCAGTGGGGGTCTCAGTGTGGGGGTGTTTGTATTCCTCCGGTAGTGGCCACTACCATACTAGAAGGGTTACCATCTGTCTACTCTGGTTATTCTGATGTGTTTTCAGAAAAGGCAGCCGAGACTCCCTACCCCCACATCGGCAGTATGACTGCCCGATTGATCTGGTTCCCTGGTCAACTCCTCCCCGGGGTAGAACCTATCCTCTTTCATTGCCCGAAGCCCAGGCAATGAAGGAGTATATTAGAGAGAACCTGGAGAGGGGTTTCATTAGACCTTCCAACTCCCCTGCGGGGGCGGGCTTCTTTTTTGTAGGGAAGAAGGATGGCGGTCTACGTCCCTGTATTGATTAAGAACCGCTATCCTCTCCCCTTAATATCTGAACTCTTTGACCAAGTTAGATTTGCTAAGATTTTTACCAAGCTTGATTTTAGGGGGGTTTATAATCTAATTCGAATCAAAGAGGGGGACGAGTGGAAGATTGCATTTAACACCAGGGACGGCCACTACGAATATCTTGTAATGCCTTTCGGCCTCTGTAACGCTCCTGCAGTGTTTCAGGAATTTGTCAATTACATTTTTGGGACCTGTTGGGAATATTCGTAGTGGTCTACCTTAACGATATTCTAATTTTCTCTTCCAATGTATCTGAACATCGTAAACATGTTTGTGAGGTCTTACGTAGACTAAGAGAAAATAATCTCTATGCGAAACTGGAGAAATGTACCTTTGAGGTTGCTTCTGTTTAGTTTTTGGGGTTTATAATTTCCAGCAAGGTTCTAGAAATGGATCCAGGCAAGGTGAGAGCAGTCCTGGACTGGACCCAACCCCTTTCGTTACGTGCAACTCAAAGGTTTCTCGGTTTTGCGAATTACTATAGTCAATTTATTAAAACATTTTCCATTCTCATCGCCCCCATTACCAGTTTAACCAAAAAGAGAGCTGATCCCAGCTTTTATGGCCTTCAGATGCTGTGCATGCCTTTGAATTTCTTAAAAAAATACATTTTCACCGGCAGAAGTGAATTATGATATTGGGAACAGGGAATTGTTGGCAGAAGTGAATTATGATATTGGGAACAGGGAATTGTTGGCTGTCAAGTCGGCCTTTGAGGAATGGCGGCACCTTCTTGAAGGTGTGAAACATCCTGTTACGGTTTATACAGACCATAAGAATCTTTTGTATATAGAGTCTGCCAAGCGCCTCAATCCTAGGCAAGTCAGATGGGCTCTATTCTTTTCTAGGTTTAACTTTTCTTTAACTTTTTGTCCTGGATCTAAAAATGTCAAGGCAGATGCACTCTCTAGGAGTTTCGAAGCAGTTTCCCCTGACTCAAGTGAGTGTACTCCCATCATTCCCAGGGAAATAATTGTTGCAGCCTTAGAGTCTGACCTCTCTTCCTTGTTGTCCCCTTTACAGTCATCTGCTCCTGCTGAAACTCCATCTGGTAGATGGTTTGTACCTGAGGAGCTTAGAGAACAAGTGTTGAGGGAGGTTCATGATTCTAAAGTGGCAGGTCATCCAGGTATTGCAAAGCCAATTTCTCTGCTATCCCGTCATGTTTGGTGGCCTTCTTTTAAGTTGGATGCTAAGGCTTTTGTTTATTCATGTCCAATTTGTCAAAGATCTAAATCCTCTCATAGTTTGTCCCAGGGTCTGCTAAATCAATTACGCATCCCTGTAAAACCGTGGTCCCACATTTCCATGGATTTTATTGTGGATTTGCCCTCTTCTCAAGGGAAAACTGTGATTTGGGTGGTGGTAGACAGGTTCAGTAAAATGGCTCATTGTATTCCTCTTCCCCACCTTCCTTCTGCTAAAACCCTGGCTGACCTGTTTATTACTCATATTTTTAAGTTACATGGTTTTCCTGAAAATATTGTTTCTGAAGAGGGGTTCAGTTTGTTTCTAAATTTTGGCGTGCTTTCTGTTCTTTAGTTGGTACAGAATTATCCTTTTCTTCTGCCTACCATCCCCAGACAAATGGCCAAACCGAAAGGGTCAACCAATCCCTTGAGCAATATCTTCGATGTTATGTGTCCCATAACCCATAGTCCACCTGGTCTGAACTGTTGCCTTGGGCTGAATTTGCATATAATAATGCTTCCCATTCTTCCTCTGGGGAATCTCCTTTTTTCGTAGTTAATGGATTGCATCCCAAAGCTTTTTCTTTTTCTTGCTCTGCTTCTCCTGTACCCTCTGCCAATGTTTCTGTAGAACAATTTTCTAAGATTTGGTCCCAGGTCCACAAAGCTTCCTCGGCTCAGAAAAAAGCTGCTGACAGATCCCGTAGAGAGGCACCTCAGTACAAGGTGGGGGACTTGGTATGGTTAACTACAAAGAATATTAAACTGAAGGTTCCCTCTCCCAAATTTTGTCCCAGGTTCATTGGTCCATATCCCATCATTGCCATAATCAATCCTTCCTCTGTTCGTCTAAAATTACCTTATAATTTCAAAATTTCTAACTCCTTTAATGTTTCCCTTTTAAAACCTGCATCTAATGTTCGTCACTTGTCTGTTCCTCCTCCAGTGTTGGTTGAAGGTCAGCCTGAATATGAGATCCAAGAGTTCCTCGACTCCCGCCTTGTGCGAGGTAAGCTACAATACCTTACTAGGTGGAAGGGCTTTGGTCCTGAGGAGAACTCTTGGGTCTCAGTTGAAGACATCAAGGCTGACCGCCTCAGGAAGCAATTCCACTCCAAGTTCCTTGGGAAACCTGGGGGTCCAGTGACCACCCCTAGAGAGGGGGGTAATGTAACAAAAGTACCTAACCCTGGTAGTCTAGTGGTGCGGCAGGGGCGCCTGCCGCACCATCGGCGGGGACGCCCGCCATGCCGCTCCTCTTCTCCCTATGTGCCGGCTTTCTAGTGTGCGCTCGGCACGCACTTCTGTAAAATATAGGCGCATGCGCGCTGGCGTGATTACGTCAGCGCGCAATGGCGCGAAACTTAAATGTATTTAAAGGGATGGTTTTACTATGATCATTGCACGTGATAGGACTTGTTTTCCTGGTGCCTCTGAGCCTTTGTGCGTCTGTCCCTGTTTGATATTGATCTCCTGTTGTGACCTTGCCTGTTTTGACCATCCTGATATCCGTACTCCGACCCAGCCTGTATCTTGACTACTCCTTCTGCCTGATCCTATTCTGATTGACTACCAGGTTTGACCCTTTGCCTTCCTGACGATCCTAGTTATCCGCCTGCCTCGACCCAGCCTGCCTGACTACGATTCTGCCTTATCCTGTTGTACCGCGACCTTAGGCCTAACTGACTTTTACAACTGTCGTGTCCCTTTGCTTGCCAGAACTCCTCGCCTTGCTCCTCTCGAAAAGTCCATGAGGCATCTAAATACGCTGAGGGCTACTCCCGAAGCCAAAGGAGGTCACACTACTGGTGAAGCCGAGCAGAGACCAGGGAGCTTGGCACTAGTTCTGGTTTAGGGTGCCGACCGTGACAATAAGAGAGGACATTATTGTATTAGAGAGGGTACAGAGAAGGGCAACTAAGATGGTGAAAGGTATGGAAAATCTTAGCTATGAGGAAAGACTAGCCAAATTGGGGATATTCAAACTGGAGAAGAGGCGCTTAAGGGGTGATATGATAACTATGTATAAATATATAAGGGGATCATATAATAATCTCTCTAATGCTTTATTTACCAGTAGGTCTTTCCAGCTGACACAAGGTCACCCATTACGATTAGAATAAAAGAGGTTCCGCCTAAATATTCGGAAGGGGTTTTTTACAGTGAGAGCTGTGAAGATGTGGAATTCTCTCCCTGAATCAGTTGTGCAGGCTGATACATTAGATAGCTTTAAGAATGGGTTAGATAGCTTTTTAGCAAGTAGGGAATACAGGGTTATGGGAGTTAGCTCATAGTACAAGTTGATCCAGGGACTAGTCCGATTGCCATTTTGGAATCAGGAAGAAATTTTTCCCCCTCTGAGGCAAATTGGTGAGGCTTCAGATGGGTTTTTTTTGCCTCTGGATCAACTGGCATTTAGGCAGATAAAAAAAAGTTTGAACTTGATGGACATCTTTTTTCAACCTTACTTACTATGTTACTAGGTTACTAATTTGACCACTGTAGCGTCTCCGTTCTTTACTGTTGACCATTTTTATAAGATTTGGCAAAAGGTTCAAAAATAATTATCCAGAGTCGTTGATGGGCATCAGAAATTGTCACAAGAGTATCAGGTTGATGATAGGGTCTAGTTATCTTCCAAAAATATTCCATTGAAAGTCCCTTCTGTCAAGCTAGGACTCAAATTCATTGGTTCATTTTCTGTTTTTCAGGTGTTCCATGTCCTACTTCCCCCCCCCCCAACATAGGTCTAACGTAGATAGTTCCTGGGTGTGCTTCTAGTCTGTTTTCTCTGTTTCTTGACCTTTACCTGTCCTTGTGTATTGCTGCCTGAACCAACCTTTGCCTGTTACTGACTGTTCTTCTGGATCCTGACTCTGTACTGCACTGGGTTTTGACGCTGGCCTGTTCTATGGCTACGCTTAGTTCTAACCTTGTGCCTCCTGTCACATGTTATGGTTCTCTTGCCTTCCCAGAACTTTCTACTTGGTTCTCTCACTTTAAGACCTGGCAGCATCCGAGTAGTGGAGGGCTCTTCCTGAAGTGAAACGCAGCTGTTATAGGTGGAACCATGAGCCGTGACCAGGAACCTTGGTGTCTGTTCTAAGTTTTGGGATATCAAACGTGACACATTTATGTTTATATATATACTTTTTCTATGTAATAATAAAACAGTACCTTGTATTTCATCAATGAAGCTCTATGTATCCTTATTTATGGCAAACAATACTATTGAGTTTATTTAATGTTTAAATGATTTATATATAAGGATAAATTTATTATGATATAGCTTACAACAAACCCTTTCATTTAGGTTTAGCCTTTCACTTAGGTTGGGATGGGTAGTGACGTAACATGAAAGATATAATAAGTATAATAAATGCATGACACACTGTAACAGCTTAAATCTAATTGTTACCATTATTAGTTGGGACATAATTAGATACAGATAATATTGTAACATTTATAGTATTATATATACATGTTTCAGTATTTTTTGGCCGTGCACCCGTGCCTTTTGTTTTCCTTTTTTATCGTTTTGTATTCCAGTTGATCATGATACACTGTCTACACTATGACTAGCGATGGCAACAACAGAGGTGTCTGAAAGGGCCTCTAACACAGTGTGAGAAAAGCAGCCAGCACGATGAGACAAACAGGTGCTTAATTACAGGGAGAGCTGCACGTTTACCTCCCGAAAAATCTTTTTATACTTTTTCTATACTATCTGACCTAATATGGGAATGACTATACCCAATATGTAACCTAAGTCTGATGATGATGACTTACCTACCAACACACTGACTCCAGACAGAGATTGCTCTGACTGGGCAACCCCAGGGAGGGCTTTATTACGAGACATGGTATTTTTTTACAGGTGACAACACATGAACTATAACTCTCACGTTGATGAATTTACCAGATCATTTTTGATTTTTGATTTTTTACAGGTGACAACGCTGTGTTAGTCTCAAAGCATGACATATTGTAATAGCTTAAACGGAATTGTTACCATTATTAGTTGGGACATAATTAGATACAGATAATATTGTAACATTTATAGTGAAATTGTTTCCCTTTATATTTATGGTAATAGGTTAGGTGTCTATAAAATTCCGTAGTATGGTGTTTGGTTTTAATCCTTGCTTATGTTAAGCATCTACAGCACTAGTTGCTGTTTTTTAGATATAGCAATGTGATTTCAATATAGAATTGTGTATAATATAATTCTATTAGTGTTTGTTAATGACGCTGATTATGTGTTACAGCTGTTGTTTCCCGCCAATTACTAGTTATAAGTCATGATCTGAATTAGTTTTGGCACTTTGAGAAAGGCTTCAGATGGAGCCGAAACGTTAGTCTTATGCTGTTCTACAAATAAACTTACTTCACATTTTTAAGTCCTGTTTTTAAGTGCTGCTCCTTTTGTAATGGATGGAAATGATTCACTGATTGTGCACCCAGGCATATGAATACTTTTTACGAGAGTGCTGGCCTTTCTGGTGGTATATATATATATATATATATATATATATATATATATATATATATATATATATATATATATATATATATATATATATATATATATATATATATATAGACATATAACTAGATAGGTGCACTCAGATAGCCATGGTGATGCCTAGGTGCTGGAACAAAAATTCATATCTATAAAGCAAAAAAACTTCCGCACACATAGGTCTTGACCTTGACCTTATCAAGACCTATGTGTGCGGAAGTTTTTTTGCTTTATATATATATATATTGTATTGTAATTAATTCCATTAATTTGAATATCTTATGGGACAGTCAATATATCCACATATACACATATATAAAAGTAGCTGTAGCCAGGGTTGTTTGCCTGTCCAAGAAGATATCTAAAGTTCTCTAAGGGTTAGTTCACACGAGGAGATTCGGGGAGATTTTGCCGCCTGGCGACTAATCGCCTCGTCTTCTCCCCGAACTGCCTCAGCATGTTTTCCCATAGGCTATAATGAAAAGTTGCATGCGCTAAAGCACAAGCGGCGATGCGTTCTCCATAGTCGCCCGAAGGTTCGGGGAGATTGTCGCTCAGAAGACGAGGAGATTAGTCGCCAGGCGACAAAATCTCCCCGAATCTCCTTGTGTGAACTAACCCTTTATGGGATTAATGAAATCTGTCATCAATATCAGCAGGCATAGCATTTTACAGCCTCACTGCCCTCAGGGTGAAGAAACATTTGCTCTGTTTCAGATAAAAATGCAATTCATCCAGTTTATAGGGGTGGCTTATTGCTCTTTATTCATTTCTGTATGAAAGGAAATCTCTTGTTATTTGCCTGTAATGGATGTATTGTATGTATCTCCTTTCACAAATCTTCTCCAGTGCAAACAAAATAGGAATGCACTGAATTTAGAATACAGGATACAGGATAATGTGACTTTAAAGATCCGGACAACTGAATGTGACTCAAAATTTAATTTGGTACTGATTTTTTTAAAAACATTTCTCAGGTTTGATTTTGCAAATTATGGTTCTGAAATATGGATTTAGTGCATCCCTAAAATTAACCCAATCTTTCCTCATAACTTAATCACTCCATTGCTATTATCAATCAATGCCCTTTCCTGAACTATATTAACATTGAAGCAAAACACAGAAATCAGAAAACATTTATCTTTTGAAATACAAGTTTTTAAAGATACCTGAAAGACATATGATGGGCTGCTGTTCCTAGGACTCTTCGACCCAAAATGCGAAGCCCAAAACAAAGAGTTATCAGTGAGGAATCTTCATCACAAGCCACTTTCTAGAATATGTAATAATTATATAGTTGCTACATTATATAGATACATAGATAGATCCTTGTTAATTATATAATAACATTTTAATGATATAATAGAGCGATATGGGATGCATCATCCATTCTATTGATTATTCATTCTAATGATTTGCTTTTTTTATTTAATAATAAAACAGTACCTGGTATTTCATCAACAAAGCTGTATGAATCCTTATTGATGGCAAAACAATACTATTGTTTTTTTTTAATGTTTAAATGATTTTAAGCAGACTTATGGCATCCAAATTAGGGATGTAGCGAACGTCGGAAAAAAAGTTCGCGAACATATTCGCGAACTTGCGTCAAAAATGCGAACGGTTCGCGAACGTCGCGAACCCCATAGACTTCAATGGGAAGGCGAATTTTAAAAGCTAGAAAAGACATTTCTGGCCAGAAAAATGATTTTAAAGTTGTTTAAAGGGTACAACGACCTGGACAGTGCCATGCCAGAGGGGGATCAAGGGCAAAAATGTTTCTAAAAAATCCATTGTTGACACAGCGCTGCGTTTTGTGCTGTAAAGGGCAGAAATCACACTACATTTCTAAACCTGTGTAATAAAATGCTTTAAAACGTCCGGCGTCTACATGCCAATCAAGTCGTGTAAAGGTTACAGCCTGTTCACACGCAAAGACGAAACGCGGTGCTTACTGCAACGCAAAAAGACGCAAAGAGCTTTAATGAATGATACCGTCAAGTGAGCAAATAATAGTTTTTAATTACTAGTTGCTTGTCACCTCCAGGATGTTCGTCCTGTTGGTGGCAATATTTCTGTAGTGGTGTGTTTAGCAGTCACCGTGCTTGTGCGCACGTGCACGGTCAGGCAGAGGTAATTCAATGTACAGTGAAGTGAACCAAAAAACACTGATTCTGCAGTGTGGGCCCAGTTTTGGTCTACTTTATTGATCACCTGCGGTGACCATAAAAGATGCGATTTTGCCACTGTTGCAGAACCCTGAAAAATTAGGCATGTGTACTTTCCTGAAAAATTATGTTTTTTTTGTCGCAGCCACTGAACCAGAAGTCCAGAAACAATATGCCATATAAATGCTGAAAATATTAATTTTTTTTTGTGGCAGCCACTGCAGCACAGAGGCCAGAAAAAATATGCCATATAAATGCAAACAATATTAATTTGTTTTTGACGCAGCCACTGCAGCACAGAGGCCAGAAAAAATATGCCATATAAATGCAAACAATATTAATTTTTTTTTGTCGCAGGCACTGCAGCACAGAGGCCAGAAAAAATATGCCATATAAATGCAAACAATATTAATTTTTTTTTGTCGCAGCCACTGCAGCACAGAGGCCAGGAAAAATATGCCATATAAATGCTAACAATATAAATTTTTTTTGTCGCAGACACTGAAGCACAGAGGCCAGAAAAAATATGCCATATAAATGCTGAAAATATTCTGTTTTTTTTGGTCGCAGCCACTGAAGCACAGAGGCCAGAAAAATATGCCATATAAATGCTGAAAATATTAATTTTTTTGTCACAGCCACTGAAGCACAGAGGCCAGAAAAAATATGCCATATAAATGCTGAAAATATTCTGTTTTTTTTGGTCGCAGCCACTGAAGCACAGAGGCCAGAAAAAATATGCCATATAAATGCTGAATATATTCATTTATTTTTGTCGCAGCCACTGAAGCACAGAGGCCGAAACAATATGCCATATGAATGCTGAAAATATTCATTTTTTTGTCACAGCCACTGAAGCACAGAGGCCAGAAAAAATATGCCATATAAATGCTGAAAATATTCTGTTTTTTTTGGTCGCAGCCACTGAAGCACAGAGGCCAGAAAAAATATGCCATATAAATGCTGAAAATATTCATTTATTTTTGTCGCAGCCACTGAAGCACAGAGGCCGAAACAATATGCCATATAAATGCTGAAAATATTCATTTTTTGTCACAGCCACTGAAGCACAGAGGCCAGAAAAAATATGCCATATAAATGCTGAAAATATTCATTTATTTTTGTCGCAGCCACTGAAGCACAGAGGCCGAAACAATATGCCATATAAATGCTGAAAATATTCATTTTTTTGTCACAGCCACTGAAGCACAGAGGCCAGAAAAAATATGCCATATAAATGCTGAAAATATTCAGTTTTTTTTGGTCGCAGCCACTGAAGCACAGAGGCCAGAAAAACTCAGGATTTACCTGGATTCAAATTAAACCAGTAGGGTTTGCACCCTAGTTTGTAACGGTGGTGGAGGGAGGAGGACGCTAAAGGACAGCTGTATGTGGAGTCATGAGGCGTGCAGAGAAGGACAGCTGCATGGGGAGTCAGAATCAGAAACTCAGAACAAGTCTTCCGGCGTGCAGTAACCCTCCGAGATCCACCCCTCATTCATTTTAATAAAGGTCAGGTAATCCACACTTTTGTGACCTAGGCGAGTTCTCTTCTCAGTTACAATCCCTCCTGCTGCACTGAAGGTCCTTTCTGAGAGGACACTTGAGGCGGGGCAAGACAAGAGGTTCATGGCAAATTGTGACAGCTCTGGCCACAGATCAAGCCTGCGCACCCAGTAGTCCAGGGGTTCATCGCTCCTCAGAGTGTCGATATCTGCAGTTAATGCCAGGTAGTCCGCTACCTGCCGGTCGAGGCGTTCTTTGAGGGTGGATCCAGAAGGGTTCTGCCGCTGCCTTGGACAAAAAAACATTTGCATGTCTGACGTTACAGAGTGGCCAAAGTGCTTTGTCCTTGCAGGTGCGCTCGTGGCAGGATTACTGGCACCTCTGCCCCTGGAATGTTGATGAGTTCCTGAAGTGACATCACCCTTAAAAGCATTGTACAACATGTTTTGGCAGGCTGGTTTGTAAATGCAGCATCCTTTCAGACTTGTGGTATGTTGGTAACATTTCTGCCACTTTATGCTTGTACCGAGGGTCTAGTAGAGTCGCGACCCAGTACAGGTCCTTCTCCTTAAGCCTCTTGATACGGGGGTCCTTCAACAGGCATGACAGCATGAAAGACCCCATTCTCACAAGGTTGGATGCAGAGGTATCCATCTCTGCTTCCTCGTTATCAAGGACTGCATCATCCACGGTCTCCTCCCCCCAGCCACATACAAGACCAGGGGTCCCCCAAAAGGTCACCACTAGCCCCCTGGGAAGCCTGCTCCTGTTGGTCCTCCTCCTCCACAAAGCCACCTTCCTCCTCTGACTCCACTTCTGACACCTCTCCCTGCGTTGCAGCAGGTGCCTGGGTTCGTTCTGGTGATTCCGACCAGAAATCGTGCGCTTCCTGCTCCTCGTCACGCTGGTCTACAGCCTCATCTGTCACTCGTCGCACGGCACGCTCCAAGAAGAAAGCAAAGGGTATTAGGTCGCTGATGGTGCCTTCGGTGCGACTGACCATATTTGTAACCTCTTCAAAAGGGCGCATGAGCCTGCAGGCATCGCGCATAAGCACCCAGTAACGGGGGAAAAAAATCCCCAGCTCTGCAGATCCAGTCCTAGCACCCAGTTCAAACAGGTATTCGTTGACGGCTCTTTGTTGTTGCAGCAGACGTTCCAACATGAGGAGCGTTGAATTCCAGCGAGTCTGGCTGTCGCAAATCAAACGCCTGACTGGCATGTTGTACCGCTGCTGAATGTCAGCAAGGCGTGCCATGGCTGTATAGGAACGTCTGAAATGGGCCGACACCTTCCTGGACTGCTTGAGAACGTCCTGGAATCCTGGGTACTTTGAGACAAAACGTTGTACTATTAAATTCAGAACATTGCCCAGTCTCAGTGCTGCCAACAGATTGCTTCCATTGTCACACACCACTTTTCCGATCTTCAGTTGGTGTGGGGTCAGCCACCGATCGGCCTGTGACTGCAGAGATGACAGGAGTACAGATCCGGTATGGTTTTTGCTTTCCAGGCACGTCATCCCAAGACAGCATGACAACGGCGTACCTGGCACGTCGAATAGCCTAGGGGGAGCTGGGGGTGCACAGGTGTGGAGGAGGAGGAGGACCCAGCAGCAGAGGACGAAGAAGAGGAAGAAGACGAGGTAGAGAGCGAAGGAGGAGTAGAGGTGGTGGCAGAACCGCGTGCAATCCGTGGCGGTGACACCAACTCCACTGTCGTTGTTGAGCCACACATTTCCTGCTTCCCAGCCATGACCAAGTTCACCCAGTGGGCAGTGTAGGTGACATACCTCCCCTGACCATGCTTGGAGGACCATGCGTCAGTAGTCATATGGACCTTTGGCCCAACACTAAGTGACAGAGATGCGGTGACTTGGCTCTGCACATGGTGGTACAGGTGTGGTATTCCCTTTTTTGAAAAAAAATTGCGGCTGGGTACCTTCCACTGCGGTGTCCCAATTGCTACAAATTTGCGGAAGGCCTCAGAGTCCACCAGCTGGTATGGTAAAAGCTGGCGGGCTAAGAGTGCAGACAAGCCAGCTGTCAGACGCCGGGCAAGGGGGTGACTCGCAGACATTGGCTTCTTACGCTCAAACATGGCCCTCACAGAAACTTGGCTGGGGGCAGATGACTGGGAATGGGAACTGGTGGTCAAGGTGGAAGGCGGAGTGGAGGGTGGTTCAGACGGGTCAAGGACAGCAGAGGTAGAGCAGTAAGATGCTGGACCAGAAGGAGGGTGGCTTTTAGTTTGCCTGTTGCCTTTGAGGTGTTGCTCCCAAAGTGCTTTGTGCTTGCCGTTCATGTGCCTTCGCATAGAAGTTGTACCTATGTGGCTGTTGGGCTTCCCAAGACTCAGTTTCTGACTGCACTCATTGCAAATTACAACGCTTTTGTCAGAGGCACACACATTAAAAAATCCCACACTGCTGACCTTTTTGAAGCTGGCAATCTGGCGGTAACAGTAGAAGTTGGCGGCGTTGGCGGCAATGGCGGGTGCGTTGGCCGGCTGACCACAGGTGCCGATACATGTTGTTGCCCTACTGTTCCCTGCGAGCTGTCCTCCCTGCTTCTTCTAAGTCTTATTCTCCTCCTGCCTCTCTGACTCTCCGTCTCTCCATCTGAACTATCCTCCTCTTGCTCTCTTCTACTGGGCACCCACAAAACATCAATCTCCTCATCATCATTCTCCTCAGATGCATCAATTTCTTCTCACAGCTCACAGAAGGAAGCAGCAGCGAGGACCTCCTCGTCATCACTCATTATGTCCATCTCTGTTGTGTTCTCTGCCAGAATTAAATCTGGTGTAACGTCCTCATCTCCTTCATCTTCTTCTGTCAATAATGGTTGCGCATCACTCAGTTCAAGAAACTCATGTGAAAATAACTCCTCTGACTCCAGTGAAGAAGGGGCGCCGGTGGTGGAGGAAGTGTTACGTGGGGTGCCCATAGCAGTGGAGGATGAGGATGTTGTGGTAAAGTTAGAAACGGTAGAGGATGGGGTGTGCTGTGTAAGCCAGTCAACTACCTCTTCAGCATTTTGGGAGTTCAGGGTCATTGCCTTTTTAAAACTGGGCAATTTCCTAGGGCCACAGGATAGCATAGCAGCACGGCCCCTAGTGCCTCTGCGTGGTGGCCTGCCTTTGCCTGGCATTATTTTTAAAACAAAAACAACAACAACTCAGGTGGTGTTTCTGGAGACGGTATTATTATTGATATTTAGACAGAATGTGAACAAGCTCACACAGCTAAGTGGCAGTGGTTTGAAAATGAAGAACACACTGGGCAAATAATGCCTACAAGGTCAACGTATACACTACAGCAGTGGTGGATACGGAATATATTATTGCTGCTTGAAAAACGTCACTCAGGTGGTGTTTCTGGAGACGGTATTATTATTGATATTTAGACAGACTGTGAACAAGCTCACACAGCTAAGTGGCAGTGGTTTGAAAATGAAGAACACACTGAGCAAATAATGCCTGCAAGGTCAACGTATACACTACAGCAGTGGTGGATACTGAATATATTATTGCTGCTTGAAAAACGTCACTCAGGTGGTGTTTCTGGAGACGGTATTATTATTGATATTTAGACAGAATGTGAACAAGCTCACACAGCTAGATGGCAGTGGTTTGAAAATGAAGAACACACTGGGCAAATAATGCCTACAAGGTCAACGTATACACTACAGCAGTGGTGGATACGGAATATATTATTGCTGCTTGAAAAACGTCACTCAGGTGGTGTTTCTGGAGACGGTATTATTATTGATATTTAGACAGAATGTGAACAAGCTCACACAGCTAGATGGCAGTGGTTTGAAAATGAAGAACACACTGGGCAAATAATGCCTGCAAGGTCAACGTATACACTACAGCAGTGGTGGATACGGAATATATTATTGCTGCTTGAAAACGTCACTCAGGTGGTGTTTCTGGAGACGGTATTATTATTGATATTTAGACAGAATGTGAACAAGCTCACACAGCTAGATGGCAGTGGTTTGAAAATGAAGAACACACTGGGCAAATAATGCCTACAAGGTCAACGTATACACTACAGCAGTGGTGGATACGGAATATATTATTGCTGCTTGAAAAACGTCACTCAGGTGGTGTTTCTGGAGACGGTATTATTATTGATATTTAGACAGAATGTGAAAAAGCTCACACAGCTAAGTGGCAGTGGTTTGAAAATGAAGAACACACTGGGCAAATAATGCCTGCAAGGTCAACGTATACACTACAGCAGTGGTGGATACGGAATATATTATTGCTGCTTGAAAAACGTCACTCAGGTGGTGTTTCTGGAGACGGTATTATTATTGATATTTAGACAGAATGTGAACAAGCTCACACAGCTAGATGGCCACTGGGCAAATAATGCCTGCAAGTGCACTACTATTGGTGCACTACTATGAAGAACAGCAAACAGCACTGGACACCTTAAAGAACAGTAAGATAAGTAAAATAAAATAAAAAATTATATGTATGCTGAACTACTAGGAGCAGCACAGTAGCACACCAGTCCCACTCCCCAACACTGCTAGACTAATAGCACTTGGCTGTTAAAGTAGCAAAGTAAAACAACAAAAAAGAAAATAAAAGCAGTCCTTACAAGGACTATTGGGTTATTACAGCAGTCAGCAGATGAGATCAGAAGAGATCAGTGCCCACAGCAGGCAGCTACATACAGAGCACTGCAGTAGAAGGTAGATTACTAGCCAGCAAAGCTACCCTAAAATGTCCCTCAAATCCCTGCAGACCTCTGTCCCTCCAATACAGAGCAGTATCAAGTAGATTACTAGCCAGCAAACTTACTATCAACTGTCCCTCAAAGAAATCAGTAACAGCTCTCTCCCAGTCCCTACACTAGCTCTTGCAAGCACACACAGGCAGAATGAAAAAACGCTGCAGGGCTTCAGTTTATATATGGAAGGGGAGTGGTCCAGGGGGTGTGGGGGTGGTCCAGGAGGGAGAGCTTCCTGATTGGCTGCCATGTATCTGCTGGTCTGGGGTGAGAGGTCAAAAAAAAGCGCCAGGTAAGGCGAACCCAAAATGGCGAACGTCGCGCGACGTTCGCGAACATTCGGCGAGCGCGAACAGCCGATGTTCGCGCGAACAAGTTCGCCGGCGAACAGTCCGCGACATCCCTAATCCAAATTAATGAAAACCCCAGGTCCCAAGCATTCTCGATAATAGATCCTATACCTGTACAAAGCTTACTGACCAGTTTACAAAAATACATCTGCCAGCTTAACAACTGCAGAGATTTCTCTGTAAATGCCTTAAGGCAAAAATACAGTTTCTTTCTTATGATCTCAAGGGATGCTTTACAAAAATACACTATTGAAGTTGACTAAGATCTAAAATGCCTCTTTTCAGCTTACCCCTAAGCAAGAGAGGTAGTTATATTTATATTAGGTCATTGTACAAACACTAAAAGGCACCACAGATATCATGTTTTAAAATGCACATTTTAGTGCAGTTTTGGGATTTATTGAAGTTTAATGATATAAATCACCAGAAAAAAGAGAAATATATGTAGATGTGGGTAAAGAGAATTTTACTAAATTCAGGCTTTTCTATCCTTAGTTTTCAAACAGCATAATAGCCAGCCCGATAATGACTATATATCTGGTGAAATTAACATTTTATCTTCTGAAATTGTATGTTCAGAAGCTGTACTTTATATATTTCCTTATAAAAATGAAACTCCTACCATTTTCCCCTTATTTGCACAAAACTGAATCCAATCCAGATATACGCTGCAGAAGCTTGCTCTTGTAATACCTTGCAGACAAGGTATATAATCTTCATCAACATTGATGCTGAACATTGCAAGATCATTTTCAACATGATGCCATCTAGTAAATGGTTGAAGAGCCTTCTGTATTGATTCATCTTTAAGCCACTTCATAATCTTAGGGGAACTTGAAGTAAAATATATTATGCTCTGCAAGCATAAAAACAACCATAGATATAAAATACATTTTCTTTTGTTAATTACACAAATCTAAAATGCTCAATGTAAAAAGGTATAGAAAGAAGAAGCCGTTTTTCTTATTTTATCACACACATTTATGAAAAATTAGAAAAGAATGGCGAAATCATAGTTGCTCTTGTGGCCATAATTTATCTGGAATCCACTTCTAACGCCACATGTCCTCACCTAAACAATCACTGATGATTTCTAAAATGTCCCTTTAAAAGAGACATCTGAAATAATATATAAGCAGACTAAAACATAATCTGACGAAATTCAAGATGGGATGCTGCTGTAGAAAAATGTAAAGGCACAGAATATCACTGTTATAGAAGGGCTAAACTTTGTGACTGGTATATATTCCATATACAGTATATTATTTTTTGGCTTTAGTTCTCCTATAACACAAATCTTTTCACGCAACTATTTCATCGAAACACTTTCTGTGCAGCCTTTAAATGATAGCTCTGGTGATGCCTCAAACCAGAACTACAAAACTTATGAGAAGTGCAGGGGCTGAAGTGTCAGCCATGAAGGTGCATTCACAACATTCCACATGGTTGGGTAATTCTGTGTATACTGGGGAACAAATGGTTGAAAAATAACCTGACATTCATATTAACAATGTTACTATTGTATGGAAAAAACTTTTCAGTTTTATAGATTAGAGTAGAAGACATGTATTGGTGGACAGAAAATGCATAAGGGTGATAGTTTGTATTGTAAAATATGCTAGTGCAAAAAGCCCAAGCAGACTCTTATCGATTGGAACAATATTTAAAGGGATCCTTTCAACGGAAAACATGTTTTTTTTAAAACGCATCAGTTAATAGTGCTACTCCAGCAGAATTCTGCACTGAAATCCATTTCTCAAAAGCGCAAACAGATTTTTTATATTCAATTTTGAAATCTGACATGGGCTAGACATTTTGTCAATCTCCCAGCTGCCCCTGGTCATGTGACTATTAACCAATTCATTTTGAAAAAAATATTTTTTCCCATGACAGTATCCCTTTAAGCCAATGACAAGAGGCACAGACAGAACAGGTTCTTTTTTCAACAAAAAAAAAAAAAAAAAGAAAAGGGAAGGAAAAAAGGAAAGATGAGAGCACAAAGACAAGGAGGACAGAAACTGGAACATAAATAAAAGAGGAGATTGGTGGGAAGAAAATAGGAGAGATGAAAAATAGCAGAGTAAAGTGTAAAACATAAGAGGTATAGTTAGAAAGAGTTGAAAAGCGAACCCAGTTTGAACTTGTCAGAATATGTACTTGTTAATGTTTTACTATCAGATGTTTTTACTATCCAAACTGGGCAACAGGTTGGAAATGGAAGAAACATAGGAAAATCCAACTCAATGGCATATAGGGTGAGGGAAAATATGATTTCTTACCTTAATATAATATTTTATGAGAATTTTACGCAGGTCAAATACCTGCAACATGGTTGCAGCATTATTATCAATAACATTGTAGCCTTCCAGAATATACCGGGTTCTTGTAACTTCCCAAGTCAGCCACCTTAAATTGAATGCTGCATTACAGGATAACATATGAGGTAAGTGTCCAGGCTTGCAGCAGCAACAATCTTCATTTTCCTCATTACCCTCAGTTATGGCTTCAACTTCTCTTTGTTGACAGTATGTTCCTTCAGAAAAACAAAAAAATTATTTTGCATTTAAATATAGCTGACTGTGGGGGGGTGTGGCTACTGTCTCAATATGAGAAGACGTGTTTAAGTGAGGCTGGATTAAAATATTTCCCGTGAAGGGGTCTGTTCCATCAGCAATTCGGATTGTCCCAGATTCCTTTATGCTACACTTCCTCAGTGCTATAAAATGGGCCCAGGCAAGTTACCTAGGAAAACTACAGAGGCTGCATCGCAGCTGGAAAAATATGCCTGCTACGAGAGGCCTTATAGAATCTACGCTGGCCGATTTGCTTGTGGAAATTAAAGCATCCAGGGACTAATAAAGTGCACAACATTAATTACAGCCAAAACAGAGGAACTTCAGAAACTCTGTGAGAGCATAGTGGAGGCAGAGCAACACATTAGTGCCCTGGAAAACACTACCACCCCAATGACGCAACAGATGATTTGGAAAATAGGTTGCGTCACAACAAAATAAGGTTTGTGGGCTTTCCCGAGAGGGTGGAGGGACAAGAGCCAGAAAAGTTTGTGGAACACTGGCTGAAGGACACATTTGATGTTGCCATGCTGTCTACCACTTTTACAGTAGAATGGGCACACCGAATCCCAATGAGCCAACCAATACCAGGTGCGCCACCGAGGGCAATTATTGCGAGCCTACTCAATGCAAAGGATAGAGATGCCTTACAGAATGGCAAGGAACAAACCACAGCTCTCTTTTGAAAACACAAGAATTTCACTATATCCGGATTTCTCCTTGGAAGAGCAACGCCAAAGATCGAGATTTCCGGATATCAAGAAAAGGCTGAGGGACAAAAAGATCGAACATTCCATGATGTACCAGGCCAAGCTGAGGATACAGCTAAACTGACTGACTTTCCACATGCCCAAATTATTTGCGCTGGTGATTTTAATGCAGTTCTCAATGAACAGCTAGATATGTTGTAAAGTGCAGGTAGCATATCCATTAACCACACAACCAATTTAGCTGCCTTGATGGCGGACATTTCCTTAACAGAAGCCTGGCGGTACTGCCACCCAACAAAACGGGATATTCCTGGATATTCCTGCTTCTCTGTGTCGCATATGGCCCTTTCTAGAATAGATAAGATGTTCCTGCCTAAAGACCTGCTATCAAATGTTCAAACTGTACAATACCAAACTAGAGGTATCTCAGATCATGCTCCCCTCAAATTAACGTGGCATCCAGACTTGGTACAAAAAGGAACAAAAAGATGGTCCTTTAATCCTGTTTGGCTGGCTGTAATTAACAACGATGCAGCTATTGCCAATTCCATTAAGGAATATTTTTCCTTAAATCATGCCTTGGCACCTTCTGCTGTGGTATGAGAGGCATTTAAGGCCAACCTAAGATCTATCCTCCACTTTGAAATTAATGCAGTCAAGAAGGCATCACAGCGTCTGGAACTGCAGTTAGGCAGTCAAGTGGATGCTCTCCCTATACAAACAAATATACAACCTTCTCCCTCTAACCTGGCTGCATTAAAACTAGCTGAGCAGGCATATTCTTCTCATTTACATAATAAAGCCAAAAATAAATTATTATTCTCCTGGGCTAAATCCACAGCTCTCTTGATTGACCCACTTACTGAGCATAAACAAACATCTATATTTCCCTTTAAAATAGTAACTGAGTTTACCTACATTGGGGTGAATGTGACGTCTAATCTTCAACTATACCAGCAAATCAATCTCGATCCACTCCTTGACTGGATGTCAAATAAGCTGAAATCATGGTCTAACCTACCCATTGGCCCTATGGGTAGGGTGCAGCTTTTTAAAATGCTTTTGTTGCCTAATCTCTTATACATACTTCAGCACACCCCGGTGTGGATACCCAAGACTTACTTTGGTAAAGTAAATGCCATTTTCCGACAACTAATCTGGGCTCACTCTACACCCAGACTAAAGCTGGAAAAACGAATGCACTCTAAATCTAAAGCTGGCCTGGCCCTACCGGATATATACCTGTATTATTTGGCAGCACAGCTGAGGCATCTGGTCACTTGGGTAGAGAATGTTCACCATAAAACGCTTCATTCTCTTTAGGCACAATCAACTGGCTTTGATGTGTACCCGATAAGCTGGATCTTGGGGAAGTTCTTAAATACCCACTGTCAGGTATTGTGTTTGCCTTTATTTCAATCACTTCGCAGAACCTAGCAATTTGCAAATAAAGCTATAATTTCTACAGTCACAGACCCACTTACCCCACTTTGGAATAATCAGGACTATCCATATATCGCCAGGCCCTGTGCTTCTATGGGCAAAGTGTTGCATTATCACACTTGGTGATGTGTGGCAAGATGGTAGGCCAATCCCCTTTGCGCATTTAAAGGATCAACACCACATCCTGCAAAATCAGTGGCTGAATTTTTAAAGGCTTAGCTGTGCCCTTAAAGCAACCCACAGGCACTGTAATAAGTACACATCCGCTTCTGTCATATATCAATAGGGGTCATACTAAAGGTCTGGTTACCATGTTGTACACTACACTACAGCAAGATGTCCATGGCAATAACCTACAAGAGTTACTCCAAAAATGGGGAATGGATGTGGGCACTCATCTTAGATGAGGAATGGCTAGAAGCGCAAGAATCAATTATTTTGGTATCCCCTAATTACAGGTTCTGTACTATCCAATTATATATCCTACACAGAGCATATTATACCCCCGCCAGACTTCATCTCATCAATAGGGATGTAGCGAACGTCGGAAAAAAAGTTCGCGAACATATTCGCGAACTTGCGCAAAAACGCGAGCGGTTCGCGAACGGTTCGCGAACCCCATAGACTTCAATGGGAAGGCGAACTTTAACATCTAAAAAAAAAATTTCTGGCCAGAAAAATGATTTTAAAGTTGTTTAAAGGGTGCAACGACCTGGACAGTGGCATGCCAGAGGGGATCAAGGGCAAAAATGTATCTGAAAAATCTGCCTGTGTGTGCTTGGAAGAGATAGTGTAGGGGGAGAGCTGTTAGTGATTTCAGGGACAGATGATAGTAAGTTTGCTGGCTAGTAATCTGCTTGATACTGCTCTGTATTGGAGGGACAGAAGTCTGCAGGGATTTGAGGGACATTTTAGCTTAGGTAGCTTTGCTGGCTAGTAATCTACTGTTCTCTTTAAACAACTGCCATACGTTGACCTTGTAGGCATTGTTTGCCCAGTTTTTTTGGACGCAGCCACTGAAGCACAGTTGCCAGAAAAAATATGCCATATAAATGCTGAAAATAGTCATTTTTCGCCATACGTTGACCTTGTAGACATTGTTTGCCCAGTTTTTTTGGTTGCAGCCACTGAAGCACAGTTGCCAGAAAAAATATGCCATATAAATGCTGAAAATAGTCATTTTTTGCCATACGTTGACCTTGTAGGCATTGTTTGCCCAGTTTTTTTGGTCGCAGCCACAGAAGCACAGTTGCCAGAAAAAATATGCCATATAAATGCTGAAAATAGTCATTTTTTGCCATATACGTTGAGTCAACGTATGGCAAAAAATGACTATTTTCAGCATTTATATGGCATATTTTTTCTGGCCTCTGTGCTTCAGTGGCTGCGGCCAAAAAAACTGGGCAAACAATGCCTACAAGGTCAACGTCGTTGACCTTGTAGGCATTGTTTGCCCAGTTTTTTTGGCCGCAGCCACTGAAGCACAGAGGCCAGAAAAAATATGCCATATAAATGCTGAAAATAGTCATTTTTTGCCATACGTTGACTCAACGTATATGGCAAAAAATGACTATTTTCAGCATTTATATGGCATATTTTTTCTGGCCTCTGTGCTTCAGTGGCTGCGGCCAAAAAAACTGGGCAAACAATGCCTACAAGGTCAACGTCGTTGACCTTGTAGGCATTGTTTGCCCAGTTTTTTTGGCCGCAGCCACTGAAGCACAGAGGCCAGAAAAAATATGCCATATAAATGCTGAAAATAGTCATTTTTTGCCATATACGTTGAGTCAACGTATGGCAAAAAATGACTATTTTCAGCATTTATATGGCATATTTTTTCTGGCCTCTGTGCTTCAGTGGCTGCGGCCAAAAAAACTGGGCAAACAATGCCTACAAGGTCAACGTCGTTGACCTTGTAGGCATTGTTTGCCCAGTTTTTTTGGCCGCAGCCACTGAAGCACAGAGGCCAGAAAAAATATGCCATATAAATGCTGAAAATAGTCATTTTTTGCCATACGTTGACTCAACGTATATGGCAAAAAATGACTATTTTCAGCATTTATATGGCATATTTTTTCTGGCCTCTGTGCTTCAGTGGCTGCGGCCAAAAAAACTGGGCAAACAATGCCTACAAGGTCAACGTCGTTGACCTTGTAGGCATTGTTTGCCCAGTTTTTTTGGCCGCAGCCACTGAAGCACAGAGGCCAGAAAAAATATGCCATATAAATGCTGAAAATAGTCATTTTTTTGGTCGCAGCCACTGAAGCACAGTTGCCAGAAAAATTATGCCATATAAATGCTGAAAATATGCATTTTTTTGGTTGCAGCCACTGAAGCACAGAGGCCAGAAAAATTATGCCATATAAATGCTGAAAATATAAATTTTTTTGGTTGCAGCCACTGAAGCACAGAGGCCAGAAAAATTATGCCATATAAATGCTGAAAATATGCATTTTTTTGGTTGCAGCCACTGAAGCACAGAGGCCAGAAAAATTATGCCATATAAATGCAGAAAATATGCATTTTTTTGGACGCAGCCACTGAAGCACAGTTGCCAGAAAAAATATGCCATATAAATGCTGAAAATAGTCATTTTTTGCCATACGTTGACCTTGTAGACATTGTTTGCCCAGTTTTTTTGGTTGCAGCCACTGAAGCACAGAGGCCAGAAAAAATTAAACCAGTAGGGTTTGCACCCTAGTTTGTAACGGTGGCGGAGGGAGGAGGAGGACGCTAAAGGACAGCTATGTGTGGAGTCATGAGGCTTGAAGAGAAGGACAGCTGCATAGAAGTCAGAACAAGTCTTCCGGCGTGCAGTAACCCTCCGAGATCCACCCCTCATTCATTTTAATAAAGGTCAGGTAATCGACACTTTTGTGACCTAGGCGAGTTCTCTTCTCAGTTACAATCCCTCCTGCTGCACTGAAGGTCCTTTCTGAGAGCACACTTGAGGCTGGGCAAGACAAGAGGTTCATGGCAAATTGTGACAGCTCTGGCCACAGATCAAGCCTGCGCACCCAGTAGTCCAGGGGTTCATCGCTCCTCAGAGTGTCGATATCTGCAGTTAATGCCAGGTAGTCCGCTACCTGCCGGTCGAGGCGTTCTTTGAGGGTGGATCCAGAAGGGTTGTGGCGCTGCCTTGGACAGAAAAACATTTGCATGTCTGACGTTACAGACTGGCCAAAGGGCTTTGTCCTTGCAGGTGTGCTCGTGGCAGGATTACTGGCACCTCTGCCCCTGGAATGTTGATGAGTTCCTGAAGTGACATCACCCTTAAAAGCATTGTACAACATGTTTTGCAGGCTGGTTTGTAAATGCCGCATCTTTTCGGACTTGTGGTATGTTGGTAACATTTCTGACACTTTATGCTTGTACCGAGGGTCTAGTAGCGTTGCGACCCAGTACAGGTCCTTCTCCTTAAGCCTCTTGATACGGGGGTCCTTCAACAGGCATGACAGCATGAAAGACCCCATTCTCACAAGGTTGGATGCAGAGCTATCCATCTCCGCTTCCTCATTATCAAGGACTGCATCATCCACGGTCTCCTCCCCCCAGCCACGTACAAGACCAGGGGTCCCCAAAAGGTCACCACTAGCCCCCTGGGAAGCCTGCTCCTGTTGGTCCTCCTCCTCCTCCTCCACAAAGCCACCTTCCTCCTCTGACTCCACTTCTGGCACCTCTCCCTGCGTTGCAGCAGGTGCCTGGGTTCGTTCTGGTGATTCCGACCAGAAATCGTGCGCTTCCAGCTCCTCGTCACGCTGGTCTACAGCCTCATCTGTCACTCGTCGCACGGCACGCTCCAGGAATAAAGCGAAGGGTATTAGGTCGCTGATGGTGCCTTCGGTGCGACTGACCATATTTGTCACCTCTTCAAAAGGTCGCATGAGCCTGCAGGCATCGCGCATAAGCACCCAGTAACGGGGGAAAAAAATCCCCAGCTGTGCAGATCCAGTCCTACCACCCAGTTCAAAAAGGTACTCGTTGACGGCCCTTTGTTGTTGCAGCAGACGTTCCAACATAAGGAGCGTTGAATTCCAGCGAGTCTGGCTGTCAGAAATCAAACGCCTGACTGGCATGTTGTAGCGCTGCTGAATGTCAGCAAGGCGTGCCATGGCTGTGTAGGAACGTCTGAAATGGGCCGACACCTTTCTGGACTGGGTGAGAACGTCCTGGAATCCTGGGTACTTGGAGACAAAACGTTGGACTATTAAATTTAACACATGTGCCATGCAGGGCACATGTGTTAAATTGCCTAGTCTCAACGCTGCCAACAGATTGCTTCCATTGTCACACACCACTTTTCCGATCTGCAGTTGGTGTGGGGTCAGCCACCGATCGGCCTGTGACTGCAGAGATGACAGGAGTACAGATCCGGTATGGTTTTTGCTTTCCAGGCACGTCATCCCCAAGACAGCGTGACAACGGCGTACCTGGCACGTCGAATAGCCTAGGGGAGCTGGGGTGCACAGGTGTGGAGGAGGAGAAGGAGGACCCAGCAGCAGAGTAAGAAGAAGAAGAAGACGAGGTAGAGAGCGATGGAGGAGTAGAGGTGGTGGCAGAACCGCGTGCAATCCGTGGCGGTGACACCAACTCCACTGTTGTTGTTGAGCTACCCATTCCCTGCTTCCCAGCCATTACCAAGTTCACCCAGTGGGCAGTGTAGGTGACATACCTGCCCTGACCATGCTTGGAGGACCATGCGTCAGTAGTCATATGGACCTTTGGCCCAACACTAAGTGACAGAGATGCGGTAACTTGGCTCTGCACATGTTGGTACAGGTGTGGTATTCCCTTTTTAGAAAAAAAATTGCGGCTGGGTACCTTCCACTGCGGTGTCCCAATTGCTACAAATTTGCGGAAGGCCTCAGAGTCCACCAGCTGGTATGGTAAAAGCTGGCGGGCTAAGAGTGCAGACAAGCCAGCTGTCAGACGCCGGGCAAGGGGGTGACAGTCAGACATTGGCTTCTTACGCTCAAACATGGCCTTCACAGAAACTTGGCTGGTGGCAGATGACTGGGAATGGGAACAGGTGGTCAAGGTGGAAGGCGGAGTGGAGGGTGGTTCAGACGGGTCAAGGAGAGCAGAGGTAGAGCAGTAAGATGCTGGACCAGAAGGAGTGTGGCTTTTAGTTTGCCTGTTGCCTTTGAGGTGTTGCTCCCAAAGTGCTTTGTGCTTGCCGCTCATGTGCCTTCGCATAGAAGTTGTACCTATGTGGCTGTTGGGCTTACCAAGGCTCAGTTTCTGACTGCACTCATTGCAAATTACAATGCTTTTGTCAGAGGCACACACATTAAAAAAATCCCACACTGCTGACTTTTTGGAAGTGTGCGATCTGGCGGTAACAGTAGAAGTTGGCGGCATTGGCGGCAATGGCGGGTGCGTTGGCCGGCTGAACACAGGTGCCGATACATGTTGTTGCCCTACTGATCCCTGCGGGCTGTCCTCCCTGCTTCTTCTAAGTCTTATTCTCCTACTGCCTCTCTGACTCTCCGTCTCTCCATCTGAACTACCCTCCTCTTGCTCTCTTCTACTAGGCACCCACAAAACATCAATCTCCTCATCATCATTCTCCTCAGATGCATCAATTTCTTCTGACACATCACAGAAGGAAGCAGCAGCGGGGACCTCCTCCTCATCACTCATTATGTCCATCTCTGTCGTGTTCTCTGCCAGAATTAAATCTGGTGTAAGGTCCTCATCTCCTTCATCTTCTTCTGGCAATAATGGTTGCGCATTACTCAGTTCAAGAAACTCATGGGAAAATAACTCCTCTGACCCCAGTGAAGAAGGGGCACCGGTGGTGGAGGAAGTGTTACGTGGGGTGGCCATAGCAGTGGAGGATGAGGAGGATGTTGTGGTAAAGTTAGAAACGGTAGAGGATGGGGTGTGCTGTGTAAGCCAGTCAACTACCTCTTCAGCATTTTGGGAGTTCAGGGTCATTGGCTTTTTAAAACTGGGCAATTTGCTAGGGCCACAGGATTGCATAGCAGCACGGCCCCTAGCACGGCCTCTGCGTGGCGGCCTGCCTTTGCCTGGCATTATTTTTTAAAAAACAACAACAACAACAAAAACTCAGTTGGTTTTTCTGGAAACGATAATACACACAGCTAGATGGCGGGTTGAAGAAAACACTGTGCAAATAATGCCTACAAGGTCAACGTATACACTACTACAGCGGTGGATACGGATTACGTAAAATATATTATGGCTGCTTGAAAAAAGTCACTCCGGTGTTTTTTCTGGAGACGGTAATATTATGGATATTTAGACAGAATGTGAACAAGGTCACACAGCTAGATGGCAGGTTGAAGAAAACAGTGTGCAAATAATGCCTACAAGGTCAACGTATACACTACTACAGCGGTGGATACGGATTACGTAAAATATATTATGGCTGCTTGAAAAAAGTCACTCCGGTGTTTTTTCTGGAGACGGTAATATTATGGATATTTAGACAGAATGTGAACAAGGTCACACAGCTAGATGGCGGGTTGAAGAAAACACTGTGCAAATAATGCCTACAAGGTCAACGTATACACTACTACAGCGGTGGATACGGATTACGTAAATATATTATGGCTGCTTGAAAAAAGTCACTCCGGTGTTTTTTCTGGAGACGGTAATATTATGGATATTTAGACAGAATGTGAACAAGGTCACACAGCTAGATGGCGGGTTGAAGAAAACACTGTGCAAATAATGCCTACAAGGTCAACGTATACACTACTACAGCGGTGGATACGGATTACGTAAAATATATTATGGCTGCTTGAAAAAAGTCACTCCGGTGTTTTTTCTGGAGACGGTAATATTATGGATATTTAGACAGAATGTGAACAAGGTCACACAGCTAGATGGCGGGTTGAAGAAAACAGTGTGCAAATAATGCCTACAAGGTCAACGTATACACTACTACAGCGGTGGATACGGATTACGTAAAATATATTATGGCTGCTTGAAAAAAGTCACTCCGGTGTTTTTTCTGGAGACGGTAATATTATGGATATTTAGACAGAATGTGAACAAGGTCACACAGCTAGATGGCGGGTTGAAGAAAACAGTGTGCAAATAATGCCTACAAGGTCAACGTATACACTACTACAGCGGTGGATACGGATTACGTAAAATATATTATGGCTGCTTGAAAAAAGTCACTCCGGTGTTTTTTCTGGAGACGGTAATATTATGGATATTTAGACAGAATGTGAACAAGGTCACACAGCTAGATGGCGGGTTGAAGAAAACACTGTGCAAATAATGCCTACAAGGTCAACGTATACACTACTACAGCGGTGGATACGGATTACGTAAAATATATTATGGCTGCTTGAAAAAAGTCACTCCGGTGTTTTTTCTGGAGACGGTAATATTATGGATATTTAGACAGAATGTGAACAAGGTCACACAGCTAGATGGCGGGTTGAAGAAAACACTGTGCAAATAATGCCTACAAGGTCAACGTATACACTACTACAGCGGTGGATACGGATTACGTAAAATATATTATGGCTGCTTGAAAAAAGTCACTCCGGTGTTTTTTCTGGAGACGGTAATATTATGGATATTTAGACAGAATGTGAACAAGGTCACACAGCTAGATGGCGGGTTGAAGAAAACACTGTGCAAATAATGCCTACAGGGCAAATAATGCCTAAAAGGTCAACTTATACACTACTACAGCGGTAGTAAAATAAAAAAAAGTAAAATAAAAAAAAAATGAATATTAAAAAAAAAAAATTAAAGTTGGTGCTGCTGAACTACTAGGAGCAGCAGATTAGCACACCAGTCCCACTCCCCAACACTGCTAGACTAATAGCACTGGGCTCTTATAGTAGTAGTAGTAGTAGTAGTAGTAAAACAACAAAAAAATAAATAAAAGCAGTCCTTACAAGGACTACTGTTATTGCAGCAGTCAGCAGATGAGATCAGAAGCAGGACAGCTGCCCACTGCAGCTACATACAGAGCACTGCAGTAGAAGGTAGATTACTAGCCAGCAAAGCTACCTAAGCTAAAATGTCCCTCAAACCCCTGCAGACTTCTGTCCCTCCAATAACAGAGCAGTATCAAAACGATTACTAGCCAGCAAACTTTCAACTGTCCCTGAAATCACTAACAGGCAGCAGCTCTCTCCCTACACTATCTCTTCAGCACACACAGGCAGAGTGAAAAAACGCTGCAGGGCTTCGGTTTTTATAGGGAAGGGGAGTGGTCCAGGGAGAGCTTCCTGATTGGCTGCCATGTACCTGCTGGTCTGGGGTGAGAGGGCAAAAAAAAAGCGCCAACAATGGCGAACCCAAAATGGCGAACGTCGCGCGACGTTCGCGAACTTCCGGCGAGCGCGAACACCCGATGTTCGCGCGAACAAGTTCGCCGGCGAACAGTTCGCGACATCTCTACTCATCAATGCTGACACTCCAGACCTTTGTACCAGATGCACCTTAGAAAGGGTCCTTTATCGACATGATGTGGAGCTGTAGTAAGATTGCTTCGTATTGGGGGTCAATTCTGGATACCTTGGAAGCAACAATGCAAATAACAATAGACAGAAACCCGAAAGTGTGTATTCTGGCCATAATACAGGATCTTAAATTAAATCAGTACCAATCTTCTTACATGAGGCACTGTTACTGGCAAAGAGTCTTGTAACTCAGAATTGGAGGAATATTGCCCCTCCTACATTTGCTAGTTGGAAACAAATAATGCAGGATATGTGTAATGTTGAACAACTAGTGTCAGACTGGGATGCCTGGGGCCCACCAGGAAATCTCATTTCAAGGGCCCACCCATTACAAAATAGCACCCACAAATAAATGTCAAAATCAACATTTTTATTTAAAAAAAGTTTGTAATTTCATAAATAAAAAATTAAGACCAATTGAAAAGTTGCTAAAATTTGGCCATTCTATAACATAATTTAAGTTAACTTCAAGGTATTGTATATGATCTAAAATTATATTATACAGAGAGCACTATTGGATAGCGTCCTCACAATATAAAGTAAGACATAACATTTCCAGCACATTATTAAGTCAAAGGCACTGGATTCAGGGACAACAAACACATTCTCCACAGGGAGAGGCAGTGACACTGCAACAAGGTAAATGCATTACCAATTTAATTTATAATCCACCAAGAACATTTGGTAGAATAAAAACCATGAAAGTGTTATGTATCAATCACCCAGAAAACAAACTAGGATAAATACAGAGCTCCATGTATAAATTCACCAACACAAGGCAGGATATTTGCAAGCCTAACACAAAATGCAGCAGAGACCAACAACCAAAAACAGTATAGCTGTAAATAAGATGCACAACACTTTACTCACATATTCTCTTTTGTTCCAAGCTTCTTTTTTATTTTCTCTTCCTCTTTCTATCCATTTGCACATTTCTTCTTCCAGTATTTCTGCCCTTCCTGTGATTACCCACATTACCACCCTCTGCTCCTCTCTACTTTGCTTTTCTCTCCCTTTTTATACAACACCTCTGCCTGTTTAATCTCTGTTACCTTGTTTCTTTTCTGTTTACCAATATCTCCTTAGCACTTCTATATATTGCTTCTCTTGCCCCCTTCTGTTTTTTCTGGTCTCTTCTTTCCTTATGCCATGATTTATATCACTTTTTACTATTTTCCCCTTATCCCATTCCAGATTCTCTTTTCCACCTGTATTCTTTTAATGTTCCATTTCAATCTTCCTCTCCCCATATTTCTCTGTTACCTTGTTTCTTTTCTGTTTACCAATATCTCCTTAGCACTTCTATATATTGCTTCTCTTGCCCCCTTCTGTTTTTTCTGGTCTCTTCTTTCCTTATGCCATGATTTATATCACTTTTTACTATTTCCCCTCCTCCCATTCCAGATTCTCTTTTCTACCTGTATTCTTTTAATGTTCCATTTCAACCTTCCTCTCCCCATATTTTGCTATTCTATTTGGTAGCTACCCCTCTCTCATCCCACTCACACACTTACTTATGTTGCCCAGGCCCCAGGCATGAGTAAATTTGACAATGCTGCTGTTGTAAATGTAACGCTTTCTTGGCCTATACTGCCAATTAGGAGTTAAGGGTGCCCAGCTAGGAAGTGACCATGAGTTACATTGTGAATCTACACCCAGGGCAGAGCCTTCGCCAAATGCAACGAAAAAAAACACCTACACAAATTATACTTTAAAAAATCAAAGTCTGTATTAAGAAATAACTTACAGAAACTCTGCTTCCTGACTTCTACAGAAACGGCGAAAGGGCGACCATCCATTGAGCAGTGCTTGATTTCTCCTCCCTGGCTCTCTGCTGCTGGATCCTTCAGCTGCCGCATTCTGTGCCTTCTGTAGTGCAGCGGTGCTTCCAGCAGGAACTTGAGGCGGATCTGCGGTGCCGGTTTTCCTATGGGTCATGTACTCTCTCACTGCTGTAACAGCTCAGGCACTGCTGAGCTGCGGGACTCTGCATCCAGCTGACTACAAGTCCCTGCGTCCCACTGCCGGTAACGCTTTCGGAGAAGCTGCCCAGCAGAAGGGACGGATGCATGGTGGGACTTGTAGTTTTGTTGATAGCTGCGAAGCGCCAGAGAGAAACAGTTGCAGCAGGTGCGCGCAGCTGCGAGGGCTCTAGGACGCGCTACCGGTTGTCCCAGCAAACTGTGAAGAGAACCCCCAAATACCTCCGGTCCCCCCTAAATACATCGGCGCCCCTTTCCAAGTCTTCCTTCTCCCCTTGCCACACAGCCGCCCTACAGGGAACTGACCTGGACTCACCTCCCCGGGCGGAGGGGGATCTTGTAGGGCCTGAGCTTTTATAGCAGTGAGAGAGAATATGGCCCATAGGAACACCGGCACCGCAGATCCGCCTCAAGTTCCTGCTGGAAGCGCCACTGCACTACAGAAAGCACACAATGTGGCAGCTGAAGGATCCAGCAGCAGAGAGCCAGGGAGGAGAAATCAAGCACCGCTCAATGGATGGTCGCCCTTTCCCCGTTTTTGTAGAAGACAGGAAGCAGAGTTTCTGTAAGTTATTTCTTAATAAAGACTTTGCTTTTTTAAAGTATAATTTGTGTAGGTGTTTTTTTTCGTTCTGTACTATCGAATTTTTTTTTTAAAAAATTTTTGATGTTACTGGTCCTTTAAGATGTTGACAAACTACAACCCACAGGCTAGTTAGTGCAAAAGTAGATAAATTGGATGCCCGGAGGTTCTTGGATAGTAAAACAGGTGAACAGGTTTATTATGCCAGATGCAAATGACCTCAGGTTTACTCACAATACTTGTAGGATACAGCAGATGGAACCACAATGGACAGAGTGGCCCACACAGTCAGATCAGAGCATAAGGTATCAGCAGACAGGGGTAATTACTTCTCCTTTAACCGACGTTGCCAGTGAGGGGATCGGGATCAATCAGGTAGGGTACAGGTAGTCCTTTGCTAACCTAGATGCCTATCAACTGAGTTCCCTGCTCTAAAGGCAAACAGGCCTTGTGGGAAGCTACTCCCTTCTACAAATCCTTGTTGGAGCGACAACTGCTCTTACTGCTAAACCTCTCTCTCTCACTCTCCTAGAGAGTCTATTACAGGAGCTTACTATGCTAGCTGTTCCTCATTCATGGGTTGCCTGGTCCCGACTTAGATCTCCAAAGGTACAGGTCCCTTTTGGGTAAATGGCTTTACTGGGCCTATGGTGATCCCAGGCTCAATGGGAATCACCTAGAAGCATAGAATCAAGAGCCAAAGAGGAAAAGGTCACTCCCTACACAGCACTATATAGCAGTGTGGCAGGGGAGTGTCATTACACTCTTTGTCCAATAGGTGAGGTGGTTACACTTAAACTGTTGCAAAGGCTTGTGCACAATAACAAAGGATAAGAGAACTACGGTACATAGAAAAGGTAGGGGATTAACTCTATAGGGAATGTAGATCCTATAGGTCCCTACATAAATCTGACTTGTCAGTGAAGATGACAGAGAGTCTGTTAGCACAGAGTAGACAGGAGAGCGCAAAACTATTTCTTCACAATAGGAAGATTTTAGAGCGGAGGGTGGGGGAGAATGCATCATTCATGAGTGATGGGCAGCCTGCCCCAGTGCCCTGTGATCAAAACATCAGTGCAGCTGAGATCGTGAGCTCAGTGAAATGCAGGGTTAAACTGTGAAAGTTGGAATTTACACCTCCCGCACGGCTCATCCCGGAACTTCCCCCACCCCCTTCTCACTAATATGTTTGTATTGTAAGAAACACTTATCGATCTTTCCCCATTGCTGGTACAGGATCTAACGCAACTCACGCGAGTGCAGGAAGTTCTCAGGAGGAAGTTTTGGCTGTCACAGGAACCCCCGTGATTTGCACATGCAAAGGTCCTATCCACCACAGTCGCCCGCCCCCCCCCCACGGGTTTTTTCCTGGTGCCCCGGCAGGCCAGTCCGACCCTGTGAACAACTAGTGTATATTAAAAGGGGGGTCCCTACCAAATTTCATAAAATTTGGGGTCCCTGGATAGACGTGTATATCCCCTTCCACATATGCGTCCAATAGCAGGACAATAAAGGTCAGAAAAGTACTTATTTAATTTTTGCATACATTGTTTCCTTTGTAATGTGGTACTTTATGTTCTTTTATGAAGCTCTAATAGTGGATATCCTGTATCTAGTCCAATACTCGTTTAATTGCTAATTTTATTGTTACTGTAATTGACATGCTGAACAGTTATATGTGTTTTTTTCCTTGTATGCCAATTTTTAATAAACTACCTGAATTTAAAAAAAAATATATAGCTGACTGTTCAACATTACAGTAGATTAGTAAACATGGGTATGTCTCGTTTTATTATAATTTGATTTGACTTTTAAAAAGTGGTTTTATAAATTACATTCAAATACATTAATCTGAAATGCACAGTTTATTTGAAAATATGCACAGGTTTATTTAAGTTGAGGCTGCACTCAACCTTACATAAAATCACTTTTTAAAAGTATAACATTTTCAAAAAAGTGTTTTGGCTCTTGTCCATAGATGTTATTCAGTTCAATTGTGTTTAAATATTATGCTTACCTCTAAATTCAAGTCCTCTGAGCTGGAATGTGACAAAACCATTTCCAATTTCAATCAGATGAACTAATGCATTCAAATAATCAGATGTCAAAATAAAACAATCTCCAGAACTATAGTTCCCCCATCTTCCTAGAACAAGATCTCCACACAAGGACTTCTGGAGTGATCTTGTAAGATGTTCATAAAAGATTGAGTTCAGATTATTGTCATCATTGCCTAATATAAAAAAGACAAATGTCATAAATATGTAGTTAGCCAATATTTTCATTTCTAAGTGTCCAGATTACATGTCTATTAAGTGCTTGTGAACATGGTGGCCAACCTATATAGCTGATCTTGATTTTGAGTTTTTCAAGTTCCGTGTCCTTTTTTCTACTGGAAGTAACCTGCCCCTCTCCAGTTGATTCTATAAAGCCCTTCTTAAAGGAACAGCAACACCAAAAACTGAAATTGTTTCAAAGTAATATAATATACTGTTGTTCTGCACTGGTAAAACTGGAATATTTGCTTTAGAAAGACTACTATAGTTTATATGAACAAGCTGCTGTGTAGACATGGGGGCAGCCATTCAAGCTGGAAAAAGGGAGAAAAGACAGGTTACATGGCAGATAACGGAAACACCATTGTATAGGACAGGATATATCTGTTATGTGCTATGTAACCTGTGCCTTTTCTGCTTATTTCCAGCTTGATTGGCTACCCCCATGGATACACAACAGCTTATTAATAGTATTCTTACTGAGCCAAACACACAGCTTTTGTCAGTGCAGACTCACAGTATATTATAAGTTAATTACATTAAAAAGCTTTAATTTTTTGTTACTGTTCCTTTAAATGCATTATAGTTACCCATTTTCTTATCTCCAGTATATGTTGTATTGCAAAGCTAAGGGGCAGATTTAGATATGGTCGAATATCAAGGGTTAATTAACCCTCGATATTCGACTTCTGGACAATGTATAAGAGTGACTGGGGGATTGGCAGCTGTGCTCTCAATCTCAGCAAGGCACCCCCGCTCCAGGTGTAGGAAATGAAGTCCATTAACAAGAGAGCTGAGAGAAAAGCAAACGAAGAGGCAGAACTTGCTGCTAGGTGCTCTTTATTGCACACAACATGTTTCGGGCCCACAGCCCTTTATCAAGTGTGACACTTGATAAAGGGCTGTGGGCCCGAAACATGTTGTGTGCAATAAAGAGCACCTAGCAGCAAGTTCTGCCTCTTCGTTTGCTTTTCTCTCAGCTCTCTTGTTAATGGACTCGATATTAGACTGCCGAATGTAAATCCTTCGACTTCGAATCGAAATCGAAGGATTTACCGCAAATAGTTCAATTGAACGAAAAATCGTTCAATCGAACGATTAAATCCTTCGAAAATAATTTTAATCTATCGATTGAACGATTTTTCTTCGACCAAAAAATAGTTAGAAAGCCTATGGGGACCTTCAACATAGGCTAACATTGCACTTCGGTAGGTTTTAGGTGGCAAAGTAGGGGGTCGAAGTTTTTTTTTAAAGAGACAGTGCTTCGACTATCGAATGGTCGAATATTCGAAAGATTTTTAGTTTGAATCGTTCGATTCGAATTCAAAGTCGTAGTCGAAGGTCGAAGTAGCCAATTCAATGGTCGAAGTAGCAAAAAAAAAAACATTCAAAATTCAAAGTTTTTTTTATTCTATTCCTTCACTCGAGCAAAGTAAATGGGCCTCTAAATGTTTAGTTCTAGTCGAACTAAAGACCCTTACTAAAACTTCAAGCATACACTGTTTCAATCCCCATGCTTGAATGTTGAACCCATGCCCTGGAATTACCTGCATCCTTTTCAATTTGATTCACCAGTCTGGTATTTGAATGGTCAACTCTTTTTGTGCTGTGAATGAATCAGAAACAAACCAATTTAGCAAAGAATTAAAAGTTATGACTACAAGACAAGTAATGAAATTTGTTAGGAATGCCATACCCCCTGAGTATCTAAGGTACAGGCCCAGACTGGTAATCTGTCTGTTCGGGCAAATGCCAGAGGGGCCGCTCTATTGTGTGCTCAAATGGGCCGCCTGCTTCCTTATTAGATGCGGTCTGCTATTAAACCCTGCCACCAGGGGTGGGGGAAGCAGAGCTGGTGCTGAAAGTGGACTGGAGAGTGGGTCAGCAGTCTGAAGAGCAAAGAAACATCAGCAAAGGCTCTTAGGTGAGCAGCAATTCTTTGGTGGTCAGGGGGTGCATTTGTACTGTACATTGTGAGCTGTGTGGCACTTTGAATGTTATTAAGCTGCTTCAGACACAGAGTTTCCCATAAAAGGCAAACCTCAATTTTACATTTTCCAGTGGAACAGGAAGAAAAGCAAATCTTAGAAAATGTAAAATAGGGTTTGACTGTAGTGTAGAAGGGGAGGCAGGGAGCAGTGTTTTTTATCAGGAGGGCAGAAGCTGTGACAAACATGATATTAGCCTAATGTTGTAGTCATAAGTGTGACATGGAGGCTGCACAGTTTTACTGGAGTATGTTATGGAATGTCCTATATATAGCAACTTTACAATTGGTCTTCATATTTTAACTTTTTTCAAATTATTTGCTACCTCTTTCTTCTTTCAAATGGTGGTCACTTACTATTGCTCTGAAGGGCTACAAATGTATTGTTATTCAGTAACTTCAGTATTGTTATTCATAGTCTCTCATTCAAGCCACTGCCTGGTTTCTAGGCTAAATAAGACCCTTTGAAACTTTGCCTTTAATAAATAAACTGGGGCTAATTTACTAACTAATGCTAAATTGCTCCAGAGCAGGTCACTTAGACCTTCAATTTAATTGTAAACTGTTGACTGGTTTCAATAGGAAACTGCACTTAGACCTTCAATTTAATTGTAAACTGTTGACTGGTTTCAATAGGAAACTGCACTGATACATTTTAGAACCTACATTAGTATGTAAGTACTGCTGTTTTTATTATTTTGAGTGCCCTTTTGAAGGCTGAGAATTTGCACTTAATAAAATTAATTAAAAATTACACTATAGTGTTACCATATAAAGGCACAAGGCTACAGGCTTAGTTATACAGGGAACTCTGAGTATCACTCATGTATTATAAGGGATAACATTTCCCTACTGTAAATGATAAGGATATTAGAAGTCACTGAGGGGTTATGTGACCATATAAAGGCACAAGGCTGCAGGCTGAGTTATACAGGGAACTCTGAGTATCACTCATGTATTATAAGGGATTATGTACCCCTACTATAAATGATAAGTATATTAGAAGTCACTGTGGGGTTCTGTGACCATATAAAGGCACAAGGCTGCAGGCTGAGTTATACAGGGAACTCTGAGTATCACTCATATATAGAGATGGCGAGAACTGTTCGCCGGCGAACTTGTTCGCGCGAACATCGGGTGTTCGCGATCGCCGGAAGTTCGCGAACGTCGCGCGACGTTCGCCATTTTGGGTTCGCCATTGTTGGCGCTTTTTTTTGCCCTCTCACCCCAGACCAGCAGGTACATGGCAGCCAATCAGGAAGCTCTCCCCTGGACCACTCCCCTTCCCTATAAAAACCGAAGCCCTGCAGCGTTTTTTCACTCTGCCTGTGTGTGCTGAAGAGATAGTGTAGGGAGAGAGCTGCTGCCTGTTAGTGATTTCAGGGACAGTTGAAAGTTTGCTGGCTAGTAATCGTTTTGATACTGCTCTGTTATTGGAGGGACAGAAGTCTGCAGGGGTTTGAGGGACATTTAAGCTTAGGTAGCTTTGCTGGCTAGTAATCTACCTTCTACTGCAGTGCTCTGTATGTAGCTGCAGTGGGCAGCTGTCCTGCTTCTGATCTCATCTGCTGACTGCTGCAATAACAGTAGTCCTTGTAAGGACTGCTTTTATTTATTTTTTTGTTGTTTTACTACTACTACTACTACTACTATAAGAGCCCAGTGCTATTAGTCTAGCAGTGTTGGGGAGTGGGACTGGTGTGCTAATCTGCTGCTCCTAGTAGTTCAGCAGCACCAACTTTAATTTTTTTTTTTTAATATTCATTTTTTTTTATTTTACTTTTTTTTATTTTACTACCGCTGTAGTAGTGTATAAGTTGACCTTTTAGGCATTATTTGCCCTGTAGGCATTTTTGCCCAGTGTGTTTATTCAACCAACTGCCATCTAGCTGTGTGACCTTGTTCACATTCTGTCTAAATATCCATAATATTACCGTCTCCAGAAAAAACACCGGAGTGACTTTTTTCAAGCAGCCATAATATATTTTACGTAATCCGTATCCATCGCTGTATTAGTGTATAAATTGACCTTGTAGGCATTATTTGCCCAGTTTTTTTGGCCGCAGCCACTGAAGCACAGAGGCCAGAAAAAATATGCCATATAAATGCTGAAAATAGTCATTTTTTGCCATACGTTGACTCAAAATTACTATTTTCAGCATTTATATGGCATATTTTTCTGGCAACTGTGCTTCAGTGGCTGCGACCAAAAAAACTGGGCAAACAATGCCTACAAGGTCAACGTATGGCAAAAAATGACTATTTTCAGCATTTATATGGCATATTTTTTCTGGCAACTGTGCTTCAGTGGCTGCAACCAAAAAAACTGGGCAAACAATGTCTACAAGGTCAACGTATGGCGAAAAATTACTATTTTCAGCATTTATATGGCATATTTTTTCTGGCAACTGTGCTTCAGTGGCTGCGTCCAAAAAAACTGGGCAAACAATGCCTACAAGGTCAACGTATGGCAGTTGTTTAAAGAGAACAGTAGATTACTAGCCAGCAAAGCTACCTAAGCTAAAATGTCCCTCAAATCCCTGCAGACTTCTGTCCCTCCAATACAGAGCAGTATCAAGCAGATTACTAGCCAGCAAACTTACTATCATCTGTCCCTGAAATCACTAACAGCTCTCCCCCTACACTATCTCTTCCAAGCACACACAGGCAGATTTTTCAGATACATTTTTGCCCTTGATCCCCCTCTGGCATGCCACTGTCCAGGTCGTTGCACCCTTTAAACAACTTTAAAATCATTTTTCTGGCCAGAAATGTCTTTTTTAGATGTTAAAGTTCGCCTTCCCATTGAAGTCTATGGGGTTCGCGAACCGTTCGCGAACCGCTCGCATTTTTGCGCAAGTTCGCGAATATGTTCGCGAACTTTTTTTCCGACGTTCGCTACATCCCTACTCATATATTATAAGGGATAATGTACCCCCTACTGTAAATGGTATGGATATAAGGATATTAGAAGTAACTGAGGGGTTCGTCTTTGACCATATAATTTATTGAAGTTTTAACCCAATGTATGTGTATATATATATATGGGTCCCTATGAAGAAATTAATGATTCAATCCATTAAACTTGCGGCACTCCTATGTATACACATGAATAGACCCAATCATCTAACTCCAATGCTAGAGCAGGCTCTGAACATCTGGGACAGGATAATATAGAACATAGTAACATAGTAAGTAAGGTTGAAAAAAGACACACGTCCATCAAGTTCAACCTTTTTTTTTTTTTTTTAAATCTGCCTAACTGCCAGTTGAAGCTATTATCCCCACCATTGCCCAGCTGCTCCTATCCTGCTTAATCCAGAATTCCCCCCAGGCTTAGATGGGAATTCCTTTCGGTGGTAGGAATATAAAGGCTTTACAACGCTAAAATATATATGGCCTATTCAATAGCTCCATTTCCCTCCATCTGGGGAACTATTTGTTTTATCCAAGTGCAGCTCATCTAGTGATCTGCCTAAATCTCCTTCCCAGGCTCGTACATAAGGTAGTGTTGATGGAGAATAGGTATCTATGATTATTTTATGCAAGCGGGATAGTACTCCTTTAGAGTAGGGGTAGATAGCACATATCATTTTCTAAATATGATGAAGATGGTGTACCAGAACCGTTATAGTTTGATTTCACATAGTGCTGCACTTGTATAAAACAAATAGTTCCCCAGATGGAGGGGAATGAACTATTGGATAGGCCATATAAGTATTTTAGCAGCACAACCTACTTGAAACTCAACAATTAACGGCCCTCCACCACATAGGCCAGAAAAATTCTGATCCTTGGTACCACAGAGGTTGGACAGCACTGTTCTAAACCATTATGGAAGCCAGCGTTGACCACACCTGTTGAAACCACATCCACTTTAAACCACACCCATGTTACCACGAGAACTTTTTAGAGCATGTCCACATTAATTTTAGTAGCACACCAAAAAAACCAAATGGTTCGTGCTCAATGCAGGGATATCACTCATCACTCATAAGTGCAACATTTAAGTCATATTAAAACATACCCTTAAATCCATATACCTCCTCCTCCCATGTGGATAGCACAGCACACCTCAGCACATGATTAAATGCCTTAGGGGCCCCTAACAACAGTTTCCAAATACTAACAAACCCCGAGAACAAATCATATCAGGCTCACACCCCATAAGTAGCGTAGGGCACACACACCGTAGAGCATACTAGAGCATAGAGTATAGATTATAAGTGTGAACAATGCAGTTTACAGTCTGAATTTGAATGCAGATGCTTGTTAATCTCAGTACTGCTACCTTTTAAATCTTAAACAAGATAACAAGTTAAAGCAGGCAGAATTTCATGTGGGGCCCCACAAGGGGGGGGGGGGTTTGCGGGCCTGATTTGGCTCGCAGGCTGCAAGTTGGACAGCACTGGTTTAGAATGTGGGATTCAATAGCTCATACTTAAATTAATACTTTGGTATGTGGTCCCTACCAGACTACATAAAACAAACATTCAGTTCAATCCATTAAGTTTTAGAGGGTGCAGAAGTGAGGGCACAGCATACCATATGTGGTGGCAATGTCCCAAAGTACGAACATTTTGGACTAGGGTCTACGAAATGATCTTTTCAATAATGGGAATAAACCTGTATAAGATATCAGACCAATCCCTACTAGGGAACAGAATCCTGAACATAAATAAATACTCAAGGATCCTCGTTGCCCAAATACTCACCACACGGTTTCAAGGCTTGGAAACAATCACTAAAAATAAACTGAATTGCATCCTAGTAAAAGTGACTAGCATCTTAAATGATAGACAAAAACAATTTCAAAAAGTTTTTGACCCATGAATATGCTATACAGCTGGACATTGGTGTTTTAGCAGAGTTAAAGATGTGATAAATTCCTACAGATGTGCTCTGAATTATGGTTAACAGAGGGACCATCTGCAGAATGGGAACACACTTTAGTCAGATTGTAGATGCAGCACAAAGAATGTACCTGCATTTCAACTCGATTCCAGATTAGTTTAAGTATGTTAGAAAAAGTCAGCGTTACCTTGTTTGTGCTGCTGTTGTCACTGGGATAAAGTCTGATCCCTATCTTTGGGTAGGCCCTCAACTTACCCTAAGTTCATGGGTAACACTGTAAGGGGATGAAATGTGAATTAAGTAATGTTAATAACTAGTTTGGCCACAAGGTGGCAGTGCTTCCTAAATTGAACTGTGAAAGTTGTTGGTACTGAAAAGGGAATAAAGCATGCAGGAACAGAAAATACAGTGGTCAATCTGGCAGTGGAAAGGTTAGGCAGTCTTTGTTAGGCAGAGGTAAGGAGAAAAGGTTGTGCTACTGTCTACCTGTTATGAAGGAGTCTCAGCAATAAACTACAACTGTTTAAGAGAAGGTCTTCCATACCTCGTGTGGAAAAATGTAAATTTGGCATAGTGCGGCAGGGTGGAAGACTCTGGAGCTGTGACTTCAGTGTCAATTATGCTCTTTCTACCGGTGAGTGCTGCATTGGCCAGTATACCCAAGTTTGATGGAAGGAATGTGACAGTGGCAGCCGGGGCCGAGCTGCTGCAAGGGACAGCTTTCTTATAAAAGGTGCCCACTGCGCATGGAGCTGACTTAGCATTGGGCTCACTGGAGGGTGATGCATGCAAGGCAGTGCTTCAGCTACCAGTGTCAGTAAGAAGTTCCCTAGATGAGATAGTGGCCCATCTGGAGGGGCTCTATGGAGAAGTTGCAGTAGACACACACAGATCTATACATCAGGTTCTATACACAAGTATAGAGAGAAGGAGAGACACAACTTCCCAGTTTGCAGTGGCACTACGGGAACTCTGGAACAAGATAACCAAGGTGGATGGCTGAGAACTGGCTGTGGTGACTGATCCGGATAGCCTCCTTCAGACCAGTTTGTGTCAGGCCTACACAAAGCAAGAGTGAGATCTGCGTTAAAAGAAGTAGTGAGCCAACACTGGCACCTTTTTCCGGGTTGTTTTGTTGGAGGCTATAGAGTGGAGCCAAGAAGAGAAAACAAACTCCCCAGAGCGCCCCCCAGCTGCGACAGTTGCTGTCCCCGGGCCGAGTTAGCATCAGGCGGAACTTCCCAGGGACTAGAGGTAATGGTAAAAGAGAGAGTCTCTGGCAGCAATACGGGAATAAGTGGCCAGCCTCTGCCAAGTGAACTCATGCAGGGATTGTACGTCCCTTCTACTAAACAGCTACCTCACCTCACGTAGGCATGAAGTGGTGGTGTCCATGTGGGTTGGTACTCAATCTATGATGCAAGGGGCTACCATGCTCATTGAACCCTGTGCTGTCAGTGGCAGGCGTGTTGGAGACTGGCTAGTTGCTCCCTCTGTGGGAAAGGTGCAAGATGGCTGGGAGCCTGTGTGAATAATGAACCTGGGCCCTTCACCAGTGACTATGTTCACCAACACTATTGTGGCGGAGGTGTTTGTGATTACTCCAGATGATGTGGTGGATGCTGCTGAGGTGAGCTACTGCCCGCAGGGCTCCACAGGAGCCAAATGGCTTCCAGATAAATCCCAGCAACAGATGATCCTTCAGCAACTTCATGTGGCCTGCTTGTGTTGACAGACTTGCAGCGGCAGGCCCTGAGGGCTGTGCTCCTGCGGCACTGGGGGGTATATGCCTGTGATGATGAGGACTCTGGATTTACTTCAGCAATTGATCACCCCCATTGAGACTGGAATGTCCCCCCCAAGCCAAGAAAGGTACAGGAACATTCCCCCAGCATTGTACCAAAAAGGCAAGAGCTTATTGCCCAAGATGTTTGATGTGGGCGTTATCCAGGAGAGCCAAAGCTCCTATGTGACTGTATGAGTTTGACATTGGACTTGACAAATGCCCACAGCACTTTTCAAAAATGAATGGAACAGTGCCTGGGAGACATGAACTATGACAAGGTGCTCATATATGTAGAGGTGTGGGACAAATCCAAGGCAGCAACTGGACTGCAAAACTTCTTTATTGGGGCTTTTCCCAATAAAGAAGTTTTGCAGTCCAGTTGCTGCCTTGGTACACAACATGTTTCGGGCAGCGCCCTTTGTCAAGTGTGCCCTTGACAAAGGGTGCTGCCTGAAAACATGTTGTGCACCTCTAACCCCAATAAAGAAGTTTTACAGTCCAGTTGCTACCTTGGATTTGTCCCACACCTCTACATATTTCTACAGATTGACTCAAATGGGATATCACACACAGGATAGGATTTGGTGAGCTCCACTTGTACTCTTAATTGCTCATATATCTAGATGACAAGGTTATCTTCTCCTGTACCTTTGAAGAACATGTCCTATACTTGGATGCTGTACTAAGTCGCTAGAGGCATTTGGGTTGAAGTTAAAGCCCACGAGTGTTGGTTGCCCCAAAAGCAGTTGGCTTCTGACCCAGGTAAAATGCAGGCCATCCAACGTTGGCCCCCTCCCACAAATGTAGGGCAATTGAAGTCCTTCCAGGGCCTGACTGGATACTATTGGTGCTATGTTAAAAATTTTGCCCGCTTGGCAGCCCTGTTGACCAAGCTACTGGATGGACAGGTCACAGAAAAAGCAAAGAAACGCCAGGTGACCCGACAGAGCAGCAGAGAGCCTTTGATGGGTTAAAAACTTTTCTGTCGTCCACTCTGGTGCTGGCATTATAACCTACCTTCCTGCTTGTATACAGATGCCGGCCTGCAGGGGCTAGAGGATGTGCTGGCCCAGGTCCAAGAAGGGAAAGAGAGGGTGATAGCATATGCCAGTTGAAGCCCGAGACCCACCAAGCACAACCCAGCAAATTACAGTTTGTTCAAGTTGGAGCTACTGACTATTGTTTGGGCTGAGAAGTTTGCTGAATATTTAGTGGGGCATCATGTGGACATTTACACAGACAATAACCCATTGGCCTACCTGGGCTCTGCAAGACTAGGGGACTTGGAGCAGTGTTGGGTGGCCCGGCTGGCCTAGTTTGACTATGTGATTCACTATAAACCTGGAAAGTCTTACCAAAATGCAGATGCCCTGGCCTGTAATCCCACAGATATACCGGTTGGGGAGCTGTATGAGGAACAATAGGGGGTTGAGATTCCCCCTCTGAAAGTAAGGGCTTGAGGGAGGCTGTAGGCCTCGGTTATACAGGTGGCAGGGTGGAAGGCCCTATGCAAGAGATCTACATTGTGGATGAGTGGAAAGAGGCCCAAAAAAGGATTCTGCACTCCAACAGGTACTTAATTGGATGAGGAGGGGTAGCGACCCCCCTGGCCGGGTAAGGGTACGGATGGCTCCAGTTGCTAGTGCACTGCTGCGGTATTGGGACAGGCTGCAAGTGCACAATGGACTGTTATACCATCAAAGTGAGTGGGAGAAGGAGCGGCAGAGGGCTTGACATTTGGTGGTCCCTGCAGCCCAGCTGCAGGAGGTGTGCCACATTATGCATGAGACTGGGGCCCACTTCATGGTAGGAAAGACTGAGCAGCTAGTCCGGTGTTACTTGCTCCTGAGCTAGGTGTGGTGGTTAAGGAAGTGTGCCAACAATGTGCTTCATAAGGCAAAACCAGACCACACCACCCCTCTACAGATCCGCACTTGGGAGCCTTTTGAGCTAGTGGTCATGGACTTTGTCACGATAGTGGGGGCGCTGGGAGGGTACCGGTATGCCCTTGTGTTAATTGACCATTTCTCTGAGTTTGACGTGGTAGTGCCCACAAAAGACCAAACAGTCCAGACTACAGCTATACTGACGTGGTTTCATGTTATAAGGCCATACAGTTGCCCCCAGCAGTTCTCGCCAGACCAGGGTCCAAATTTCGAGTCACATCTGGTCACTGAACTATGCAGGTTTCAAGGGGTGAGCAAGTCTTGCACAACTACTCCTAGGGCAACGGGGTCTGTGAGCCTTTTAATTGGACATTGCTAAATCTGTTGCGAACCCAGGGGGAGGAGTACCATGATAGGTGGCCTGAGGTTCTGCCGGACATAGCATGGGCTTACAACAACACAGTGCATGCCACTATTGGGTATACTCCATTCTTCTTGCTGTTCGGTAGGCAGGCTAGGCTGCTTTTAGACCTAATACTACCAGCAGCAGAGGAGTCCTTGGAACACAGCCCAGAACAGTGGATACGGATGCTGGCTAGGCAATTGTGGGAGGCACGGAATTTAATACTGAAGGAGGACGCAAGGAGGTGCCACAAGTGGAGCCAGCACAGTTAAAACCAGGGGACTGAATATTGATGCGGAACCCAAAAGCAAGGTTCGAGGTTGGAACCTGATCCTTATATAGTGGTGTCTCAGCCACACCAGAATTTTCCAGTCTATCTGGTAGAACCTCAGCTAAAACTGTGTGTATTTCAATCCACCCCGGAGGAAAGACTAGCTGAGCCGGGAGGGGAGTCTGAGAAAGCCCCCACCTTGGCACCGATAGGGCCACAGCTTACTTGGTGGGCATTACTGTCACTGGGCGCATTTAAGTTCAGTAGCCAGGCAGATCTTCAGTGGAAAAATGTATGCTTTATTTTTAAGCAAATGCAGAAATTAATGTGTGCAAAGATGCAGTATACACTTTCACTAGCAGGGGGTCAGCAGTAACCCTATAAGCACACACCTGAGTTCCAGAACAACCTCTCACAAAGGCTTAACACAGACTCTTAATGATTTCAGTCTGCAGATTTTTATAGCTTCCAGACTGCTCTATGCTGACACCATGTGATCAGCATATACCCTATAAATATTCATTAAGAGAGGCTGCCCACCCCTTTAGGAAGTGGCTTCTCTGGGAGCTCTAGGTAAGTGCTTCATGAAGCTTTGTACAATCAATTGCACTATTATATATAAAAGTAAAGCTTTCCATGCACACTCTTGTGTAGTAACTTGTAACAAACATAGCTTTCAATATACAGCTGAGCCACATGATTCAAACAAAGTAGGCCTCAGTTTGTTAACAAAAACTAGTTTACACCTAAACAAAGTATTTACATAAATTATACACATAGCTATTTACACAGTTTTCTGGCCAGCAAAGTTAATAAACATTAACAAAAAAAAACTAAATTCACCCCATCACATATCCTTGTGAGGACTCAGTGGAACAATTGCAGCGTGTGCCTTTACACGGGCACGATCCGGCGCAGGCTCGCATTCAAGCTGGCGTATCAACGCCCGCGCTCGTTGCTGGTGGATGTGGGGGGCACGTTTGGACGCACATGCACGTTCGGACACATGTGCACATTCTGATGTGCGCAGGTGCTCTCTGTTTAAAGAGACACTCAGGCCTAGGCTCAATGCGAGGTGATCATCTTTACTGACACTACGGGGCAAATTCATCAAGGATCGAATATCGAGGGTTAATTAACCCTCGATATTCGTCTGGGAATGAAAATCCTTCGACTTCGAATATCGAAGTCGAAGGATTTTGCGCAAACGAACGATTAAATCCTTCGAATTGAACGATTCGAAGGATTTTAATCCAACGATCGAAGGATTATCCTTCGCCAAAAAAAACTTAGCCAAGCCTATGGCGACCTTCCCCATAGGCTAACATTGGGTTCGGTAGCTTTTAGGTGGCGAACTAGGGGGTCGAAGTTTTTTCTTAAAGAGACAGTACTTAGACTATCGAATGGTCGAATGGTCGAATAGTCTAATGATTTTTAGTTCGAATCCTTCGATTCGAAGTCAAAGGTCGAAGTAGCCCATTCGATGGTCGAAGTAGCCAAAAAAACACTTTTTTTTCTTCTATTCCTTCACTCGAAGTTAATGAATTGGCCCCTACATGTTTTGTGACTTCTGAGAAACTTCTGATTATGACTTCAGCTTGCTCCTGACTATTCTTCTTGATTAACCCCTGGATTGACGCTTGATTCTTAAAACCACCTGTGTATGACCCAGCCTGTTCCTGACTCCGTCCCTTTCGTCTGCAGTTTAGTGCTGAGACTGTTTATTATTCTGTGGACTCACCAGCACTCCTGCTATTCCTAAGCTGGGATCGCTCTGTCTCATCTCCAGGGCGCAGCTCAGTGGGAAGCATGGGGGAGGCTAATACCTTCAGACTCACCATGATACCTGACAGTATCACCTTAACATGGAGTCTGTGGATCCAGCCCCTTTCCCTTTGGAAATTATTGCTCAGCAGATGGCTGGCCTCACTCGAGCTGTTCGGGATCTACAGGGAGGCTATCAGCAATTGCAAGCTCAGATACAAGATATGACTGTTCCTGCTATTTCTCACCCTGGGCTCTCAGTTCCTTCTGCCACTCTAGCTGTAGCATCTACTTCTGCACATTCGACAACCGAACCAAAGATGCCACTCCTGGAGTGTTTTTCTTGAGATAGACTAAAATTTCGGGCCTTTGAAAATGACTGTTGACTTATGTTTACCTTAAAACCCCAGTCTTATGCAACGGAACAAGTCAGGGTGGGAGTGGTAATCTTGCTGGTCGATTTGAGCAATCAGATTGACTGGCGTTTGAGAGAAAGACGTGCTGAAAGAGCTGCAACACCCTCTTTGGGAACATCTTGGGTATTGCCTAAAGCCCCCCTTTCTCCGCATGTTACTACCACTCCTCCACTGCAAGTCTTCCAGAACCTATGCAGATCGGACTTATCAGAACGGCCATCTCGGCTCAAGAGAGAACCCGGAGACGAGAAAACAAATTTATGCCTTTGCTGTGGTCTTTCGGGACATTTTTTGCGGGACTGTCCTACTCTGCCAGAGGGTAAGCCTTTCTACCCAACATGTCTCCCGTCCTCATCTTCTATCACTCAGGACTTACCTTTATTAATTGTTCCTATTTCTCTACAGTGGTCCCAAGGGTCCCTAGAGAGTAAGTTTGTCATCGATTAAGGAGCCTGTGGCTGTTTTGTGGATGCTGAATTTATCAATACCCATGCCATTCCTACCTGTTCAAAACTACAGCCTTTTCACATAAGAACTGGTGATGGCTCTCAACTTTCCTCCGGACCAGTTACATTGGAGACAGTACCACTTTCTGTTATTATTGACTATCATCATGTCTTCCCCTCTTTCTCCTTTAATCCTTGGCTTCCCATGGTTGAAATAATATAATCTATTAATAAATTGGAGCACTGGGTTAATGCAATTCTCGTCTGAAGCTCCTAGAACCATGTCTAAATTATTAGCCTTGTGCTCATCTCAAGATTCTCGTCTTCAATCTGTTCCAACTTTCCTTCATGACTTTATGGATGTCTTCGATCACTACCTCCTCATCGAATATACGATTGCCATGTTGATCTACTTCCTGGGGCCCCTATTCCATTTATCCTCTTTCAAAACCAGATTTGTTGGTTTTGAAGGATTATATCAATGACAATTTAAAGAAGGGTTTCATCCATCCTTCCACTTCGCCTGCAGGGGCTGGTAACTTCTTTGTGGAAAAAAAAGATAATTCCTTATGCCCCTGCATTGATTACAGCCAGTTGAATCAAATTACAGTGAAAAACTGTTATCCCTTACCTCTTATTCCCGAGTTGTTCCAAAATCTTCATGGTGCCATGGTTTTTTCTTAACTTGATTTACGTGGAGCATACAACTTAGTGAGTATACGTCAAGGAGATGAGTGGAAGACAGCGTTCCGGTCCCGTTTTGTCCATTACAAGTATCTCATAATGCCGTTTGGCTTATGCAACGCCCCTGCTACGTTCCAGCATTTTGTCAATAACATTTTTCGAGATTTTTTAGATAAATTTTTGATAGTGTATCTGGATGATATTCTTGTTTTTTCCTCTTCAGGAAGAACATCAAAATCATCTAAGAAAAGTGTTTAACAGGTTACGAATTCATCGCTTGTTTGCCAAGTTAAACAAGTATGATTTTAACAAATCCTTAGTGGAGTTCTTAGGATTTGTAATATCTTCTGATGGGATCTGCATGGACAATAAGAATATATCTACTATCTTTGATTGGCCTGTCCCTTCATCTCGGAAAGCAGTACAAACTTTATTAAAGATTTTTCAAAGATTATTGCACCCATTACAGATCTGAGCAGTTTCACGAGACAGTTTCAATGGAAGGTGCTAGCAGAAGAGGCTTTTGACTAATTGAAAGAGTTAGTTATATCTGCCGCTGTCCTGAAACATCCCAATCCTGTGTTGCCATATGTTTAAGAAGTCGATGCTTCAGAAACTGCCATTGGGGGCCATCATATCTCAAAGAACTGGTAATAACAATTTTCTTCATCCTGTGGCTTTTTTTTCAAAGAAACTTTGACTGCGTCAGAGAGAAATTATGAAGTTTCAGACAGAGAACTTTTGGCCATTAAAGCAGCTTTCGAGGAATGGCATCATTTGCTAGAAGGAGCTATTCATCCAATCATCATTTTTTCTGATCACAAAAAAAAATCTGCGGAATGCCAAACGTCTGAAACCTAGACAAGCCAGATGGGCTTTGTTTTTTTTCTCAATTTATTTTTCACATAACATACAGACCTGGTTCCAAGAACAAGAAGGCCGACGTCCTCTCACGGCCGCATACTAGTGAAGAAAGACCTTCGTCCCCTGATACGATATTACAACCTCAGAATTCTTACTTCAGAGTGAACTTATTTCAAAAGTCAAGTAAGCATCTTCTTCTTTATCTCTGCAGAGGGATCTACAAAGTTCTGATTGTTTATAAACAATAAGATTTTTATTCCAGAACCTCTCCGATTAGAGACTAAGGATAATCCATGATCATCCACATGGGGTCTGTCAAAACTCTGGATTTAGCTCAAAGATTTTTTTCCTGACTGCCAGCTGTGAGACATGTGCTTGGTTTAAAGATTCACATACAAAACCTTTGGGACTATTAAATCCTTTGCCGGTTCCTACTCGACTATGGGGTTTCATCTCTGTCGATTTCATCGTCAATCTTCCTCCTTCTCAAGGATACAGTACAGTCTTTGTGATTGTGGATTGTGGCACATTTCATTCCTCTTTCCGGAATACCTTCTGCTTCTTTTACGGCTGAAGTGTTTATAAAAGAAATTGTCCAACTTCACGAAGTTCCAGACCAAATTATATCAGATCATGGAGTACAATTTACTTCTAAATTTTGGAAAGCACTCTGTAAGGCCTTGAAAATCAAGTTAGCATTTTCCACAGAGTTCCATCCACAATCTAATGGACAGACAGAGAGAACCAACCAAACATTGGAACAATACTGTTGTTTCTCCTCTTTTCCTCAATATAATTGGAGTAGACTCCTACCATTGGCAGAGTTCTCTTATAATAAGGCTATTCATTCCTCTACTAAGCAAACCCCTCTTTGAAGCACGCACACGTTTGGACACACGCGAATGTTTGGATGCATGCAGGCGCTCTCTGGTTAAAGAGACTCTCAGGCCTAAGCTCAATGCGAGGTGATCGTTTTTACCGACACTATGCGTTTTGTGACTTCTGAGAAACTTCTGATTACGACTTTGGCTTGCTCCTGACTATTCTTCTTGATTAACCCCTGGATTCCTGAAACCACCTGTGAATGACCCGGCCTGTTTCTGACTCTGTGCTTTTAGTCTGCAGTTAAGTGCTTCAGTCCTAAATTCCATAGACTGTTTATTATTCTGTGGGCTTTACCGGCACTCCTGCTTCAGACTCACCGTGATACCTGACAATCCCCCTCCTTAAGAAGAAGGGTACCTTCTTCAAAAATAATCAAATGAACTTATCAGTACTGATATAAACATGAGTTTACTCAAGAGAGACTTATTTCTCCTTTTCAGTTCCTGCACCATATCTAGATATTTATCTAGATCGTAGTCAACATCACAATGCTGACTATTTAGTCAGCATTGTGATGTTGACTACCCAGCCGGTGGTGAACTTTAAATCTAATGACACTATACCTAGTTTCTCTAGGGAATAGTTTCTGGCTTATGTAGAGCACAGGGTGCTCCTCTCCATCAATTATTTGACTCAGTACAGCACCTAAACCTTTCTCAGATGCATCAATTTGTACTATAAATCTATAATCAAAATTAGGACTCGAGAACAGTTTCAGTACATACTGTAACATGTCTTTAAGCTTCTGAAAAGCTTCTTCACATTGTAGACTCCATATAACTTGGTCTTTGCAATTCTTTTTAGTGAGATCAGTTAATGGAGCAGCAATTTCAGAGACATTTGGCAAGAATCTCCGATAATAACCAACCAGACCTAGGAAAGAACATACCACTTAATAGCTTTAATTTTCGTTTTGTCAGCTTTTACCTTGCCATTTCCTAGAATATAACCCAAATATCTAGTTTCTGTAAAACCTAGAGCACACTTTTTCTGGTTAATTGTAAGACCAGCTGATTTTATGACAGACACAACAATATCTAGATGTCGCAGATGACTTTGCCAATCTGGGCTAAATATCACCACATCATTCAAATAAGCAGCACAGTATGAATCATGCCCTCTCAGGATACAGTCCATAAGATGCTGAAAAGTAGCAGATGCCCCATGAAGACCAAATGGCATGGTTACAAACTGGAAGAGTCCCTGGTTTGTTGAAAATGCTGTTTTTTCTTGTGACTATGGATCTAAGAGTGTTTGCCAATAAGCTTTTGACAGGTCAATGGTAGAGATAAATTTAGCTCCACCCAGCTGGTCAATTAACTCATCAGTGCATGGCATTGGGTATGAGTCAAATTTAGATATGAAATTTTGTTTTCCTGAAATCAACACAAAAACGAATAGAACCATTTTTTTTTGGAACCAGTACTACTGGTGAACACCAATTACTTACAGACGGTTCAATTACACCAAGCTCTAACATATTCTTCATTTACAATTTGTTTGTATTTTTCAGGTATCCTATAGGGTTGTTGACGAATAGGTTTTGCGTCACCTAAATCTATGACATGATCAAGAAGATTGGTTCTACCTGGCGCTGTCACAAAAATATCATTGTACCTTTCTAATAACTTACCCTGTTTGTTGATCTGAATTTAGCTCAGAAGATATATTAATCTTACAGGCTTCAGAGCTTTTTATGTCCAGTCTCTGATATGCTTCTTCAGCCATATCAGGTGAACACTCCTGCAACACCATCAAGGAATTATTTTCTTTCCTCTCCTTCCACTTTCTTACGAGATTTACATGATAAACCTTTTTGTTCCTTCTACCTGGAATCTGAATTTCATAATCTACAGGACCCACTTGTCTCAAAAACTGAAAAGGTCCCTGCCACCGAGCCAATAGTTTATTCTGCTAACTGGGAAGTAAAAGCAGGGCTTTTTCCCCTGCTTTAAATTTTTGTTCCCTTGATCGTTTGTTATACCAGGTACTTTGATTGGACTGAGCATCAGCTAAATTTTGCTGTGCCATTTCTGACATTTTGGATCATTTCTGTTCCATACAATCAATGTAGTCAATGACACTCTGAGGACTACTACCCAGTTTTCATTAATTACATCAAGGATACCCCTAGGTTGTCTTCCATAAAGTAATTCAAAAGGTGAATAACCTATAGAGGCTTGGGGTACCTCTCTATAGGCAAAAAGAAGGTAGGGTAACCATCTATCCCAGTGTTTAGGGTCATCCTCTACAAACTTTTTTAGCATGCGCTTAAATGTTTGGTTCATCCTCTCTACTAAACCATCAGTTTGGGAATGATAAGGAGTAGTTCTTAGTGCTTTTACTCCAAGTAATAGATACAGCTCTTTCAAAATACTTGAGATAAAATTTGTTCCCTGATCAGTTAAGATTTCTCGGGGAATACCAAGAGAGCTGAATATTTTAAATAGGGCATTTGCCACAGTTTTTGCTGTAATGTTTCTTAGCGATATGGCCTCAAGATATCTTGTTGCATAATCACAAACAACAAGTATATACTGATTCCCCTTACTACTCTTTTCTATAGGGCCAACTATATCCATTGCTACCCTTTCAAATACTTTCCCCACAACTGGTATTGGGATCAAGGGAGATGTGTTGCTTGGCTTAACCAGTGCAGTTTTCTGACATACAGGACAAGAACTGCAGTATTCAGCTACTGCTGATGAATACCAGCCAAAAAACGCTGTATAAGATACTATTCAGGGTTTTCTCCCTACGCATATTGGCAGACCATGGTGTATCATTGCCCAAACAAATTATTTTCTCCCTAAACATTTTGGGAACCACTCTTACCCTTATAAGGATACAGTTTTGCAAACTGATAATTGGGTATTTCAGAATTACTTACAACCTTTTTAAATAACGGCAACAAACTGCTGTCTTTTCTCTGAGCGTTTTCAATATCAATGTCCCAATTGACTGTAGCAAGAAAGTCTTTTTTGGGCTTGTTGTGTTCAGCTTTCCACTATTTACCTTGTCCTTCAAACAAATCTGACGAAAAGGGAAAAAGTTTATTCCAGGTTTTCTCACTGGCAACATCTTGCTTTGCTTGTGCCCTCGTAGTTACTGCTACCATAGGAGACTGTCTTCTGTTGTGGCAACAAACTTAGAAAATTAGGATAGGATCTCTCAATAATCAAAGGGTGGGAACCAGTCCAATAATCAGTTTGTGGACAGTTGGTCCAACTTTAACTTGTACTTTGGCCAAAGCATGTTTTTACTAGTCGCCATGGACACAGGTTATTGTGGTGTTTCCTAAAATATGAATAAGTCTTAACAGACCAGCTTTAAGAAGTGTCTGGGGACTTCCACTATCCAGTAGGGCTTCCACTTTCTGGCCATTTACATGTGCGTGAGGATTTACTCTGGGATGTGGCTGTGGAAGGGGTTTGTTTCGCACAGTATTTCTTTGCTCTGCCTCCCTTCTAGCAAGTAAAAAGTCCTCTGCTAGAGCAATTGCCTTTGCGCTTGTTTCAGGACAATGCACCTGTACCCATAACTTTACTTTTTCAGGCAGAATTTCAACCAGTTGCTCCAGTGCAATAGTTTCAAGGATTTGCTCACCAGTTTTTTTTTTCTGGTTGAATCCATTTTAACAACAGTTCATGAAGCTGGGCATATGCCTCACGAGGACCTTCAAAGTTGCTGAACTTGTAGGCCCTGAATCTTTGTCCGAAAGTTTAAGCATTTAGCTCATACCGATGAAATATGGCATCTTTCACACAGTCATAATCCTGAGCATCTCTGGCATTTAAACCGCTGTATGCTTTGTGCTTTGCCAGTTAAATACGGAGCCAGATGTACCACCCATTGATCTTTGAGCCAAACGCATGTTTGGGCAACTCTTTCAAACATAGTGATATAAGATTCAATATCATCCTCTGCAGTCAATTTAGTCGTGCAGAGATCTTTAAGACTTGTAGTTTCTTGAGGCTTAGGACTCTGTGCTTTCCAGGATTGCAGTATTTCAGCAAGCTGCTTGTGCTGCATCTGTTGTAGCCTGAGCATTTCATCACGGTGCTCCCGTGCCTCTTGTTGAAATCTCCTTTGCTCCTCTTCTCGCCTTTTAGCCTCATCTTGCCTCCATCTTTGCTCCTCCACGTTGTGCTTCTGATCTGATTCTATTTGTTTCAGAACCATACATTTCAGAAGTTCATCCAAACCTGAAGGTTGTAAAGACGTAAAAGTCTCTGGCATTGTAGTTTGTTCTTCCTTTTCTATAGAAGCCTTTAAGATATGTGCCTTTGGTTTCACTGTAGGCTCAGCAGTAGCTAACCCCATGGCACTTGAAAGGAGTTCTGCTTCACTTGCGATTTCCTCTTTTTCTTCAGGAGAATCATGTGAAGGGCCTCTGGATGAAGGATCATCTTCCCGCTTGCACATTCTGGAATTCCTTGCAGGTCTCTTCCACACGCCTATTAGTTTTACTCCTTGTTGTGACCTTGTGCTCACTTTTGTACTTTGCTGTGACTTCTGGGTAATTTTTGGGGATTCTCTCCAGGCTTTTCTTTTCCACATCTGTTACTCTGGCATTGCCTTCTGCGGCACTTTGATATCATCCCGCTACCACCATATGTCATATGGGCGCAAGTAAGTTCAGTAGCCAGACAGATCTTCAGTGGAAAAATGTGTGCTTTATTTTTAAGCAGATGCAGAAATCAATGTGTGCAAAGATGCAGTATACCCTTTCACCAGCAGGGTCAGCAGTAGTCCTGCAAGCACACACCTGAGCTCCAGAACAACCTCTCACAAAGGCTTAACACAGACTCTTAATGATTTCAGTCTGCAGCTTTTTATAGCTTCCAGACTGCTCTATGCTGACACCATGTGATCAGCATCTACCCTATAAGTATTCATTAACAGAGGCTGCCCACCCCTTTAGGAAGTGGCTTCTCTGGGAGCTCTAGGTAAGTTCTTCATGAAACTTTGTACACTCAATTGCACTATTATATATAAAAGGAAAGCTTTCCATGCACACTCTTGTGTAGCAACATGTAACAAACATAGCTTTCAATATACAATTGTTTTAGCACCATTTACATATGCTGTCAGCACAGCTGAGCCACATGCTTCAAACAAAATAGGCCTCAGTTTAACCAAAACTAGTTTACATCTAAACAAAGTATTTACATAAATTATACACATAGCTATTTACACAGTTTACTGGCCAGCAAAGTTATTAAACCTTAACAAATAAAACTAAATTCACCCCATCACAATTACCAACCACAGAGCAATTGGGGCCATCTTCAGCAACAAACAGCCCTTAGAGTTCTAGGCTAGATGAATTTGTGGAACCCACAACGGAAGAGCCCCAATAAGAAGGTCTGGAGGAGGCGGTCCCTTGTAAGTGAGGATGGGGCCTCAGGAGAGTCTGGGGAACAGGAACTAGAGGAACATGTCTCCCAGGAGGGGGATTTCCTTGACAGAGTTGTGGAGACTGAGGACCATTCTGGTGAGCAGCTGTGGGTGGACTGCTATCCAGTGCAGTCCACCCACAATCAGCTGCTTGCCAGGTTTACAGATAAACTGGAAAAATATTGGAAAATGTAAATGTGTTGTTTCCTTCCACAGCAAGTCATTATACCGGAGTGGGCCGGTTGCCCACTCAGAAGTGGATGTCCATTTAGCAATGTGAAGTGACATGTTGAAATTTAATAATTTGTTGGTTATATTGCAAATGTTTAAGGTAATAAAGGATGTTCTGGAGGTGATGGGAGTAAGTAATGAGAACTGTGTGTATTGTTTATAGCTAGTGCAAGTTTATAGAAATAGTATCTTATAACATGATGTTCTTTTGCAGCAGCCATTGTTCCATGGCAAGTCTTGGGAGAGATTGCTGAAGATTTTGTGAACCATGCTGATATGTCATAGTGATTGGCAGACACTAGGACGTGTCGGATTTTCAAAAGGGGGGTTTGTAAGCGGATGAAATGTCAATTGTGAAGTAATGGTTAATGTATAATGAGTTTGGCCACTAGGTGACAGTGCTTCCTAAGTTGAACTGAAAACACAGTGGCCATTCTGGCAGTGATAGAGGAAGGGACAACAGTCTTTGTTAGGGAGAGGTGAGGAGAAAAGGTTGTGCCACTGTCTACCTGTTATGAAGGAGTTACAGCAATAAACTACAACTGTTTAAGAGAAAGTCTTCCATACCTCATATTAACACTGAATTTTACCCTTACCAGACAAGGTAGGTCTGTCCCTATAGAGATGAATGGAAAAAAACCGGTGGGCCCCGTCAGCCCAGATCCACATCCTGCTGTTCTTCCTGCCAATCGGTTGTGGAAAAAATGATGTGCATAAACACACACTTTAAACACATGTGCACTCGGTGGGGGTTGCCAGAAGGTGGCCCTGAGGCTTAAGCCCCGGTGGGCCCTGGACCCCCAGTCCAACCCTGTCAGGTTTCTAGGCATTACACAGAAGTATAAGAAGATGCTGCCTCATTTCTGCAATTGTCCTTACCTTTGCAATAATTTGGTAGGTCACATAATAAAAACATCGAAATCCTCAACCCTAGTTAGTTAAATGAGTTCTTATGAAAATGAATTATAAGGCTCATTGCAGGCAGCAGAAGCTACCTGTCACCTGACTTCAGCAGTATGTTTTGCAATATTCACATGTTGATTGGTATTGTTATTGTCTGATTTTGATTAAATGTTATGGTCTTATCTAATCTTTGAAAATCTTTAATAAGTTGAATTAATTGGTGTATGTATACTAGTTGTTGATTTGAAAAATAAGACAGTAAAGTGTTGAGAGGCTGTGGTATAATTTACATGGATCTTATCAAAGCAATTGTCAGATGAAAATTGCAGTATTTCACATATGAGTATTTATAGATGCACATATGCCTTAAGAAATATATTGTTCAAGGGAAACATTTAGTTTTCTTCTTGGTTTCAACAGTACTTTAAAATAAGTTGCTCATCAAAGATTCATAAGTGACCCCAAGTGGAGCAAGGCTAAATAGACATAAAGTAAATACTTATAATGAATTATAAATAATCTAACTCCAGAAGCAGTTCCAAAGACTTATGGGGCTATTTACAAACATTTGGGCCATTGCTGTGCTCTGTACCATATGCAGAATTGAAAATCCAGGGCAAAAGCAGTGCTGGCTGTTGCAATACAATGCTAAATGTACCACATAAATAGGCAAGCAGTAAGGATAGGGCTACTTAAAGGAACAGTTATGTCAAAAAATAAGTGTTTTAAAATAATAAAAATATAATGCAGTGTTGCTCTGCACTGGTAAAACTGGTGTGTTTGCTTAAGAAACACTACTATTGTTTATATAAATAAGCTGCTATGTAGCAATGGGGGCAGCCATTCAAAGGAGAAAAGGCTCAGATTACACAGCAGATAGCAGATACGCTCTGTCTGTCTAATGGTGTTATCTTTTATCCATTAGTTAACCTGTGCCATATAGCTGTTTTTCAATTTCCGCCATTGCTTCACAGCAGTTTGTTTATATGAACTATAGAAGTGTTTCTTAAGCAAACATATCAGTTTTACCAGTGCAGGTCAACACTACATGATATTTTCATTACTTTAAAACACTTTTATTTTTTGATGTTACTGCTACTTTAACACTATGCACCCACTGGGGCTTCCTAACTTACACTTATGAAAAATGGATGCCTATATGCATTCCCCAGCTCCCCCTTCATGAATACAGCATGACCAAGTAGAGACAACACTGTATCTGATGGAAAAATGTAGGTCCTTGTGCTACTGCTAATCTGAATTAAAATAATTGCATTTATCATACTTTTTGAACATCTTTGGCAATGCGCTGTATCAGAAGGTAATCTAACACTTTAGGGTAATTTGCAAACACAAATGTAGTGCAACTTTGAGTGCAAATTGCAATATTTTCTTTTTTAAAGATGTTTACTTATGGTATTCTTTTACAACAAAAATAAACATTAACACAACATGTTATTGTGCATTGAAGTACTTATTTAAACATACAGTATAAGCCAAAGTCATATCATATACATACAATCATAAACACCATGAACCTTGCTGGGTGGTTGAGTGAACTTGAGGTAAGTACTTTATTTTGGGAAGTCAGGCAGTTGGACTTCCTGATTGGCATCAAGCCATGACGCCCAAATGTTATCAAATTTTGTGGTAGAGCCTCTAGCGATATAGGTCAATTTAATTAGTGGTAGTGTTTTGTTTATTAATTGCCTCCATAGTTTAACTGTGGGTGGTGGATTAATTATCACCAGTGTTTTTGGCATAAAATAGTGCGGCCCTTATAAAATTCCTGGTTTTATTTAGGGGTACCATCTCATCCACCACATCCAGCAGGCACACCATCAGAGACTTCACTCATGGAACATCTAGATTCTGATTTAGATACCTTATAACTGCAGACCAATATCTAGAAATGACATCACATTCCAATATCACGTATCACGTTTTACATCTGTCAAATACAAGAGGTTCTCTGCACTCAACCCACCACCAATACATCCAAGACAGAGACATCCTGCGCACACTGCCACCGAAAAATGCCCCACCCTTTAAACAAAACGGGGATTGTTTTTCATATACTGCAATATATCCAAGCTGGCCAACTACGTCAAAGTCATCCCATATCTGGCCAGTCCTACGCTTAGTTTTCATCTGATGTATTGGTGGTGGGTTGAGTGCAGAGGACCTCTAGTATTTGTCGATATGTATTTTGTGGTCACACCCTCATTGCACCCCCGCCTAATGGTTTTGAAGATTAGTGGTGAGCACAACTTTCCCTTTTTGGTTTTACATCTGTGACATTGTCCTAGCAGAAAGTATCATATAGCCGATCATCTCATCTGAATCATTAAGCCTTGTCTTATGGGAGTCACAGCTCCGTATTTAGGAATAACTCATAGCCCCAGCATGGGCCCATCCAGAAAGTTGTTCCTTGTTAGCTGTCCAAAAGTCCTAGTTGCTTTTTTTAGGCTTTTAGATTATATTAGCAAGTAGTCCACCAATCTGGCCTGCGGTAATTGTTGATGACGCAGATATCCTTGATGGGAGGAGAAAGACACGTAGTCTGGCAGTGAAATAGTTATCCTTTGTTCAATTGCGTGGCAGGCTCTGCCTGGGGGGGGATCATCCAAAAACTCTAGAGCCTGTATTAATTGCAGATGGAATATCCCAGACTAGTATTCCGAGTTTTAAGGGGACCTTATTCCCCCAGAGCATGGAGTGTACAGCAAGGAGTATGCAAGAGGTATACATTGGCTAGCAGTTCTCAGTTAGCCGGTCATCTCGTTGACAAAGTGTCACTGGCTTTGTCCTATGGTTTGACTTATGGGACTGTCACGTGGCCACAGCATAGGCCCATCTGTCTTTATCTGCTGTCCAGTAATTCCACATTGCCTGGGGGATCTTCTGATGTTTTGGAGGGTAAGCCAGCAGACAGTCTCCCTGGGAGTTGTAAAGAAGTGTGGGCATTCTTCATAGGCCACCCGGAGTTTCGCTGGGTAAAGCATGGCGTAAAACAGCCCTGCTGTACAAAGGAATCTTTTGACTTCTTGGAAAGAAGAGCGCTGCTTCTGTACAGCTGGAATGTAGTCTGGGAAAAGGGCTAATTTTGCACCTTTCATTGTTAACTGTCCCACACTCCAAGCCCCTGCCAGAGCTGCGTCCCAGTCCCTATAATTGAGGAATCTCATTATGAATGCCCGTGGTGGGGCCCTGGAATTAGTGGCCTAGTGGGAATGCGATGGGTTCTTTCTTTCGCCATGATAAGAGAGAAGGTAGAGTCACCCAGTGTGTGTTTTAGCAAGTTCTCATCAAATGATTCAGGGGACTTACCCTCGCATTGTTTGGGAAGGCCTATGGGACACAAGTTATTCCACCGGTTGTGGTTCTCAAGATCTTCAGCCCAGTCAGTATCTTTACTTGCCGATGCTAGTCTATAATGCTGTTTGGTACCGGAGCTAAGGTGTCTTCTAGCATTGTGATACAAGTTTGGGCCTCCATAGTAGCGAGATATCAATCTTTATATTCTCCAGTTGAGCTGTGGTTGAGGTGTGCATGCTGTTAATAGCCAATAGCAGCTCAGTATTCAAAGGTTCCAGTGGGGAAGAGTTCTCTGCTGCCGGTGCTGCAGGCGGGGAGGTTGGCATGGGAGCCCTGACTCACCACGTGATCCTACTCGGGTTGGGAAGATTGCAAGTATTTGTCCAGCTTGTTCTTCCCCTCCATCTTCGACCGATTACTGTTCTTCCCCATACTTCCAGGAACCCTTAGAAACCTGATTACAGTTGGATATTGTCTATCTTATGCAGGAGATAGCACCTGTGGAAAGTCAAGGGTGGTTGCTAGGGATGCCTTTACCTGGGACCAGTATGTACTGATTTTTGGACAGGCCAAGATCATGTGTATAAAATTGGCCACAGGATTTCTACAACTAGGGAATATATCATTGTCTCTCTTGCCCATAGCTTTAAGTTTTACCGGGGTTGTATAAAGTTGGTGCAAGACTTTATACTGAATTAGCCTGTCTTTCACCGGTATTATACTAGAATACATTGTCTCTGTGGCTTAATCCCAGTCTTCCTGGGTAAGCTCTGGTATCTGTAACTGCCATTTATTTTGTGTTGTTTGAAATCGAGGAGGGATACCAGCTAGGTATGGTATATTTTTGACACCAGCTTTGCAGGCTGTTCTATCAAGAGGGAGTCCTCCATTGCCAGTGTTGTCAAAATATGAGAGAGTGTGCCAAATTGGGCCTTGAATGCATGACAGATTTGTAACTACCTGAATATTTGGCATTGAGCTCTGGGTATGAGACAAAGGTGTTGTTTAATAGGAGGTCACCCAGGTATTTAATGCCCTTTTGTGGCCAATATAGAAAATCTTTCAAATTACAGAAGTGTGGGAGGCTGGTATTTCCCCACAGCAGCAGAGAGGACGTAAAATGAACTGGTTTTTTTTTTTAAATATTTCAACCCTTGACACCAAGCTCTATGGGGTGTGATAATGGTAGATGGGACTTTACCTACATCAGAGAGTTTGCGATATTTTACGTTTTTTAAGCCTTCTAGCGACACTACTATGTTGGCTTGTAGCTCCATATTGGCATCAGGGTGATGCCACCAATGTAAATAGTATATTTGGGACTCCAGGTAGTATAGCTGGAAGTTAGGTAGTGCTAGACCTCCATCCTCTTTGTCAGCTGTTAGCTTCTCCCAGGCAATTCTCTGAACTTTACAATTCCATACAAATGGGAAAATTAGACCGTTAATTTTTAAAAATACCGATTTTGGGATGTGGAATGGGGCATTATGCAGGTGATATAGAAATTTAGGGAGATACACCATCTTAATGAGGTTAATTCTCCCCCACAGAGTAAGTGTGAGGTTCACCCAAATTTGAGTGTCAGACTCAAGTTTTGAGATTATAGGGTTTAGATTTAGCCGGGAGAGGTCTATTTTGAGATTATAGGGTTTCGATTTAGCCGGGAGAGGTCTATGTGTATATTGATTCTGAGGTACTTAATCCCATGTTAATTGTGCATTGGGGTGAGAGTAGTGGGGGCTTTATTGTCGATGGACAATATCAGGGATTTGTTCCAATTTATCTTTAAGCCTGAGAATATTCCAAACTGTTCTACTATGCTAAGGAGGATGGGGAGAGAAGCTTCAGTGTCTGCTAGATATATGAGTAAATCATCAGCGTACAAGGATATTTTCTCGGTGAGTGGGCCAAGAGTCAGATCAACAATTTGTTCAGATTTGAGTATGGGGTTCGATAGCCAGTGCGAACAGCAAAGGAGAGAGGGCAATCCTGACGTGTGACTCGTCTTAAGTAGAATGGAGCGAATACCAAACCATTAACTCAAACCCTAGCAGTTGGCTAGATGCTGTAACAACAGGTACAGCATCAGCAGCCATTTAATAAACTGTTCCCCCAGATTGAACCTGCATAGGATCTCCCAAAGATAGGACCATAGGGCAGAGTCTAGTGAGGCCAATGCTCTGGTTCCCATTTTGTCATGCTGTATTTCTATATTAGTCTATAGTCTCCTCAGGTTGATATTAGTAGATCTACCTGGCATAAAGCCAGATTGGTCTGGGTGAATTATGTCAATAATGTATCGCTGTGGTCTTGCGGCTTATATTTTTGCGAGTATATTGGCGTCTGTGTTTATAAGGGAAATTGGCCAGTATGAGCTGCACTGATTGGAGTCTTTGCAATTTAGAAACCACAACAATGAGAGTGTGGAATGGAAAGGGAAGAGAACCCACGTCAAAGGAGGTTTGCAAAGTATTCAGTAGGTGGGGACCAATTTATCCACCAGGGCCTAATACCAGTTTGCTTGGAGGCCGTCAATTCCTGGTGTTTTATTGGGTGTGAGAGAAGCTATAGCATCTTTGACTTCCTCTGCAGTTATGGGTTAATTGAGAGCCATCTTGTCTGCTGCTGGGAGTAGAATGTTTATGCTGTCCATAAATGGCTAGTGTGTTATTGTAGGGGGTGTTAGGGTCGTCCATGTCATTTTACTGATCTTGGTGTTACTGATTCCACTTAAGGACCTTCAAACCTTGGGTCCAAGCTTTTCCTCACATGTTTTTGATTCGTTTCCAGATCCAAATGTCAATACTGGTTCACACTATCTTAAACCAGGTGACTGGGTAGTGATTAAAAAGCATGTGAGGAAAAGCTTGGACCCAAGGTTTGAAGGTCCTTTCTAAGTGGAATCAGTAACACCAAGATCAGTAAAATGACATGACAAAGATATATAGATACATTTTCCAAGTGTACCCGACAAGCATGTATCTGTATTTTGAGTACTACTGGTTTTTGGTTTAGTTCATATGTCCTTTAGCAAAAGTAATTTTTATGAACAACCAAATCATTACATAACTTTACAAAAAAAAGAATAACTAAGGAAGCAAATAGAACTAATTGTAGGGTATATGGCATTAGGCCAAATGATTCAAAGGGACTACCCATGGTAGCTTTCCCAATTTCCGCTCATAAATTAGTTTAACAATTATTATTTATATACAGATTGGAAAATAGGACTATTGAAGCATTAAACAAGTTTAAATGACACATGGAAAATAATGATTGGTCTAAGTGTGTTTTTACAGGCAACCAAAGATGAAGCTAATGAATTTAGCATCAAGCAGAGGATGGTATTTGTAAAACAACTTTTAATTTGACAGATACTACCTTTAAGAAAAGTATAGAGTGTTGGAACCTATTCTATTCTAAAATAGAATTAGCTATTTATGGATTAATTACATAGAAATCTACCTACTACTTTATATGTGGTACATGGGCTTATGTTTGGTTACCAGAGAATAGCTATGGTACCTGTACTATTGCTACTTTAGCTCCTGCCATAGCAATTGTAGATTAGGATGATGTAACAGCAAATATTTATTTATTTATTATTTTATATCACACCACAATCCTTTTAAGAGAATTGTTTACCAAAGTAAAGTTGAATAATTTTTGGGGAATTGTAAATAAGATTAAAGAGTTACAATATAACGCAAGGGCAAGTAGGCATAAGGGGTGGAACCCTTATTAATATATTTAGTTCTATTGGAAGTTTAAATAAGCAAGCGAGTGTTTTGTTGTTCATGGTTTTAATTATATTGCTATCATTTTATGCCCTTTGCTAACTTACTGTGTTTATAATTTCTCAAAGTACAAAACCTAATGATAAACATATCTACCGTGTCAAGATTCAAGATCCTGACTCTGAAATTCTTTATAAAAGTAGTTTCTAACATTATAATTTGTTTACTTCTATAGATAAACAACTGAGCATGTGGAAGATTTTGGCAATCGTTTTTCTTGCATCATGTTTGTATGATTATGATGATTTTAAATGAACACTCTTTATTGATAATTCGAAATCTGTGATAGATTTCACAGTTCCCTTTAATTACGGACGTCTTTTCCATGTCTCTTTCCAAAGCACTTTAAAGAAAGTGTTTGCTGACACCTGTCTCTTCAAAAACACGACTATATCATGGAGATGGAGATGCACATATCCTAAATTCCTGTCACTAGGATTCATCCCTTCTAAGAAATATACTTGGGACAATACCTTTGCAGATGCCTTTACTATGAATAAGTTGGAACCATCTTTTCTAAACATCACTAGAACATGGATAAAGAGACTTATGTTTACTGACTGCAATATTTCTAAATACATGGCATGTAATCTTTTGGGTGTTGGTAGAATTAGATATGTAATACTTCATGTTACATCTTTTCAACTGAAGTAGTTTGTGTAGTTACGCAAATAACAAGATTGGGATGGATTAGGAATTCTCCAGCATGTAGTTGTGTTAATTCTGCTGGTCAAGACTGAGTTCTTGGTTTTGAAGACAGGCCTAGCCCCTCTTCAGAGCATAGTAGTCTCAATACGGTTATTTGCATTTTGGTGATTTAGGTTTTAGTTCAGTATTAGTTTTGGTCATGGGTGTGACCAAAAGGGGGGAATGATAAGGTTATGCCTGTATACCACTTTAACTCAGTATGACATGAGTGGAAAGTCCCCAAACTTTCATCAGGCTATTAGCAAACATCCCCTAGTTAATTATACCTCAATCAAGGACTAAACCCATGAGACAGAACTAGGTGAACGGTCATGTCATACTTGTTGTTTCTAAACCTAAATACTCTTCTCTAATTGGTTATGGTGGGAAACCACCCTAACCCACCTTAAAGCATAATCATTAACTAATTCTGTATGTACTCGACCTATAAATAAACGGTCTGTCCACCAATATGGTACAAACAGAACAAATAAGACTCCTGGTCTGCGTCTGTTCTCTTGCATGCAATCATCCTGCAGCTGACATCCCTTCTTGTACTTATGGACGACCCTAACAGGGGGATAAATTAGTTGCATATAGATCACGAAAATATGTTGCAAATTCCTCCACTATAAGCTTTGGGTCAGTAACTACTACTCTATATGCTCTCGTTATTGCTGTACTGCAGTTGTGGGGCTCTGTGTTTTTACAAAATATGCTAGCATTCTCCCATTCTTGTCTGTGTCTTTATTCAAGGTCATCAATTTTCCCTAAGGTGGATTGGAGTTGCTGTTGCATTGTATGCATGGAGTTATGTAAAGGAGATACTTGGTCTTCTAATGTGGAGACTGTGTTTTCAACTGCTGTTGTCCTCTCCTTTACATTCTGTAGGTCTTGTCTCAGGAATGATATATCTATGTAGGGATGTGAAAATCTTAGACACCCTTACACTTTACAGACAGGCAAATCACTAGTAATTTGGACACCTCAGTGGGTCCTTATGGGGACCTTGTGCTTATGTAACCCCTGTAGTTCACACAGTGTACACCAGATGGCACTGTGCCAGAGTATAAAAGGTTTAGGAACCATGTGTTTTGGGTCCATTGCTTTAGCCCAACCAAGCAGGCTGGAAGGGAATGGGTAGTGTCGACCCTAGGCGCTTTGGCCCTAGTAATTAGACAGCTATACTCAATTATAGATCACTCTAGGAGTGATAGAGAGGTTATTTGGTTGAGCAGCTCAAGGCACAGCCGAGGAGATTAGAGGGATTAAGATCCCAGGGTATTACTGACCCGGAGTAAGGAACCAAGTGTTGAGATAGGGATGGTAGGAGTTCCCCTAGTCTGCCACTGGAAGATATCCTGAAAACTGGGAAATACCCATCACATGCTGTCAACTTACTCTCTGCTGTATATTCCCTAGCCTGTGGGGATTCAACCTATACGTGCTGTGAGTATATGCTTCCTTTATGCTGCTGTGTATGTTCTATGCTCCATTGTGGATTGATGTGCTGAATGATCTATGTGCCATTGTTCAATAAATACAGTTCTATGTTCAACCGTTGAAGAACTACTGGCGCCCATCATTGTGCTATCGCACCCGGTTACAGTTACACTACACCCTGCCTCCACCGCATTGCGAGGGCTTACCCCTGAGAAAGAGAGCTCATCTGTGGTATCAACCCACAAAGGAAAGTAGCATAAACTGCCCTAGCACAAGTCAGTTTACTATAGCGCTACATTTTGGCGCCCAACGTGGGGCCCTTAAAGGGTTAAACTGTAACATTGCATGCAGCCTAGTGTGACAGGCGCCGCGTGTGTGGACTCAGTAGGAAAAAGGCGCCTAGGCGGGGAAAGTCTGTAGTTTTTATTCCCCGAGCGGTGTGCCTACTGATTATATTGTGAGCGTGTATCCCTCACAAATTTCGGTCACAGAAAAAGCATAATGGCTCCCCTGTCTGAAGCTGCATTGTGGGACTGGCCCTTAGAAATGGGAGCGGATTCTGACTACACGTTTGTAGTGGATAATGTCCCAGAGGGATGCCCCATAGATATTGTGAATCACTCCTTTATGGGCAACCCCATATTTGATGCTTTTGAGTATGTTGCACAAGAACCTTCAGATGAGAAAGGATATGTCCGGTTCTTGTATTGGGTCCCCACTGTACCTAACAGTGATACATGGCCTTCTAAGGTATACCCTATGGGAGTCTCTGTAGAGGGGTGTCTGTGCCGGTATCAAAGCCTGCCTAAGTCTGCCCAGCTCATATGTAGTCCCCCTACATCATTGCTTAATCTGACTTCTGTGTGTGAAGAGCCAATGGTAGATGAATCTTATTATGGCTCCAGTTTATGGGAAGAGAAAAAGGGCTGTAGCATCAAGGATTCAGGCTACGCTGAAATTAAAATGTCTACCCCTGGGCTTAATCCATTCCTAGCTGCTGATGCCATAGACTTTAATGACTTTCTGCTAGCTGAGGAACATGTTTGTTTGGCCTTGGGAACAGAATCATTGGTGGACAGTTGCCCTGTGACACCACTACCTTCACCACCACCTATACCCCCCGTGTAGGAAAAGTTGCTGTGAAGGAACCTCCAGTGCCAACGCCCTACCCTGCATGGGTTAAGAAGGGAAATGCGAACCTATTTCTGAACTTGTTGGTGAACCTGTTGTTGAACCGGAGGTTCCGGAGCTTACTATGGAGCCTTTGCCCTGTGCTACTACCCGGGTGGAGCCCGAACGGCAGTACGTATGCCAGGGTACTTTTACCCCAAGTGATGATGATTCCGGCCTGTGGCGTGTGTGATATGGAAGAGCCCAACGCCTTGGAAGACCCGGATGGCGTGTGTTCGCAATGCGAGACCCGTTTGTGGGTGGGACCCTTTAACCGGGCTGATCAACCTCCATTGGTGGAGAAGACATGGGACAAGGTGAGCCGTAAAACTATTCTCGTCTACCAAGAGATAGAGGGTGCCCTGGGGGTGTCAGCGGCTGTGACCCTCGCACCAGAACCCGCGCTAGAGCCGGCCTTTGTACCCATGCCAGAAGGTGTATTAGAGGGATCACCCAGTGAGTCTACGCTCACCTTAGCTTGTGCCTCCCCAACCGAAGTGGTTCCGCTTGAGGGAGATGTGCCCCTGACTGCGGCTGCGGTCAGTGAAACAACCCCGTCCGGCTGGACGGCAGATGTGTGCTCCATTACTCCTTCGTTGAAGCCTGAGGGCTTGTGTGATATTTTGGCGAGTGTGATGCCTACACCATTGGTTGTGCCTACCCTAGTGTCGGATGCACCCGGGGGAGAGGTGTGTACCCCTTCTGCTATAGGGGCCCCCGTTTGTTGTGTCCCTGCACCAGAACCGCCACCAGAGGACTGTCTGAAAAGGGCGTGGCATGCGCCTGAAGTTGATGCGGCCTGCAGGCCTGACGCTGTTCTTGTATCCTCGGAGGAGGAGTGCTTTCAGCATGTTCTGATTTCTGGAACAGAGAACCTTCTTGTTGATTCTCAAGTCTCCAATACTCCTATGGTTGTTACAGGGGCCGCTCCTCAGGTGAGGTCTAATTCTTCTGAGCCAGAGTCTTCATCCCGCAAAGTGTTGCTAAGTGATTCAAAGCCTTGTGGGGATTTGACAGTCACCATCTATACAGCCCTTGCTGTTCCTACTCCAGTCATAGGCCATGATGTGGATTGGAGAAAGTTTTCATTAAACCGATTGGGGCCAATTGCACCCATAGCCCCCTCCATTCGAGACCCTCCAATATTGGAGGATGATGAGGATCTGCTGGAGAAGTTGATGTGCTCCAGTGTGAACAGTGCTGATGAATCCATACTGGAAGTTCCTGCACAGATTCGGTGCCAAAGTAAGAGATCAGTGGTGAGTGAGCCAACCAAATCCGTATGCCCCAAAGTGATGGTGCCTCAAACTCATAGTGATCCAGGAGAGAGCACTAAAGTGGCTGAATTGTATCACTATGAGTGGGGAAAGATATCCCTGGAGAGGGAAAAGAATCTGCTTGCTGCTATTCCCAAGCCTAAGGAAGACAATCCCTTAGGACCTGTTCCAGGATGGGAAGAGTATGAAGTGAATACCCCCACAGCTGAACCTGAGTGGGATCCTTCTACTAAAGTGCCTCGCAGTTTTATTGCTCCTCCCATCATAGGACCCGAGGAGGAAAAAGATTTCTGGGTGCTGCCAGGACGGGCAGATCCGAATGTGTTTACTTCTGTCTCCAGAGTGCAGAGAGTAATCAACTTCCATGTCCATCGAACTTGGGGTTACTTTATGCCCTATGCTCCTCTGTGGGTGTACGAAAAGGTGGCTGCATCTTAGGAGAACTGGCTGATCGATGAGATCCTACGACAGGAGAAGATGCACCACAGTTGCCTCACAAACCCTGACAAGGTGAGGTGTGAGCAGGATTGGCAGTACCTGCGATCCATTGAAAAAGAGTGGTGGTATGGCCGCACCATTCTTAAGAATGCTGTCAAGAGCTGTGGGAAGTACAACCCCACCAAGTACTTTAATTTAGAAGTTTATTTTGGAAATGGACAATGGGTGGACAAACACCATCCCAAGTACTATATTCCCTATGAAGACACCAAGGCCAGGTTTCTTCACATGATTTGAGCTTTTCCACTGATGATACTCCATTGGGAGTTGTTTACAGCTATTTTTGAGCTACCTGTTTTCCTGTCCCTTCAAAGTGACTGAACTTTCTTCAGGGAAGGATTTTTCTTCTTTTGCTCCTCTTGGAGTTAGGTCCAAGGACTGTTTTAGTTAACACCTGCCCGTTGGTAGGTTCATCCAATTTTTCCCCTTTACCCTTCTATGTGCATTTGAAAAAGGACTGTGGGTTCGACTATTTGATGGACTAGAATACTGATGTGTTTGAAATGCAGTATGTCTAACTTGTACCTTCTTTTGCAGGAGTTTACTGATAAAGTTTACCTGCCCATGAATGAAACTGTTGCTATTGATATGTTTCTTTCCAGCTATGCCATTGTACCTGGGTTACTCAGGAGAGTTACCCCGAAGAGGTTATAAGGTAATGGTATAGAAATGCAATACATATAGCTAAGTGCAATGTATTTTTGGTCTCTGAAAAGGTTTCTTGCATGATGTGCCTTAACTGCTATATTTTCAGTATTTGCTCTTTGAAAGGTTCCTTGCCGGGACGGAAGGAATTCACCAGGGGGAGAATGTAGGGATGTGAAAATCTTAGACACTCTTACACTTTACAGACAGGCACATCCCTAGTAATATGGACACCTTAGTGGGTCCTTATGGGGACCTTGTGCTTATGTAACCCCTGTAGTTCACACAGTGTACACCAGATGGCACTGTGCCAGAGTATAAAAGGTTTAGGAACCATGTGTTCTGGGTCCATTGCTTTAGCCCAACCAAGCAGGCTGGAAGGGAATGGGTAGTGTCGACCCTAGGCGCTTTGGCCCTAGTAATTAGACAGCTATACTCAATTATAGATCACTCTAGGAGTGATAGAGAGGTTATTTAGTTGAGCAGCTCAAGGCTCCGCCGAGGAGATTAGAGGGATTAAGATCCCAGGGTATTACTGACCCGGAGTAAGGAACCAAGTGTTGAGATAGGGATGGTAGGAATTCCCCTAGTCTGCCACTGGAAGATATCCTGAAAACTGGGCAATACCCATCACATGCTGTCAATTTATTCTCTACTCCTTTATGCTGCTGTGTATGTTCTATGCTCCATTGTGGATTAATGTGCTGAATGATCTATGTGCTATTGTTCAATAGATACAGTTCTATGTTCAACCGTTAAAGAACTACTGGCGCCCATCATTGTGCTATCGCACCCGGTTACAGTTACACTACACCCTGCCTCCACCGCATTGCGAGGGCTTACCCCTGAGAAAGAGAGCTCATCTGTGGTATCAGCCCACAAAGGAAAGTAGCATAAACTGCCCTAGCACAAGTCAGTTTACTATAGCGCTACATCTACTTTAAGAGCCTCCCATGAGTTCATTTAATGTTGGTTCTGGAGAAGCCTGTTCGACTTGTGGAGATAGAGGCAGAGACTCTTGATTGCTATCCCTATCTGCTGCTTGTTGCTAGTTGTACGCATAGTGCTCCAATCAGGCCGCGGCCTCACTCTTTTGTCTAGGGCCATACTTGCTCATTGGTGAAGTTTTTAGTCCGTGCCCTTCGGATTTTGTGCAAGTCGGTGATAGCAGATGGCTCAAGTTTAAACAGTCACAGGGTCTATGATGGTATGTCTCAAGTTTAAACATTCACGGGTCTATGATACTTTGGGTGCGGGTGTGGATTTGTGATATGTGCCTCTGGTTTTAATGTCTTGCCATTTTGCGCCAGCGCACACTTCACAGGTAGCAGTTGTTGTTTCCCCTTTAAATTAGGCTCAGAATATAGCTTGTGAGCACTTAGTTAGTCTGTTGTTTGTTGTCAGGCCATAGTACTCTGGTCTTGCTGTGTTTTATTATCTGAAGGAGCACTAGGCAGTTCAGCACTGTTTTAAATTTGTGTCTTTGGGTGCCATACCATGCTGCTGGGGACTCCTGCGGTCTGATACCTTCTGGTTTGATCAGAAGGGTGTATTCCATGAAAGCTGGATGTGCCTCTTAACTGGTGCATGCTGAGACCTTGTGTGTGCTGTGGCCCCTTATCATGTGGTGCCCCGGGTCCAGCTGGCACTCACTCCTTATGCTGTAATCAGGGGTAGCTTCTGTGTCACTGACTTATGTGGCTAGTGGGTTCCTACCGGAATTTTAAATTGAACTGCCAGGAATGTTAAGGGCACGCCCCCCCCCCCAGGAAATGGGAATCTTTGTGAAAAGGCTAGCCAATATATAGATTCCAAACTAAGGAGATTTGTGGTTAATCTTCCCTCCTATATCAGAGCCACAGGAGCTTTATTAGATAAATTACAGGATATCAAAGTGGATGATGGAACTCTCTTAGTGGGATGTGATGTTGAGTCACTATATTCTTTCATCTCACATAAACATGGTTTGTAGGCTGTTAGATTCTTTATGGAAACAGAGAGATTGGGACAGCCAATATATAGATTTTATGACTGATTTAACACAATTTTGTCTGAACCACAATTTTTTTGTTTTACTTGCAAGTGAGAGGGGTTGCGGCCTTTGCATCCACTTATGCTAACATCTTTATGGGATGGTGGGAAGCCTTCTGGGTATTTGGAGATTTGATATATTTGATATATATATTTTGATATATATCAGTATGGTTTTCCTATGGACAGGTAGCCGGGTATCTCTGGACGAGTTTTTATGTGCATTAAATGATAATAATCTAAACATCAGGTTGACACATATCATCAGCAGCCATAGTATTGATTTCTTGGATGCTACACTAACTCTGGGGGACAATGGCACCTTATCCACAAATTTATATTGGAAAGCTACTGCCACCAATTCTACCTTACATTTCCAAAGCCATCATCCCATGTCTACCAAAATAGGAATTCCAGTGGGCGAATTCCTACGACTACAACGTAATTGTTCGAATGTGCCTACCTTTTAACAACGTTCAATTGAACTTACAACACAACAACACAACAACACAACACAACTGCAGGGGTTTAGTCCCGTACTTTAATTCAGAAAGCTTACTGAAGGGCAATCAAGACCCCCTAGAAACGTCTATTTAACCAGTCCAGAGTCATGGATAAAGTGAACGTGCAACCCACACAATTTATTGGTATCTATTGTAAGCAGTGGCCAGCAATTAACTTAGTGTTAAAAAAACATTGGCATATACTGTTAACTGATCCAGTTTTGACAGCAACGTTTGGGCCTCGTTCGCTTTCATGCAGCTGTAGGGCACCCAATTTGCAAGATTGTTTAGTTAAAAGCCATTTTGTCAAACATGTGACCAAACCTACAAGATAGGGTACATTTCCATGTGGTGATTGTAGAGCCTGTAAATATATGTACAACCAATGTTCAGTCACTGATAGATTTGGCAAGCAATATAGTATTACACAGTTTCACATGTACCACAGCATGTGTAATATACATGCTCATGTGTCCCTGTAATAAGATTTATATTGGTAAAACCAATGGTGTTTTTAAAAAAAGAATTCTTGAACATGTATCCAGCATTGATAATGCTTTGGACTGGATTAAATCAAATAGAAAATTACTTACAGTTAGCAGGCATTTTCTGGAATTCCACAATAATTCCATTAAAGTTCTAAGAGCCACTGGTTTATCCAGGATAGCCCTTGGAATCAGGGGGTGACTTGGAGTCATCTCTTTTAGCTAAAGAGAGTGAATTTATTTTTATCATGAATGCCCGCATGGTTTAAATGAAAGTATCACCATGAATATTTTTATTTAATACCTTGATATATGATATTTGTATTTCTGGATTTCCAGATACTGGATCAGTGTGACCTATGGATGCACTTGTCATAGTCTTGACTGTTATATATTTATTTACTACTGATTAATAGCTTCCTCTATGATAAAAGTGTATGCATTTATAGTAGTTTTGATTGATATACATCTGTCTATTACTAATTAATTACTTCCACTATGACAATTTGATCACGAATTTAATCAAAAATCACTTTTATGATAGCATTCTGTTTCATTTGTTTCATATTGTGCTGTGCTCTGCTAAATGTTGCCAACCAAGGCACACAATTAACTATTGCTGATTAATGTCTCTCAGTATGACACTTCTGCCATGTCAGTTATATTTGTGATAGCTTGTTGTGCTTTGCCAAATGTTGCCAATCAGGCAATAGTGTATGTCATTAAGGAGGAAGAGACAAGCGAGTTCAATGTACACGATTGCTCCTCCCTTGCCTTGCCCTTCATTGGCTGATTTGAAGTTGACGAGCAGAGGATTTGCTATTTGTAGAGGCACTTCTATTGGCGCCACTTTAGCCTTTGACAAAGTTTGTGCATAGTGTAAAATGCACATTAGGCGCTGATACTTTTAGCTTAATTAGGCAGGGTGACGAATTTTTAAATTTATCTCGGTGGAAGGGTGGATGCGTCGTATGGGTGGATTTGGGCAGATGGGACTATAGGCAGGATGAAGGAACTTTCCGCCAACGGCATCAGAGTGTTCTGTCCCTGTTAAGGGAGTGGTGCGGGTGGAATAAGTGGGCCTGATCTCAGACACTCACACAGTTATTTACATAACAGCAGGTTAACATATGGCTTCTTAGATCAACTAGGCAGGGCGATAACATGCCTGCTTATTCATGGTTTCGATTTCACCTCCTCAGTACTGAAGAACATGCACTGGTATTGTGGTACCATTCCTGCAATAGCTGCAGTCCCCATAACCGTATTACAAGCCGAGTACTGTGTAATAGAAGATGGGAATGTACTGACTGAGATTAGTCATCCATTTACAATTTAATCCTCTATAATTAGTCTATAAAATGGTGACCTTCGAGTCAGTATAGCTTTCTCTACTAATTTCTTTTTAACCTTTTGTGAAATTCTGGGCATACTTTTTTAACTATTTATGATTAATGGGATTAATGGTTAAGTTTTAACTACGTTCATATGGTGGTAACTTCTGACTGATTCAGTGGAGGTGGTGCAACCTTATGTGTCATTCTTTTTCTTCTTTGATTTACCTACATTTCCTTTGACCCTGCACGCCACTAATTTGTTTTTCATATTCCATCCAATGGAGGGTGCTACTAATTGCTCTTTTGTATACAAGCATGTGTAAGTGCAGCAATATATTTACATGCAAATATCAATATCAATTATTACTCTTCTTGTGCTTTGGGGTTGGGTCTTTTGTGTGAACTAGTTACTGCCTCAGTGTGTTGCTGGGTATAAAGCAGATAGGAATGTGGTGTTTATTAAAAATGTTATAGGGCAACCCTTTTGAAATAAAAAAATAACAAAAGTGGTATAAAGGTGATACCTTTATTGGCTAGCTAATATAATCATAGCAAGCTTTCAGAACATTTTAGTTCCTTTTTCAAGCTGATTACAATGAAGCTGTGGTATTCTCTGGCATATATACAACATCCAGCTCATAGGTCAAATGACCAACAAAAGAGAATATCAATGTGACAAAGTCATTTACAAGTGGATCTACAAGAGATCAGCAGATAAGGTACAAGTTAATGTGGGTCAAAGAGGCAGAGTATAAATTACGACTGAATTATTGGAGTGTAGAATCCAGCTTTTCACCTTCACCGATTCTTACCAAACAGTCCAAAAAAGGCAGTGTGTCATCTTGAACATCTTCTCATGTAAATCTGATGTTGTGGTCCTGATGTGTTCAGTGAAAGTCTGTACCGTGTGTGTGCGTGCGTGCGTGCGTGCGCAGTGGTGAAACTAGACCCCTAAGGGCCCCGGTACAGAAATTTACAACTGGGCCCCCCTAAAGGGATTGTTCACCTATGAGTAACAGTATGATGTAGAGAGGGATATTCTGAGACAATTTGCAATTGGTTTTTATTTTATTTTATTTGTTGGTTTTTGAGTTATTTAGCTTTTTATTCAGCAGCTCTCCAGTTTGCAATTTCAGCAATCTGGTTGTTAGGTCCAAATTCCCCTAGGAACCATGCACTAATTTGAATAAGAGACTTAAATATGAATTGAAGAGTGTCTAAACACACAAATGAGTCTTTAAAAAGTAGTATTTGTTTTTAGATGGGGTCAATAACCCCCATTTAAAAGCTGGAAAGATATAGAAGAGGAAGGAAAATAATTCAAACACAATAAAAATAAATAATGAAGACCAATTGAAAAGCTTCTTAGAATTTGCCATTATATAACATACTAAAAGTTACATGTAAAAAGGACATGTAAAATTGAGGTTTCACTGTATTATAATGATATAAGGGATAATGTGCCCCCTACTGTAAATGATAAGAATATTAGGAGTCACTGTGGGGTTCTGTGACCATATAAAGGCACAAGGCACAAGGCTGAGTTATACAGGGAACTCTGAGTATCACTCATATATTATAAGGGATAATGTACCCTCTACTGTAAATGATAAGGATATTAGAAGTCACTGAGGAGTTCTGTGACCATATAAAGGCACAAGGCTGCAGGCTGAGATATGAGATATATATGATACAAGTATCTCTCATGTATTATAATGTCAATTTTCAGGATATATATATATATATATATATATATATATATATATATATATATATATATATATATATATATAGTGGATAATGCACCCCCTACTGTAATTTATAAAGAAATTAGAAGTCACTGAGGAGTTACGCAACCATATAAAAGCACAAGGCCGCAGGCTTTTATACAGGTCACGTAACTCCAAAGTGACTTCCAGGTGACTTCCAATATCTTTATAAATTTTGGTAGGGGGTGCATTATTCATTATAAATAAGTAAGAAGTAAATAAGTAAGAAGTTCTTTGCCTCTGATTTATATTATTGTACACAATGCCACACTTACCCTTATATTGACTCTTGAGCATGTTGTATTGCTGCAGGTTGTGGCATAAGGGGAAAGAAGACACGGAGGATGGAAGATGTAGGGGGTGAGCAACACTTGAGATGAATGGAGAGGGATAGAGGGAGTGAAACAGATTGGAGAATGAGGGCACAAGGCTGGAAAGAGATGTAGGTGGGAGGGGCAGACAAAGCGAGACTGAAGAATGACAGGGTGTGGGAGGGACAGAAGGAGCATTCTGCGTGACTGGAGAAGGAGGGGGAGCTGAACAGGGAGGAGAGAGACGCAGGCAGATCGACGATCGTCAAAGAAGAGGGAGAGGTACGCTGAGGCAGCAAAGGGCAGAACAGCGACGTAACTAGAGGGGGTGGGCGGGCCGTGCAGCCGACCCCGCCCCCCTCCGTATGCCTGCAATTCGTGGCGTGTGAGCTGCCGGGGGGCCCTGAGGGGGTGCGGGCCCTGGCCCAATCGCACCCCCTGCTCCCCCGGTAGTTACGCCACTGTGTGTGTGTGTATTTTAACCCATGTGTCATCCACATATCAGAACCAATGACTGGAAGTGATTCCTTTGAAGCTATCCAGGGCTTTTCTTTCTACTTCCTCCAAGTATAGGTTTGCCACAGTGGGCTAAACTGGCGATCCCATGGTGCAGCCATGCTTCTGCCTGTAGAACGTATCCTTGTACTTGAAATAGGTGGTACATTAGGCATATGTCCAGTAAGGAACATACTTGCTCTGGTTTAAGCTTCGTTCTGTTGTCAAGGGTGTTGTCTTTTAGCAACCGTTTTCTCGCTGTTTTAACTGTCTCTGCGATAGAAATGCACATAAAAAGAGAAGTAACATCAAGACTACTGGTGAAGGTATAAAACAGTAGAAAGAACTTGGTCCTCCGATATGTAGCTGGGGTGTCGGAAAAACTTAGAAGGATTTTTAATAAACACCACATCCCTATCTGCTTTAAACCCAGCAACACACGGACGCAGCAACTGGTTTACCCAAAAGACCCAACCAAAAAGCACAAGAAGAGTAACATTGTTTATGCAGTGCAGTGAGGAGTGCTCGGATTTGTATGTGGAGGAAACCAAACAACAGTTACACCAGCGTATGGCACAGCACAGAAGAGCTAGATCCTCTGGTCAGGACTCAGCCATGTACCTACATCCAAAAGAAAAAGGACACATGTTTGAAGACTGCCAAGTCCAGATTCTAGACCGGGAGAGCAACTGGTTCAAAAGAGGTGTTAAAGGGATCCTGTCATCGGAAAACATGTTTTTTTTCAAAACACATCAGTTAATAGTGCTACTCGATTTTTTTATATTCAATTTTGAAATCTGACATGGGGCTAGACATTTTGTCAATTTCCCAGCTGCCCCTGGTCATGTGACTTGTGCCTGCACTTTAGGAGAGAAATGCTTTCTGGCAGGCTGCTGTTTTTCCTTCTCAATGTAACTGAATGTGTCTCAGTGAGACATGGGTTTTTACTATTGAATGTTGTTCTTAGATCTACCAGACAGCTGTTATCTTGTGTTAGGGAGCTGCTATCTGGTTACCTTCCCATTGTTCTTTTGTTTGGCTGCTGGGGGGGGGAAGGAAGGTGGGTGATATCACTCCAACTTGCAGTACAGCAGTAAAGAGTGATTGAAGTTTATCAGAGCACAAGTCACATGACTTGGGGCAGCTGGGAAATTAGCAATATGTCTAGTCCCATGTCAGATTTCAAAATTGAATAAAAAAATCTAGTTGCTCTTTTGAGAAATGAATTTCAGTGCAGAATTCTGCTGGAGCAGCACTGTTAACTGATTCATTTTCCCATGACAGTATCCTTTTAAAGAAGTTTGAATAGAGGCGGGGGGGGGGGGTGCGACATCTATTGTCTGTCTTGGCACCTCTCCCTGGAAGATTTAATAACACATCAAAGCTCAAGTCTTGCTATATACAGTCAATACCTAATTTAATGACATCATTGTGGATTATGGTAAATAGATTATGCTGACTGGAGAAACAATCCAAAGGATATATACCGATGAAAGATCCTATATACAAGTTATTCTAAATTGAGAAAGCCAGTTGGATGACTGGTGAAACGTCTTCAAGGGAAAAAAACACAGCAAGTCCAGTTGATTTGACTTATTTCTACAGATAGTATCTTCTGTTTTTGCATCCAACATAATCTATAAATACAGTGATTATTGATGGGCGAATAAACTGACCAGACATGAATTTGCGGCGAATTCCCACATTGTGGCGCAAGCAAATAAATTTTCGAAATTGTGGTTACAATTTTCCAATGAAATATACACACACCCATTGTCTTAAAGGAGAAGGAAAGGCAAATCTTACAAACAGTCCCCTTCAATAGTCCTCAGACTGTACACCAAGATCGCTATGTTTTTTTCCCTCAAAAACGTTATCTTAGTAAAATATCAGTGCATCAATTTCACAAGCCGATTACTTGAACAGCGACGCCATCTTGCTAAAGGATGTGCGGCTGCCTTCTGCCAGTAATGCGCATGTGCCGAAAATTCCCTACCCCAGTCACGTGTCATAGTTACAAAGAATTATACACGGGCTCAAAACCACCCATATATCATCATTAAAAGTCTGCCTGCAGCCCCTCTCCTCTGTATGATCCTGTCTGCAGCTCCTCCGTGCATTCTGCTGACTAGAATCCCGGTCGCTGACATGAAATAGTAGAGTGTCGTCATGGCAACGGGGAAATTCCATTCCTGTTGGCTGGGGGGCGGGCTCACTGTGCCAGTATGCTGTGCATGCAAATGAAGACAGGAGCGCTTCATGCAAGAAGATAAGGGAGAGTCGAATTACAAGCATGCGCAGCAGTACAAAAAAATGCCAGAGGCAGCGGGGGAGGAACAGAAGAGGATTTTGACCAAGTCACCCAACCCTGTGACTTGGATCATGCAGGCAGCACGTTTACGTCTTACTGAAGAGAGAGAGATGGGATTCACTCTGCACAGTAGGTGCTTAAACAGAATGTCTTTGTTTTCAGCCAGCATGATTATTAACCTTTCCTTCTCCTTTAAATGGATTTGGACCAAATAGTGGCATGTTTAAAAATTGTTGCTTGCATCAAAATTGACGCTCATCAAAAAAAATTTGACGCCTATTGACTTCAATGCGTTTGGAAAATTTTCTGCCGCTTCACGAAATTTGAGATAAATTTGCGAATTTTAGGGCCCCAAAACATTGGTAATATAAGTAAGTCCTATTTTACCAAGATTTCTTATTAATTAGAGCCTTACTGGGCCCTCTAGAATACTGGGCCCCCTGAAGCAGAGTTTGCTTCCTCTTTAGTTATGCTCTTTTATGTATAATATACCTAAGCTTTTTATAACTTGACATGTGACTGGGACCTAGAGTGGGAGACGTTTTCAACAATTATGTATAGTATATAAAAGTTAATTTATTTTAGCAAAGAAGGATACATAGTGCTTTATATGGGGGAATAGCTATAATCATACTATACAGAGACAGGGTCTGCTGTATGGTATTCCCCTAACAAAATCATTTCTTTTTTTAAGTTAAATGCATACTGAACTAGTGACTAGGCTGGGGAATGGGGCTGCGAGATGGTGCACATATGCCACCAAAATTTTTTTTGAGGGGAGTTCATGTTATGCCACTGCAGAGATAGATAGTAGTACATAGCTGATGAAAAATATTTGTCAAGTTCAGCTTCTGGTTCTAATAACTATGAAGAAATCCAAGATTATGTAAACTTGTTGTTCTAATTATATCTGAGGTAGCCTTGAATACATTTTATCTGTTAATCGATTGTGCTGACAGCACCATGGTAAAGAAAATAACATCATTATCATGTCTTACTTAATAGACAAACATTACAAACTCCAAATAAAATGACAAATATAGTTTCAATGTGTATTACTCTATTTATAGCAATAGTAGATCCATCAGACACTTACTTGTAGTCCTTCTCCCAGAATTTAACCGGTCTAGCGTATGATGCAATAAAAATGACACTGCCAAGAAATGGACTCAGTGGAGTAGAAAATATTGATGTTGCAAGGGTTTGGAGGAAAAGCATAGCAGAGTCTGAATGGTTTTCATGTTAAAGATGGTTCATTTAAACATTTTTAATAAGGATGTTTGGTCTATAAATTATTATTCACCTTATGTTGTGTAATCTGCAAATGCAGACAAAAGTATGCCCCAATCAATTTATTTCATAAGACAACACAAGTTAAAGTTATTCTGCCACTGAAATACTTGTTTTTTTCAAAACACATCAGTTAATAGTGGCGCTCCAGTAAAATCCTACGCTGAAATCCATTTTTAAAAAAAGCAAACAGAATTTTTCACTTTAAAACCTGTTAGTTTCCCTGGTGCCCTCAGTCATGTGCTCTGATAAACTTCAGTCACTTTTTACTGCTGCACTGCAAGTTGGAGTGATATCACCCCTCCCTTTCCCCCAGCAGAACAATGGGAAGGTAACAAGATAGCCGGTCCCTGACACATGCATTGCTAAAAATGCTCTCATTGAGAATAGCACTCAATAGTAAAAATTCAATTCCATGGATCAGGTATAATGACCTGAGATGGATGCCTACACACCAATATTACAGCTACAAAAAATACATTTATTGTTTCAGGAATAAATATATGAGAACACTGAAAATGATTGAGGACACTGGAAACCCATTTTAAAACAAATATTTTATAACAATTTTATACTAATTCAAAATGCTCTTTAAAGGGGTTGTTCACCTTCCAAATACTTTTTTCAATTCAGTTGTTTTTAGATTGTTCCCCAGAAATAATGACTTTTTTCAACTACTTTCCATTATTTGTTTTTTACTGTTTTTCCAAAATCTAAGTTTAAAGTTGAATGTTCCTGTCTAAACACTCTTAACTGTTACAATTTTGCAACATTTAGTTGATACATTTCTCAGCAGTATCTCTTGAGTATTAGCAACTATTGTATCAATTCTAACAGTTGCCTGTTATGAAACCTAGTGCTCTGCAGGGACAAATATAAGAAATGTATCAATTAAATGTATCCATATAGAACAGTTTACAGGGTCAACGACCCCCCCCTCCCAGGGCTGCTTCAGGAGGTGAAAAATGACACTTTACACTTCAATATTAGAAAAACGGTCACACATAGAAAATAGAAAGTCATTGGAAAATGTCTTTATTTATGGTGATCTATCTGAAAACAACTAGTTGTTTGAAGGTGAACCACGCCTTTAATTAGGATATGATGTGTATTTTATAACAGTGCTAAAGGATACGAGGTACAGCTAATAGTTGGGCAAAAACATGGAATGATGAACCCCAAGCAATTTGCCAAGGGGCAATATATGTGAAGACATACTGCAGTTTGTCCATTAGATCCCGGAGCTAGAAATAAAGGAGAAACCGATAAGGAAGTGGATTGGACAGAGTAACTGAAACACCAGGTTATCAGTAACACAACAATGCACTGTTTCAATTACCCATTTTGTATATTTAAATGAATGTATCAGCTCTTATCTTATCAAACATGCAGTTCTGTAATTTGAGGTGAATATTAATTGGACTCTGCATAAAATATACATTTACCTACAGTAGGGATAGTTTTTATAGAAGCCAATTTAACTGTCTGTATGTTTTTGGAGTATAGGAGGAAACAACAGTACCCAGAGGAAGAACATACAAACTCTTTGCAAAAAGTGCCCAAGCTGGAATCATATTTAGGACCCCAGCACTGCACAAGTGCTGCCCAGTATGAAAATAAATAAATTAACAAAAATATAGGTTTACTAATTTTGTATAGAATGTATAGGTATACATTTTGAATTGCTTAAGATGTGCCTATTATAAAAATGTCCTTCTGTACAGTTAGGCATACTTACCAAGGTTTGAAAATATAAATTTTTTAGTTTTTTTTTGGTCAAAATTCACAATTTTGTGTTTAAAAACCACCAACTTGAATTTGAATCTGAGATTTATCATCCCCCTACCCTGGAAGTAACTCAAATTCAGTAGGCGCTTGGAAGTCAATGGTCTGCTGGCCTATTTGAAGAAGTTAATAGCCTTCCTGACATTCAAGTTTTTTTTCAGAGAAAAACTCGATTTGAATTTGATTTGAGTTTTCAGGTCAGTAACATTAGTTTGAATTTTAGATGTTCAAGTTTTTTCTTAAATAAGATACCATTTGAGTTTTGAGGTCATTTGATTTCATTCAAGGTAACAAAAACCTAACATTCGACTTTTGATAAGTCATCCCCTTAATGTTGTATGTCAAGCTATAATGATCAAGGCAGAACTAAAAATGCAATAAAATACTAAAAGTTCAATGAAATTAAAGAATACAATAAAAAATTGTGATTTGGCAAAATAAAAAATTTTTCAGTGGAAAAATTGCATATATGTGTATGTGTGTACAAATTGTTCATTGTGTGTACTGTGAATGTGTTTGTGTAAAATTAAATATATGGGGAAATGGGTGTGTCATTTACACCCAAATGGTGGGGGCCCTAACAGGCACACTGTAAAACGCGCTGGGAGATCTCTTGGTATCCTAACCTCCCAGTGTGTCTCTTCCTCTGCTTTCGGGGAGCAGGCGTCCCTGCGATTACATCATCCTCCTTAAAGTGATGCTGTTGTCACTTTGCCAGCGTCAATCCTGAGCATCGTGACGCCAAGCGCAGTGCCCAAGTTGGTTTCAGATCTCTGTTCCTGCCGAAGCATTTGGATTGTGTTTTGAATTACTGGTTTTGACTTCTGCCTGACTTGTGACTCCGATTCCAGCCGCCTGCCTTGATCCTTTGCCTGATTCGGACTACGTCTTGTCCAAATCCCTGCTGGTACATCGCTTACAGACTTGATTATAGTTACTCACTTCCATGTTGGTTCCTACAGCAGAAAGCCCGGGGCCCAAAAAGACGTCTGTGAACACCGGGACCCACAGGGTTCATCTGTGCATCTGAAGGTACCCATCACTGTACAATGTTCCAGAGAACGTGAACGCTACAGTTAGCTTGGGCCTTATGAAACCTTGCCAGGCTGCTGCTTCCTCGACTATGGAGGGATTTTTTGACATAATGATGAAGCTTCTGGACAGCCAGGAGGCTCAACAGGCGCATCTTACTCAAGCCTTACAGCACATTACGTCTCATCTAGAGTCACTTCAAATTTCTGGGTCCGCAGCTCACTCTTCACAACCTGCACAGATGCCCAAGATTCCTGCTCCAGTTCATTTTGGGGATGATCCGGATTCTTGTTGTGGACTCCTGACACAATGCAAGAGCCAGTTCGATTTGGCACGGACCAATTTACGACTGAAAGATCTGAAGTTTCCTATATCATCGCCCTTCTGAAGGGGAAGGCCCTTGCTTGGGCTTCTCCGTTATTGGATAGAGATGATCCTCTGGTACATGACCACCACATTTCTTTCCACTTTTTGTAAATTTTTGATGTTCCGGGTCGGAAACTGAATGCCTCAGATTGGCTCATGAAAATCAACCAAGTATCCGATATGGCCTCCGAATATGCCATTAATTTCCTGAGTTATGCTGCAGAAGTGTCTTGAAACAACAATACACTTATTGCAGATTTCTGGAGGGGGCTTCGTGAAGATCTTAAAGACGAGCTGGTTACTCAGGATCTACTTCCTTTGAAGAATTCGTTATCTTCATTGTCAAGATAGATTCCAGGATGAGGGAGAAGTCTTCGCTTAAGTTTTGTTCCTGCAAACCTTTGGTTACAACCTTCGTCAGGTCTGAGTTTCCTCCTCCTCCACTCTTAACTCCTGACGAGAGAACCCATAAGAGAAATGCTGGTCTCTATATGTATTGCGGCCTCGCTGGACATCTGCTGAGATCCTGTCCTACCAGACCTCCGAATCAGGGAAACGCTCCAGGCTAGGTGTGAGGGGGGAGTCTCCCCTAGGCAAGATTTCTGCACTCCCAGTTACCAACAGATCTCACATGTTCCTTCCTGCTTCCCTCTCTACCTTGTCTGGTAGATTTTCCTGCCAAGCTTTTCTGGATTCCGGAGCGGCAGAAATTTTTTATTGACAATTCCTTTGCCAAGTCCTGTGGTCTATGCCCTGTACCTCTCAAGATTCCGCTTTCTGCCCGGGCTGTGGATGGCAGGCCGATTTTACCAGGTGTTCTCACCTCTGCTACTGCCCCAGTCCTTATTTATGTGGGCCCTTTTCATGAAGAGAAGATTCTTCTTCTACTTCTTCTTCTTCTTGCTCATTGAATGTCTTGAAACTCCCATAATGTTGGGTTTTCCTTGGCTCCGACTTTATAATCTAACCATTGACTGGTCTTCTGGGGAATTTACGGCTTGGAGCTCCTTTTGTCAGTTCAATTGTATTTTTTCTTCAGACCACTGGTTGCTTCATCCTTGCTCCAAGCTTCCAACTCTCTTCCTACTGATGTTTATAAGGAGTCTTCTGATGTCTTTGAAATGAAAAATTCTGAAGTTCAACCTCCTAATCGTCCCTACGATTGTCCTGTTGATTTAATCCCCGGCTCCACTCCTCCATATCCTTTGTCCATTCCTGAAACTCAAGCCATGAAAGAATACATTCAAGAAAATGTATCCAAAGGTTTCATGAGGAAGGCCACGTCCCCAGCCGGAGCTGGTTTCTTTTTTGTCCAGAAAAAGGATGGCTCTCTTAGACCATGCATTGATTATCGAGCCTTGAATAAGATAACAATAAAGAATCGTTACCCTTTACCCTTGATTCAAGATCTTTTTGACATTTTGAGATGAGCCGAAATCTTCACCAAATTAGACTTGCGTGGTGTGTATAACCTAATTTGCATTGGTCAGGGAGATGCGAGGAAAACAGCCTTCAACACCCGGGATGGCCATTACAAATATTTAGTCATGCCGTTCGGCTTATGCAACGCCCACGCTGATTTTCAAGATTTAATTAACAGTGTTCTTCGCGAGTTTCTACAGACTTGTGTCATAGTCTATCTTAATTTATTCTTCCTCAATGTCTCTTCATCAAGTGAAAAAGACTTAAACTTAAGAGACACCTTTATGCCAAGCTTGAGAAATGTGAGTTCCACAAGTCGACAATCTCTTTTCTGGGTTATATTATTTTCCAGAATCTAGATGGATTCTACTAAAGTTTCTGCTGTTCTTGATTGGCCCGTTCCCACGAGTTTGAAAGCCATTCAACGTTTTAGGTTTTGCTAATTTTTACAGCAAGTTCATTAAAAATTTTTTACCAGACTGTGGCTCCTATTACAGCTCTCACTAAAAAAAACCTTGTAAAGTTTCTTGGACCCCTCAAGCTCAGGAGGCGTTTGTGTTAGGAGCTGGCTAGGAGTTGTCTGCAAGGCAGGTATGGGTTAAATTACCTTCAGCTCAGACATCCAATCCTCTGTGAGGGGAGGCTTTTTATAGCCCTTGGTCACCTGATTTCCCCGCTTGAGCTACAGATTGTCTTAATTGGGAATATGGTTTGGTTTAAGAGGTTGGGGAAAAATCTGTTAAATTTGCTAAAACTTATTCTGTGTAATTCCGTGTTGGACTTTGCTTTCAGCAGGTGCTGTTATTTTCAGTTAAACTTTGTTGGCAGTCAGTGACTAATTTGAAACATTGTTGCTACGAAGGGGGAAGCAGACAGAATACTTTGTTTCACGTCTGCAGCTGAAGGACTCACTGCTCTGCATTCAGCCCCTGCAGCCACGCTGCTGCTGATAATACAAGCAGCAGGAATTCCCCATAAATCTCTATACGGAGTCAGAAGCCGCTCTCTATTTGTAAGTCCTTAACTCCCTTATCTTAGTTTGTTAATTAGACCCGCTCCCTGCAACCGGATCCAACAGAGTTCAGGGTCGCAGCCTTCCATTCCTAACAGTTTGTGACTCTAAAGAGACTTTTTAGTTCAGCTCCAATTCTTCTTCATCCTGATTTTTCCTCATAAACAGTCTCCTGCTGAGAGAAATTATGATGTGGGTAGCCGTGAACTCTTGGCCGTTAAACTCGCCTGGAGGAGTGGCGCCATATGCTTGAGGGGGCTAGAGAGCCTACTACCATTCTTACGGATCACAAGAACCTTGAAATATTTTCTCGGCTAGGAGGCTCAATCCTCGTCAGGCCCGTTGGGCTTTGTTCTTTTTCAGGTTTAACTTTTTCATTTGCTATTGGCCTGGTTCTAAGAATATGAAAGATGCCTTATCCAGATGCATGGTGCAGAAAGAAGGTAATCCAATCCCAACCGCTCCTATTGTCTCCCCTAACTTCGTTATCGTTGTCTGATTTGTTTTGGCGCCTACTTCATTATCGTTGTTTGATTTGAACATCCTCCTGAGTGTCCCTCAGGGAAGATATTTGTACCTCAGCAAAAGGTTGCTCAAGTTCTCAAATGGGCTCATTCTTCTAATGTTTCTGGTCATCAGCTCGGCATCAGGAAGACCCAAGAGTTAATTTCGAGGTATCATTGGTGGCTTTCTCTTGCTAAAGATGTCAAGTCTCGGCCTGCACAGTGCGCAAAAGAAGACTCCCTGTTCCTTACCATGTGGTCTTCTCCAACCCTTACTCTAATCCTGGTTAGATGTGGCTATGGCCTTCATTGTGGATTTGCCTAAATCTTCGGATATGACTACTTATTTTAGTAGTAGTAGACAGATTCTCCAAGATGGCTTATTTTATTCCTCTGAAGAAACTTGCATCCGCTGCTGGTTTAGTGCAAATTTTTATCAAGGAGCTCTTTTGTTTGCCTGGTGTTCCTCAGTTTATTGTGTCTGACCACGGGGTGCAGTTTGTATCCAGGTTTTTGCGGGCTTTCTCCATTATCTCTATTTCCTTTCATCCATCGTTGCTCAAGCATTTGTTAATAATTTTTCTGTTGACCAACTTCCTCCTGCTCCCATTATTCTTGATGATCATCAAGAGTTTGAGGTTCAAGTGATTTTGGACAAGAGATTTCCCAACAGAAGAAAGCCGGGGGCCACAAAAGGGTGTCGATGAACACCGGGATCCACAGGGTCCACCTGTGCATCTGAAGGTACCCATCACTGTACAAGGTTCCCGAGAACGTGAACGTTACACACTCAAAAAACAGCGTGTTATGTTCAAGGGGAATTGCCACCTTCAACACACTGCAGTTGGACTCGTAAAATGATTTCATCAGAGAAGGAAGTTCATTATAATATGAAGCGCAGAATACAGAAGCATTTAGCAGCCAGGAGAAATCTCTGCCCAGCTGTCCATTACGTGGGTTTTTATAACACACAAAAAACATCATTATCATATAGTATTATAATTCTAATCATTTAATGCCATATATTGCTTTGTCATTATGATATTGCTATATTATCAAATCACATTAATCTGCGTATATCATTATCAGTCTCAAGATTATTTTTTCCCCTTCTCGCCAACTTCCTCAAATATTCTTAATTATGTGCATGCTTCATCATTATCATGTGCATCTTTATAATTTTAAATAGCAAGCAAGGTGTTAGTAATTGTTCCTAATCACAGATACCATGTTAAATCATTATGAATTTAAGTGACATATGCAAGATCAACTGCTCATTTAAAAGCCCTAGCCAAAGAAGGCCCGAATAGATCTGGCCCTAACAAGTGACAACAGCAAACAAAATCTGTGGTTACCTTTCTCTACAATTTGTGCATTCTATTATAAAAGTTTGTTTAATACCATTGTGCCTGGTTGTGCATCTGTTGACTTTGTAAGCAGAACTATTTATCAACAGGCTCAAAGTGTTCTGTTTGCTGGGGTCAAAGAGACAATCATGAAACTATAGGGGATTAGTAGTGATCTCTCTATGAATATAGGGAATTAGGAATTGTATAATTTTTTTTGTACTCTGAAAAAACATACAATTTTAAAAAACACAAATGTTACCTTATTCATTAAAAAAATATGAATGAAAAACTGAAAATATGAATAAAATTGTGGAAAAAATGTCAAAATACTGTACCTTGAATTTGTGTTTTTGTGATGTTTTTAGTGATTTTTAGTTGTTTGTAGTGAGCTCAAATCATCATGAAGGCTTTTAACATCTTCAAATGGTTGAAGGCACCTCTGCCATTGACTTCTATATGACCTAGATAAACCACTCTGCGCTGATGTAGATATGTAATTTCTGACGTTCCACAATCCGTGCATCAAGGAGTGTACATTGAATGACAGAGATGTCTTTTACATATCTGGGCATCAGAGATTTAATGGATTATGCTTGAATTACGAGTATTAGGAAAATATAGTCCTAAAAAGTGACCATGTAAATTAGATGTATGATGTATTACAATTCTAATTTTTAATTTTATAAATATTTTAACTTACCTTGTCAAACAAAATTGACATAATAAAAAAGTTAATAAGAAAGCTTTCGGAAATGCTTCTGTAGTCAAACTGGAAAAATAATAATGTAAATCCCAGAATAATATATTGATGGAGGGTATTGCAAAAAGAAGATCGTAGGAGCTTAATTCCAGCTAGCGTTATCAGAAGTGTATCATAACTGTTGAGATTGAAAAAACAAACAATAGAATACAATACAAAAATGCAATAAACATTTTTTTTATCAAGAACCTACCACTGTAGGTGCCCTGGGTTTATGAGCTTTATAAATTATATAATTCTCATTCTGCAAGATTGTGAGAGTAAAAATGAGGCCACAGCCCTGGTTGTCCTGACATCTTGTTCTATGTGGTATTAATGGGACTAAATAGCAATAATTGGCATAGTAGAATCGTTGGGGTATCATCACTTCTGTATCCATTTTTCTTTTCCATGGTTCAGCTTCTTTGCACTTTCATGTGATATAAAAATACTCTTCTATAGTAATTGAAGTTCATATGGAATTTTAAGATAATACACTGTATAGTTTTTCACTATTTATGGGATTTTATAATTTTATTGTGTGATATATAAAAGTTTATTATTTTTCTAATTACCGGTAGTTAAGGACTAGTCACTTAGAGATACTGACACCAGAAATTAAATCTTTTTTTACATCTATCATAACATTGTCTTTGCATGCTATTTATAATTTTGCCATTAAAGTATTATTACTTATATTACTCATTGATACCCCATGTTCCTCTATAAGGGGGCTGCCATATTTGTGCAACAGGAGTCAAGATACTCAGGATAACTACAGGATACTCAATTCATTTCTAACTAATTAACTGTATTGTTAAAAAATAGTAATTGACCAAGAGAGGTGGTCCAATATAATCCGGATTTAGCGTGGTATTGATTATCCCAAGGAGGAAATTTTTTTAAAGTTTTTAAATATAAAAGTGGATTTTTGTAATATTATGATATAATAAAGTCATAAACAGGGTTTCTTTTTTCTAATTTAAAATTGTTACAGTTAATTATCCTTGTAGGTGTCTGAGAAGTCAGGATTTTAATTAAGAAGCGTTAGTAAATTCTCTTTCAATATAACCTGTACAGATACTTCAAATTCATCTATTTGCCTTCGGATGTTAATTGCTTCTAATAATGGATGAAGATAGTTGCTGTGCACGTTCACAAACATGAATTATAATATGCAGGCCTTTGGTGTGTTCAGAAGACACAGTAATGTAACTTACTGTATTCCAAAGCGTTTGAACTTGCTGATTGAATAGGCCTCAACTGTCACAGCATTCAAAATTATTGAAGGGTACAGAAAATATTTCTCAAAACACAGAAGCCACAAATAGAGTTTTTCAAACCACATTAACTGTGCCGCATCTAAAAATAATGAAATATAAGTACATATTATAGATTATATATAGATATATATACACACATTTCGATTATTTTGTACAGTTGCTGCAGGCTGAAATAAAAGTCAACTTTTCTTTAAGAGATATTTTGCTGTCCTGACACTTAGGGGCAGATGTATGAAGGGTCGAATATCGAGGGTTAATTAACCCTCGATATTCGACTAGGAACAAAAATCGTTCGACTTCGAATATCGAAGTCGAACGATTTAGCGCTAATCCTACGATCGAACGATCGAAGGATTATTCGTTCGATCGAACGATTAAATCCTTCGAATCAAACGATTCGAAGGATTTTAATACAACGATCGAAGGAATATCCTTCGATCAAAAAAACTCAGGCAAGCCTATGGGGACCTTCCCCATAGGCTAACATTGACTTCGGTAGCTTTTAGCTGCCGAAGTAGGGGGTCGAAGTTTTTCTTAAAGAGACAGTACTTCGATTATCGAATGGTCGAATAGTCGAACGATTTTTAGTAGTCGAAGGTCGAAGTAGCCCATTCGATGGTCGAAGTAGCCCAAAAAACACTTTGAAATTCGAAGTTTTTTTAATTCGAATCCTTCACTCGAGCTTTGTAAATGTGCCCCTTACTCTGTGTTAACCTGTCATACAGCCCCATAATGCTTATAAGCCCTCATATATTATTAGAAGTGCTCTTTCTCCTCCTCGTGTTAGAAAAAGAGAACTGGCCCTTGAATTTTTAGAGGAAAGAAAACTCCCAATTTTTAGAGATCTATTATACCCCAAAGCTGCTAAAAATCTGAATCCGAAAACTCCAGCTAAAACCTGTCAAGGTCATGTAGAAGACAATGGCAAATGTCCCTTTTACAATTTGAAGATGTCATGATCTGCACTGGATTTCATACGATAATTCAATAAAGTCTGCGTTTTTGGTCGACAACTAAAAAAAAAATCATACTACTCTGCATCACACAAAAAATTTGTACGATTCGATTTGTTGCACGTTCTTGTCGAGACTTTTCCCGCACCGACTTTTTCAAGCTGAATTTTTTATTGTTGTGTAACTCCCGGTATATAAAAGTGTCAATTTAAAAATCTAACATGAACCCTAAACTAAATATATAGTTAACTAATTGGCATAAAATGCAACTCTTTAAACAACAAAGTATTCCACTGAAAAAATAATAAACATGATTTCTAAAAAGTTGAGCTACATACCAAGGACTTCACGTTCTCTGTGTTCCTTACTTTGAAGAATTGGGTGGGAAATCCATAGCCATGGGTGATGTTTTCGAAACTGAGGAATTATGTAATGTATAACTAATCCAACAGTTAGTGCTAGGCCATACAATACATAAATGAGGAATGGCTACAACAAACAGAAGAAAAATTCTTACCTTGGGAAAAGAGGAAGCAATGGTGTATGTGCTATTTGTATACAGTTCATTTAAAATGCATTTGTACCTATTTAAAAGAATACACATAAAATAAAATGCTGTCATCTTATATGTAATAATATATGAAAATAACTTCAGTAAAACATAAAACAATCTGCACATTCACCAAATTCCAATTTTATTTAACATGTTCATTAATGACTTAGGGGAGAGTATTGTAAGTAATGTATCCATTTTTGGAGATGACACAAAACTATCCAGCCCAATTAATTCCATCCAGAAAGCAGCATCATTGCAACAGGATCTTGACAAACTGGCAATCTGGACAACTAAGTGGCAAATGAGATTCAATGTTGATAAATGTAAAGTCATGCACCTGGGATGTAACAATATTCAAGCCCCTTATACCCTTAATGGGACTGCACTAGGCAAATTCATAATGGAAAATGACCTTGGAGTCCTTTTAAATAATACACTTGGCTATAGCAAGCTATTCCAATCAGCAGCATCAGGAGCAAATAAGGTCTTGAACAATATTAAAAGGGGCATTGATTTACGGTATAGAGCACTGGTAAGGCCCCATCTAGAATATGCCATACAGTTTTGGTCTCCAGTACTCAAACAGGACATTACTGAGAGGGTACAGAGAAGGGCAACTATGCTAGCAAAAAGCATGGAAAATATTAGCTTTGAGGAAAGACTGGCCAAATTGGGGTTGTTCATGCTGGAGAAGAGGCGCTTAAGGGGTTATAAGATAACTATGTATAAATATATAAGGGGATCATATAATAATCTTTCTAATGCTTAATTTGCCAGTAGGTCACCCATTACAATTAGAAGAAAGGAGTCTCCCTGAGTCATTTGTACAGGCTGATACATTAGATATCTTTAAGAAGGGCACATAGGAAAAGTAGTGATGAACTTTAGTCAGACGCAGTGGGTTGCTGGAAAATAAGTGCTTTTGAGCTACGCTCGAAACATGTAGTGTTCAATAAAAGCACTTATTTTGCAGCAACCCACTGCATCTGACTAAAGTTCATCACTACTTTTCCTATGTGCTCTTGTCTTCATTGGACGGAAGCACAGTGATTGAACAGTCTGGTTGAATCCACTCTATTTGTCTATCGATCTTTAAGAAGGGGTTACATGGCTTTTTAGCAAGTGAGGGAATCAGGGTTATGGAAGATAGCTCATAGTACAAGTTGATCCATGGACTTGTCCTGCTTCTAAAATATTACTCTTTTTCTAATATGGAGTGCTTTTGTTGATTCTATTCCCTTCTACACACTGGCAGTTTATTTTTAATGAATGGCTGGAAACTTGTTTGCTGTAAAATTACACATCTAGATGTATGACATGCACCTTAATTTATTGAAACTTGATTCAAATGGACACTTTCTGATATATTAGCTAGGAGGGGTATCGCCTTTCTTTTGCCAGTCTCAACAACAAATTTATATCATAAGCAGTGAAAAGCATAGAATCTTTAATAACCTTGGTCACTATACTACCACAAACTTCAGTGCTCAGATGATGACTAGTGATGGGCGAATTTCTCCCATTCCGCTGCACCAAAAAATTCACAAATTTCCTGTGAAATTCGTGAAACAATGAAAAATTCACGAAATGTGAATTTTTACGCTGACTCCCATTAAAGTCAATGGGAGTCTAGAATTGTCTCTGGCGTCGGAATTGTCGCCGGCATCAATTTCGCAAATGTATTCGCTGGCGGCGAAACATGGAAATTCGCCACAAATTCACGCCTGCCGAATAAATTCACCCATCACTAATGATGACCATCCTTGCCATTTTTAACCCAGCACTCTATTTAGCAGTTAGAAACAAACATTGTGGGTTCTTCATTAGGCATCATTAGACTTCCTCCAAATAAACACATCCAGATTTGCAAAAGTATGTGAAATGCCACTTTTTTCTCTCACTGATCAGGTTCCAGAGTTTTGAAATGCATTATGCCATAAATCAATACAGTATAATACAGTTTTTGATGAAGCTGCATCACAGACATGCTGATTCTTTTCTTTATTTAGAAGACACTGACTTACACTGTTAAGAGTTAAACAATTTGTTGTCTACAAAATCTACAAGTCCTTCAGTTACACTCAAATTATGTATATAATTAACAGTTGTGTTATTCATGCCCTTTTACATAATTTGCATTAATCAATACTGAACCTAATTTGTCAATTTGTTGCCCATTTCTCTATTTTAGTCACGTTTCCACAAAGTGACAACATTCTGCATGGAATTCATAGTTTTGCACAATTTAGTATCATCATCAAAAACAGAGACAGTATTACATTGTAAATCTTAATTAGAAAGCAAACAACCAAGACCCATGAGGTATTTTGTCATTCAGTTAACAAGGGACCTTGGGAGCTGGTGTTGACTTATTTTCTGTTAAACAGGAGACCCATGTCAACCCTGGTCTTCACCTTTTGGGGCCCCTTTAGCTTTCTGTGGTAGAGCAAACCAGGAACCTAAACACTTCAGAGATTAAGCAAAGTACATACAAAGAGGACGCAATTCATAGTAACATAGTAAATTAGGTTGAAAAAGACCCAGTCCATCAATTGCAACCTTTTAACTCTTTTTTAACCTGCCTGACTGCTTTTTCATCCAGAGGAAGGCAAAAAAACCATTTGAAGCCTCTCCAATTTGTCTCAGAGGGGGAAAAATGCCTTCACTAGAAAATCAAAATTGGCATTCCTCAAAATTGTTAATCGGACTAGTCCCTGGATTAATTTTTACTATTAGCTATCTTCCATAACCCTGTATTCCTTCACTTGCTAAAAAGCCATCCAATCCCTTCTTAAAGTTATCTAATTTATGAGCCTGTACAACTGAATCAGGGAAAGAATTCCACATCTCCACAGCTCTCACTGTAAAAAACCCTGTCTGAATATTTAAGCCCAACCTCCTTTCTTCTAATCCAGAATGGATGACCTTGCATCAGCTGGAAAGACCTACTGGTAAATAAAGCGTTAGAGAGATTATTATATGATCCCCTTATATATTTATACATAGTTATCATATAACCCCTTAAGCGCCTCTTCTCTAGCGTGAACATCTCTAATTTGGCAAGTCTTTCCTCATAGCTAAGATTTTCCATACATTTTACCAACTTAGTTGCCCTTCTCTGCACCCTCTCTAATTCATTAATGTCCCGTTTGAGCACTGGAGACCAAAACCGTATGGCATATTGATGGGGCTTTACCAGTGCTCTATACAGTGGAAGAATGACCCCCTCCTCCTGCAAATCTTTGCCCCTGTTAATACAGTTCCAGATTGTGTTTGCCCTTGAAGCTGCTGACTGGCATTGCTTGCTACAGTCAGGTTTATTATCTGCAAGGACTCCAAGGTCCTTTTCAATTATGGATTTGTCTAGTGCAGTCCGATTTAGCCCTTCTCTGTACCCTCTCTAATTCAATAATGTCCTGTTTGAGCACTGGAGACCAAAACTGTAAGGCATATTCTAGATGGGGCCTTACCAGTGCTCTAGAATGGAAGAATGACACCTCCCTGCCATGAATCAGCCCCCTTTAATACAGCTCAAGACCTTATTTGCCCTTGATGCTGCTGACTGGCATTGCATGCTACAGCCAAGTTTATTATCTACAAGGACTCCAAGGAACTTTTCCATTATGGATTTGGATATTTTTATGTCCCATTTACATACATTTATCAACATTGAATCTCATTTTCCACTTAGCTGCCCAGAATGCCAGTTTGTCAAAATCCTGTTGCAAGGATGCCACATCCTGGATGGAATTAATTGGGCTGGACAGTTTTGAGTCATCTGCAAACACTGATACATTACTTACAATACCCTCACCAAAGTCGTTAATGAACAAGTTAAATAAATGTGGACCCAATACCGGGCCCTGAGGGACCCCACTAAGAACTTTACTCCAATAACTTTTAATATAGTAGCTTTTAAATTCTGCCTAACAAACAGACATACCCGTCCTCCTTTTCTATTGCCTCTGTCCCTCTGAAACAAAGTATAGCCTGTGATATTAACTACCCAGTCATTCGACTCATTCAGCAATGTTTCGCCACACCAATCACATCACATTTTCCCTCCAGCACCTCCAGCTCTCTCATTTTACCAGTCAGACTCCTTATATTTGCAGACATACATTTAATAATGATACCATATTGAACTTATGATGTGGTCCTCCTTATCCTTAACAGAACCTCCAACCAAATCTCCTCCCCCTTTTTTCCTTCCTTTGTCCACTACCTCATCTAACCACGGAATCCTTTACTGAACCCTCTCCCCCCACGCCTAGTTTAAAATCTCCTCCAACCCTCTAGTCATCTTCTACCCCAAAACAGCTGCACCATCATTGAGGTGCAGCCCAACCCTAGCATAGAGGCTGTAGCCCACTGAGAAATCAGCCCAGTTCTCCAAAAACCCTCCTCCCTACACCAATTTCTCAGCCCTGCATTAATCTCCCTAAACTCCAGTTATCTTCTTAATGTTGCTCATGGCACAGGTAATTTCTCTGAGAAAATTACCTTGCCCTCAACTTTACACCTAGCTTTTTAAAATCGTTCTTGAGGACTTCACCACCTCCTCTAACTTTGTCATTGGTACCTATGTGTACCGAGACCACGGGTCTTCCCCAGTCCCTCCCAACAATCTGTCCACTCGTTTCACCGCATGCTGAACCCTAGCACCAGACAAGGAGCAGACTGTCTGGGATGAAGAGTCCTTATGGCAGATTACCCTATCCACCTTTCTAATAATTGAATCACCTATAACTAAAACCTTTCCTTCTTTGCACCCCCCCACCCGTATTAGAGCCACTGCCTTCCAGGGTGCTCTGAGTGTCAGCATGCCAGTTCATAGTCAAGGTCAGACAAAGGTCAGGCAGCAAGGATCAGAGTCAGGATACAGGCAGAGTTCAAACACCAGGTTAAGTTAACACAGGCTTGAGCTGAATAAACAGAAGCTACAGTAGCTTGGGCAAGGTACAGTGGGAGAGAGCAGGATTAAAACGGCATGAGAACCAATGAGGAAGGAATAAATGTGATGGACAGGGGCACCCACCAATAGTGAGGATTTGTTTATAAACTATTCCTCACATGTACAGTACTTGTGACATTGTCGCAGCTGGCCTGATGTAATGTTACACACAAGCGATGGGTCACACTCTGGCTGCCCGGAGCATCTAAATCTAATGAGTATGGATGCTCTCTTAGCCTTGAAATGACTTCCATTTAGAAGATTTGGGAGAGTGTAGTTCATCCAGCCTTGAATAAGAAAGGGGCATGGCCGATTAAATAAATGGTTGATAATACACATTAATATGATATTGAGTAATTTTTTTACAACATATTTTATATCTTTAACTTCTACCCAGATTAATACAAAATCTACATGCTACGTGAATAATTAGAACATATCAAGATATTGGGGTTGCAGTGTTTTAAAGTTCACCATCCCACTCCATAAATCTGCCACACACCCCCAGCAGCTTCTAGGTCTCCTGTTTCTGCAAAATACCACCATATTAAATCATGTTTTACAATACCTTTCTATAATTTAAAAATGAAGTGTAATATATTATTTACGTTTAATCAAAATTATTGTAAATATACATTACTTACCCTCAACGACAGAAATACAGTACTGGCACTGATTGCATATGATAAAATGGCAACTATGATGCAGATGATGAGATCAGACTTCAGAATTTCTTTCTGCAATTTAATTAAAACCTCATTGTTTTTGAGCTGTTCAGAATTTAAATATACTGTAGCAAAAAAAAACTATGTTTATCCAACAAAACAATTACAGAATAGTTTTTCTCAGTGAGAAAAGTAGATATGTCTCATAAAATGAGAAAAAAAAACACATCACAGTATGGGATCCATTATAGAAAAACTCGATGTAAACATGTAAACATTATTATAAACCCAATAGGCTGGTTCTGCTTCCAATAAGGGTTAATTATAATTATTATCTTAGTTTGGATCAAGTACAGTACAAGGTACTGTTTTATTATTACAGAGAAAAAGGAAATATTTTTTTAAAAATCTGGATTATTTGATTATAATTGAGTCTATGGGAAATGACCATTCAAGCTTTCTGGTGGGTTCTAATGGGTTTCCGGATAACAAATCCCATACCTGTACAAATACAGTACATTATGGGGCAGCTTTACTAAGGGTCGAATTGAAAATTCGAATTTGACATTTTTTTTTTATGGTCAAAACTCTCAAATTCGATTTGTGAATTATCCAAACTCGATTTGAGTTTTAATTCTAATTTCGAGATTTATCATACTCTGGAATTTGAATTAGACTAGTCGCCACCTAAAACCTGCCGAGTTCATATATAAGTCAATGTGAAAGGTCCAGGGACCAATTTAGACCTTAGTAGCCTTCCTGACATTCAAGTTGTTTCGGAGAAAAAAACTTGAATTGAGTTTAGTCAAATTCGATTAGAGTTTTGAGTCAGTAACATTTGTGCAAGTTTTAGATATTCTAATTTTTTATTAAATGACCCCCCATTTGAATTTAGAGTATATTCGAATTTAGAGTTTAAAAAAAACTCACATGAATTCGAAATTCGACCTTTGATAAATGTGCCTCCCCATGTCATGGTGACTGGAAGTGTAAACTTTTTAAATGTTTTAGTAAACTTATGCTAAGGTATTATGGATCCAAATTATGGAAACCTTATCTGGAAAACCTGAAGTTCTAAGCATCCTAGATAATAGATAACATATTTAAATGTACAGTAAATCTAAACAGTAAATCTAAAATGTATGACATACTCTATGAAAGTGACACTAAATGCAGCAAGTATGTTACTATTCTTGAGTAATAGAGGTAAGAATGCTTCACCTGCTTCCTAGTCAGTGTTGATCTTACAAGATGAGTAAAAGCATCTATAGCCCTCTCATAGACCTACACTGGTTGTAGGATTACAATGGTTGATGTAATAACAGTTCTTTATTTATTTATTTATTTATTTATTTTGTTTTGTAGTAGTGGTCACTTTTGCTAAAGATTTTTAGAATGGTGCTGAGACTTTTTTGGCCATGTAGAATCTATAGACCTTAGGGTCTATAGATTCTACAGTGGCACAAATCTGGACACGCATTGTGAGCCAATTAAATATTGCACATTGCTCTGCCTCTAATTAAATTATATGCATCTTGAAACTCTACTTTGATGATTTTTTTATACTTAATGGAGCAAGTGGTGCTGTTTGAACATATTCTTTTTTTCTTGCTGCTTATTAACTTTTCTAATAAAGCCTTCAGGTGTGAAAAAAAACTGAAGCTGTTCACACACAGTGTAACACACCTGCTGAAAACTGCATAGCAATTCTAGTGTATGGTCTGTTCAAATGGAACCGCATACACACTGCTGCCAGGGCTGTTCCTGCGATGAGATACTGCCCCCTTTTGACCCGCTCAGACAATGATTTTTAAGTGCGGAGCAGGAGATGGCGATGACCATTGCCTGTCTGCTCTCTCCCAAAAGAAGGCATGACACAAACCGCGGGCTACCACTCTTCATTCATGGAAAGCACAACACTTAAAACATACCAGTCCTGCATGCAAAATTGAATACATCATGAACCAGAAAGATATTATTGTTATGTTTAGGGTAGCCAAGGATGAGTAGAGTATAACAGTGCTTTATTTGCACCCTAAACCAGAACTAGTGCCAAGCTCCCTGGTCTCGGCTTCACCAGTAGTGTGACCGCCTTTGGCTTCAGGAGGAGCCCTCAGCGTACTCAGATGCCACCTGGACTTTTCGAGAGGAGCAAGGCATCTGGCAAGCAAAGGGGCACGACAGTTGTTAAAGTCAGTTAGGCCGAAGGTCGCGGTACAACAGGATAAGGCAGAATCGTAGTCAAGCAGGCTGGGTCGAGGCAGGCAGATAACTTGGATCGTCAGGAAGACAAAGGGTCAAACCGGGTAGTCAATCAGAATAGGATCAGGCAGAAGGAGTAGTCAAAATACAGGCTGGGTTGGAGTACGGATATCAGGATGGTCAAAACAGGCTAGGTCACAACAGGAGATCAATGACAAACAGGAACAGATGCACAAAGGCTCAGAGGCACCAGGAAAACAAGTCCTATCACGGGCAATGATCAAAGTAAAACTGTCCCTTTAAATACATTTAAAATTTGCGCGCTGACGTCATACGTTAGCGTGCCTGCGCCTTTAAGACGCAGCGCAAGCGCCCTAGGTGCTGAAAATCCTTGCGGGCATCCCCTAATTGGAGTACAGCGGGCGTCCCCGCTGACCCCCACTACCCTTACCGGGGTAAGTTCTTACAGATTGTCCTTGTTTCAGTATTCCTGGTTTTTTAATTCTGACTAAAGATCCAGGCTGAAAGTGCATCTTGCACCACGTTTTCTGTCAGTACAAGCCTTGCATTTGGCTTGGTGACGTTCCACAATCTTGCACCACGTTTTCTGTCAGTATAAGCCTTGCATTTGGCTTGGTGACGTTCCACAATGTCAGCAGTAGATGATTTTGTAGGCACAGTATTTTGTGAAAGTTTGATGTCTACTACAACTTAGTGTGCATCTGTCTGCCATGTAATAATTCAGCTGGAGATGATTGGGTTGTTGCATGGCATGTTGCTCTGTAGTTATGTAGGAACTCTGTTGTAAATACTTTCCAAGATTTCCTAGTAAGATTTGCTGTCTGTAGTGCTTCTTTCAGACTTCTGTTGAATCACTCGATTTCTCCATTTGCTTGTAGATAATACACTGAAGCTTTCCTATGCACAATATTCAACTCTCTCAGAAAGGATTCAAACTCATATGAGACAAACTGTGGTCCGTTGTCTGATATTAACTCCTTTGGATTACCTTTTCTGCTGAAGACAGAAATGTTATTACTGTAGCTGATGTTATATGAAAAACAAATGCAATTTCAGGCCATTTATTGTAATAGTTTATCAAGGTTATAGCAAATCTTCAGTCTATAGTAGCATCTGCAAAAAGGACCGACAATATAAAGTTTTTCCCATGCTGAATCAGGAAATGGTACTGTTTTTACATCTGGTCTCGACTTAACTTTGTGTACAAAGTTCTTTGCATAGCCCAGTGCTTTGTGGTAAAATTTTAGACACTGGCTGTGTGGGCAGGCACTGGTGCTGTAGTAATGAGACAATCAACTAATTGAAGGTTTAATGCAGCAAAGAGATCCCTTCCAAGTATAGCAGTACTCTTATTCACAATGTAAAAGTCACATTTTGCTGTATTTGATTCAAATTGTACAGTCACTGGCAAGCAACCAAGCACAGGGATTGGATCCTTTAAGTAACAGACCAGTTTCAGGGCAGGTGCAACAAGCAGATCTTTTGCAAAGTATTTCAAGAAAATATCCTTTGGTAGAATAGAAACAGCTGAACCTGTATCAAGCATCAGGTTAATGGAGTGTCCCTTGTCAGCAGAAGCAGTACTGACACTGACAGTGCATATAAACTTGTCTGGAATAAATGTACCAGCTTTATCCACACTTAATACTGTGACATTTGTAGTAGTGACTTCATGAACATCTTTAGCAGAACTATGGCAGATCTTAGCAAAATGTCCTACTTGTGCATTTGCGGCACCGTTTAGCTTTTGCAGGAGATGTAACATGATTTGCAGTGTGTTGTGTTGAACCACAGTGAAAGCAGTATTTTCTATTTGTATTTGCTGCATGGTTTTGCAGTGTAGGTGAATCCCTTTCCTTAGCACTGTATTTTGCCTGTGACTGTGCATTATTAGGCCACAGTGCTGAATTCACAATCTGTACATTCCCAGCAGTTCCCTGACAGAGTTTTAGCCTCTGCCACTGCTGTTTCAATTTGGCTAGCAACTGTAATAGACTTTGCAAGGGTTAAATCCTGCTCTAGGAGCAGTCTCTCTCTAATGTGAGGTGAGTTTGTTTTTTCCACTATTTGGTCTCTTAGCATTTCATCTGTTAGAGTCCCAAACTCACAGGTAACAACCAGCTCTCTCACAGCTGCTACAAATTGTTCTGTGAATTCGCCATTACATTGTCCATGTTGGCGGAATTTATATCTTTTTCAGCAACCACATTTACTCTTGGCACAAAAAAGTTCTTTATAGCAGTAAGAGCAGTTTCATAAGTATCATCAGGTAATGGTAATGTATAGAATATACACTGTCCCTCTGCTCCCAGGCAGTGAATAAGTAAAGCACACTTTTAAGCTGTCAGGAAGTATGCACAGTATAAGTCTAGGCACAGTAACATCTACAGGCCATTTGTATAAACACCACAATTATGTATGCTATTGTATATAAGTTAATCACATCTGCCAGCATGCATTTTAGTCTGCTTTGGCAGAAATCTTACAGGCTGTGCTGAGTGGAGAGACCCAGTTGTCAGGTTCACCCATTTCTGAAGCAGTCACTGTACTACACACCAGTGTAAGAGAATATTCTTACTAATTTTATTGTTTTTTATTAGGACATGGTATCCAAGTCACAGTCTCCCAGAATGGCAAAAACTCTATAGTCAGCTCCTCAAACTCTGGTACTGTAGGAATAGTTTTGAGTGTTAGCATCCTTTACAAGGTGGCAAGTCATATGCATTTATCATTTCGCTTTCTCTTCCATAAGTAGAATTGGTATGAGCTGCCAGCCTGATGGACTGGGTTTGTGACATGAAATACCTTATACACTCGAGTATAAGCCGAGTTTTTCAGCATCCAAAATGTGCTGAAAAAGTCTACCTCGGCTTATACTCAGGTCAGCGGGCAGTAGCTGAGATTGCAGTCACTTTTAATCATTGCTATACCAACAGTTCACTTGGGGAGAGACTGCAATATCACACAACACCCTCTGCACATGGAAGTGGGACAGTGGGACAATGCACATAGTAATCCGTTTGGCAATTCTCTATCACCATCAACTTTGCAAAGAAGCCGGTTGATCGCTGGGGGTGGTCACTTTGGCGGAATGTGCGCTGCTGGAAGACAGAGCTGTAGTTGTGTCTAGGCTTATACTAGAGTCAATAAGTTTTCCCAGTTTTCATAGGTAAAATTAGGTACCTTGGCTTATACTCGGGTCAGCTTATACTCGAGTATATACGGAAGCTATCTTAAAAGTCCATAACAAAGATACATGACCACCCCTAACTGGTTGGTGTCAGATGTCCCTGGGTACTATTCTTGCCAGATGTTCACCAAAGAAAAGCAGATGAAAATATTCATAGCAACTAGCAAAGAACCTCAAACAACCCCACAGTTCCCTGTTAGCAACAGGCTCTAACAGAGAACATGATTAATGGGGCAGTTAACCTTTGAGACTTCTCATCCAAACACTTGAGAATAGATACTGTATGTTGGCCAGATTGCCAAAAAAAAAACCATGAGAGGAGAAAATTCTAAGCAAAAGACAGAGGATGCTGGTCATAAAAACATAGAATGGTGTTATTATGGCAAATAGCATTCCAGATGTTACTTCAAGATTGCAAGGTATACAATCACTAAATACACTCTGGCTGCTGGCTGCTTTGCCAAGTACCCTGAATCTATCTCTTAGAATAAGCTCTAGGATCATGCTTCATACTAGCTACTCTTCTGAGACCTTGTACTTTCATATTCTAAGGTTATTTGCATTTTGTGATTATTGATTTAGCTTTTTGTTCAGCAGCTCTCCAGTGTGGAATTTTAGCAGCTATCTGGTTGTTACCCTTGCAGCCAGGCACTGGTAATAATGTAATAAAATGTAACAATAACAATGCAACTGTAGCATCAAAATGCAATAGTTTTTGGCTCCTGGGGTCAGTGACCCCAGGCAGAAGAGAATGAAAGATACTATAAAAATTCTAAAATTCAAAAAATGAACACCAAATAAAAATTTGCCATCTGAGACCTGTTGATCGTGTGATTTGGGCATTATGGAACATGATTTGGAAATTATCATTGCAACATTTCAGCTATATACAGTATATCTCTGATATCTGGGTATGATTGATTAGCAACTTACCAGTGACCTTTGCATCTTCTCTGGTAATGGATCATCTTGCTCTTGTTCTGAACTATTGCAATGCTCTTTACAAACTTTAAGTAACAACTTACACTTGATAAGAGATCTACAATGGATAAAAATATTTCAATATAACAAAAAATTTCAAAGCATGCAATATACAGTCATAGATCTCATAATAATATGTTTCCCTTTTTGAACCCACTTCTTTAATCCTTTATTTTCTCCAATCCCAGCTACCCTTCCATTTAACATTACATCTTAATCAGTGAACCTGACACACACTTCAAGATTTGCCGATTGTTTTTAAAAGCAATGTAGAGTCCATTCTCAATCAGAATCCCACCAATACTAACACAAACCAGCTTCTCCTTCCCAAGCCCCTTTCTAAATGCATTAATTCTTTGCATTCGGTATCAACTTCCAAAGTCTACCAGCTTCTCTTGCCATCCTCATTCACAACTTGTTCTCTTGACCCTATGAGACTCAAATCTCTAACTACCTCCTGGCAGTCTCCAAAAGGAGACCTCAAACTCAATCTAACAAAAACAGAACTAGTCACCTTTCCACTTAAAGGAATATTTCATTGTGAAAATAAAAACTGTGTAAATAGATCATCCAGTCAAACTGTGTAAATAAGACATCCAGTCACTCCAGTCTTTATACATAACATATTTGGCTAACTAACTATATTAAAAACATTTTTTATTTTGCACAGCATATCTATTTACACAGTTTTTATTTTTGCACTGAACAATTCCTTTAAGGCTGGTCCTACTCCCTCTTATATTTGTTATATATATTGATGGCATGCATATTAACCCTGTCAACTCAGCACACTGTCTGGGGGTAATCTTTGACTTCTCTCTCTCCTTCTCTGACCATATTAACAGCACTGTCAAAATCTGTTAATTTTTCCTACACAGTATCCACCCTTTTCTTTTGTTTGCTACAGCGAAGATGCTTGTGCATGCGCTCATCCCATCCAGAATACTGTAACCTTCAACGAACTGGTCTCCCTAATTTCCACATCTCTTCACTATAGTCTGTACTTAATACTGCTGCCAGAACTCTCATCCAAGTGGGTACAGACCCCTCCCCTGCTGAAGTCCTTATCACGTCTTCCCATAAATACAATATAACTTGATAACCATCAAAGCCCTTCATTCCTCTGCACCTCACTACACCTTTTCTCTTGTATCTCCATATGTTCCTGGCTGACTCCTCTCTGAGCAACTGTTTGGTTGCACCCCCCCCAAATACTACTGCTGTTGCCCACCTTTAACCCATCCTCCCTCAGTCTCTTCAGAATTAAACTCACAGGCTACCTCTTGAAATACTCCCATAACATAACATAACATAACACATACATGAAATATTTTGAAATGTAGATCCTAATATTGCATCAGTTGAAAGGGTAAATCCTGCATTAAGTAAAATGAGCCACATTTGGTCACACGGTTTGCACAAAGCATGCATAAACTTATGTACCCATCAACACTGTGTCCATGCATTAGTCCTTAGTGAAAGTGAGGGGGAATACCTCAAGCTTAGATACTGTACTTACCAGACTTGTACTTACTGAACTAAACATTATCTTCTAGCCTATCATTTTGCAATCCCTATAAATATATTGGTGTACTAATTTTAAAATTCTACATTATTAAATGCATTTCCATCAGTCTTTTTTGATAAGATTTGTGCATGGATATAGCTCCCTGGTATACTCTATGCAATTCAGTGTATCAAAAATGGCATCTGTGACCAAACTGGGCTAAATTTTTAAGATGGAACAAATTTGATTATTAAAAGTTTCTAACCATAACATTGCCCAAATATTCTAGTAGGCAAAGGGTAAAGTACCAAACAGCAAAGTATGGTAAAAATACTTAGAATTTTTAGATAAGGAAGAATTTAAGCTAGTCCAGAAAACTAACCTGGTGCTGTACAATATTATAATACTGGGGACAAGTAATATTCTGCTGCAGAACACCATTTCATCAGCATATAAATGCAGTATACTTTTTGGTAATTTCAGCATTAATATTGTAAAGAAGAGTTTTGAGCAGATCATATTGGATCTATAGCTACATTAAGTATTCCATAATCCAAGGCCTTTAGTAATTTAAGTGCTGACAAAATAGCAGGGAAACTAAACTAATTTTGCTTTCTGATATATCATTCTTGTATTAGATGAGGCCCCAAATATGAAGTGTATTCTGGCAAACATCTTACCTTAAAAGGACCAGTAACAAAAAAAAACACCAACATGTATTAAACTTTAAAATCGCAAAGTCTTACCAAAACTCCACTTTGCGCTCCTCTTCAGAAAAGGGCGAAAGGGCGACGATCCATCGCGCAGCGCACGATTACTCCTCCCTGACTATCTCCTATAAGAAAGGATCCTGAAGAGGAGCGGAGCAAGCGGAGTTTTGGTAAGTTATTTCTTAATAAAGACTTTAAAGTTTAATATGTGTTGGTGTTTTTTTTATAGTATACTAACAATTTAAAAAAAAAAAAATGTTTTTATGTTACTGGTCCTTTAAATATTTAGTGATATATATCTAGAATCTTGTCCTGTTTGGGAATCACTGCAATATTAGTATAAAGGGATACAGAAAAAAAACCTTGCAAATGGAATGTGAGTGAACAAGCAAATATTTGTAATTGTGGAAGATAATTTAGGACTTCCTGGTATGGCGCTGAGGAGGAAGTAGCACCTAGGGTAGAGCGCTGTTGTTCTGCCAGGGTTCTTCCTACAAAATAGTAATATCTGGGAACTTAGTTTCGCTGCTTTGTCTGACCCCTTGAGTTCCCTGCAGGTCTCCTGTTATCTCCTGTTTATGTGCGGCTCACGGTTAGCAGCTGAAGGAGTGAAGAGACTGAAGGGCTGATCTGTGGTACGCTGCTTCTATCTTGTGGCATGTTGATGCGTTCGCAGTTTTAAGAGGTGAAATGTTTGCAGAGGTGATTTATAAGTCTCTGACAGTGTAACGATATGTTACCCTGGTGGTCTAGTGGCTTACACTGTGGGCAGCGGGGACGCTATTTCATTATATGTGGAAATGCCTGTCCATTTCGGAGTTATGGGGTAAAAATGTTATTAATACAAAACTGAACATTGATATCTCCTGAATTTGTATTGCTTGATTATCAGGTGAATCCTTCTGCTAATTTTACATCTAAAATGAAATATTGAAATAAATATTTTATACATCTGGTCAATACAGCTACCCGTAAATCTTACTTTTTTTGTATTGGATTCAGGAAAACTCCCCAGATCTTAAGTCTTTATGTTTAGATGAAGCAATTGGTTTTAGGTATGGTAATACTGGTTTTAGGGAAAAAATCTTGAAACTTTGGTCTCCCTACTTCTGGAGACCAATTCTGGAGTCTGATGATAAAAGTTATTATTGAAAAGTTTATGTACAATTCTGATGAAGACTCTTTTCACTCATCCATTGATGTTCAAAGATAAATAGACAATTTATTAATTTTGTCCATTAATATAGTAAATGTTTTGTTTACTTTGTTAGTAGAGAGGAAGATTTTATTTATTTTTATTCTGTATTAATTTATTTTTTTCCTTGATGAATTTTTGTTTAAATTGGCATTTGTTGCTTTATTTTCATTGGTTTGAAATGAAATGAAATGTAATAATAATTATTTTCTTTCATTATGTAAACTGATGAGCTTTACTGTAAGTCAATATTTTATTGATTTTACTCTTTTTAATTTTTAAATACCAATAAACATAATTGGAAAAGAAAAGAAGATAATTTACCATGGTACAGTAGGTGCTTTTTTCAACCACATTAATTTACAAACACACATTAGTTGAGACTGGGTAAGGTAATAGCAGGTTGATCTATTTATTGAAAATTTTCAGGTAATTTAGGAAAAGAATGGTTCTATGGCTGATTCTGTTAATGCCTTTAAGAGTGGCCTGGATGATTTCTTGGACAGAAATAATATCAAAGGCTATTGTTATACTAAACCCTATAGTTAGTATAGATATAGGTATATATAATTCATGTGAAAGTAGAGAGGGGTGTGTGTATGGATGCTGGGTTTTCATTTGGAGTGGTTGAACTTGATGGACTTTGTCTTTTTTCTTTTTTTTTTTTTACTTATAGTTTATTAATAGATTTTTCCTTTTTTTTTCCAGATAAAAAAATAAGAATACAAACAAGAAAAAAAAAGAAAGAAAATACATCAAAATACAGATACAAAACATCACAAAAACAACAACAAAACTCATTTGATGTCCATTGAAGGGCTACACATATATATTCATATTCAGCCTTATTCTCTTTTTCATTATCCTTAACCACTCCTCTCTCTCATCTATATATTCTGAAAATTGGCCATATTTTGTCTCCATTTTTAGCAATATTTCTTTATAAGGAGCTTCTCTTTTTTTAAAGCTTCTAAGTATATATAGGCTTTTCAGCCCTCATTTAAAGCCCACATATTCTTCAAGTCATATTAGCAGCCCGTTTCAGCCGTACTATCCCCAATTTGTGATTCTTATGTGGAAGATGGAAACAAAAAAAAAAAAATTCCCAAAAAGTGTGTGTCTCTAATTAAATAAATATCAATTGTTTTTGCATATGTGTCTAGGTGTATAATTGATAAGAAGTGAATAAATTACAAAAAGAGTGAAAGAAATACATGGTAATAAAGTGCATAGTGTGCAGTGTATCTGGCTACTTTGCCTAATGGATACTCTCCTATTTATTGGGGATCCTTTATATTATGTTCCTCTTGTGTGTGTGTGTCATCATAATAATGTGCAACTCTATGTGATAATTCATTTATGTGCCCCGTGTCATCTATAGTATTTATAAAATGGAGGGAAAAAAACCAAAAAAAAAACCACTTATGTGCCTATCTATAAGTCAATGTCCATGGCTAAGGTCTTAGCTGCTACCATCTCTTTTGCCACTAATTACATATATTATAGGGACGGAGTACCCAATAATTATATCCCTTAGGGTAATGATTTTATCATCCAATTTTCCTATTTATTTTTATGACTGTCACATTTTCTAAAGAGAGAGGCTATTCAGTCTGTGGTGACTTAGCAAACCCTTTGAGTTCCCATACAGACCATATTTTAAGGTATTGAGGGGTCGTATTTTGTAAGTGGGCTATATTTGCTTCAAACTGCTTATTGGCGTTCACTCTATCAGTAATTTCCCTGATACTCGGGCATTCAGGGGATTTCCACTTAGATGCTCTCGCTATCCGATGCAGCCAACAAAATTTGGTTTGCTAACTTTTGGCTAGATTTTGTTAAGCCTACAAAAGGTCTGCCCAATAGGAAGGTAATTATATCTAGTGGGACTGGTCTTGTCATTACTCGGTCTAATATCTTCTTAATTTCCATCCATACTAGTTTAACAGTTGGGCATTCCCAAAATATATGAGGTAAAGTACCTATTTCTCCACAATTTTTCCAACATTGAGACGTATGCTCCGGAAATAACTTATGTAGTCTATCGGGAGTGTAATACCAGAACATAAGTATCTTATAAATATGTTCTTTTTGTCTTATACATGTACACATTTGATTTGCATTACGCCAGATACTCTCCCAATCTTTTTGCGATAATCGATTCGATGTTTTTATATTCCATTTAACCATATACTTATGGTGCCCCGTATCTGTTATGGATGGACTATTAAGAAGCCTGTATATCTAAGAGATAAGTCCCTTTTGTGGTAGGCCCTTCTTAGCTAATATTTCAAATGCAGTACTCCCAGCATCTTTTGTATTAATACAGTACGGATTTATAAAGTGCCGTAATTGAAGGTATTCAAATTGGTATAAAGTGGAATTTGGCATTAAATTTTTTAATTCCTGAAAAGTTAGGGGTGCCCAGGTACGTCCATCCAGCAAGTCTCTTATCCTGAATATACCTGTACGTCCCTAGCGCCCGCAAAAAGATGTATTCATCCCCGGAGGGAAATTAGGGTTTTGTAGATAACTTGTGTTTAAATATATTGTGATATCAACCCCCGTTTATATCTTAGTTTATACCAAATCTTCATGGTAAGCTGTGTAGTCGGCAGCAAGCCCTTTCCTGCCTTGTCTTTAATATTAAGTGCCCATATTCGTATATTAATAGGAATTTCCAGTGCCACTAAGTTTTCGATGTTAACCCAGGCACTGGAAAAATCCTGAGATGACCAGGCCATCACTTGTCTTATTTGTGCTGCCTCATAGTATGTCTATATACAGGGCACTCCTAGGTCTCCCAAGGCCTTGGGCCCTGTCAGGAATGATTTAGCTATTCTATGGCTTTTTTGTCTCCAAATAAATTTATGACATATGTTTTGAATCTCTTTCAATGTCCTCTTAGGCACCGTTACCGGTAGAGTTTCAAATAAATATAAGAATTTTGGTAGAATATTCATTTTAATTGCCGCAATTCTTCCGAACCAAGATATCGAGGAATGCGCCCACTTCGCGAACAATTGCTTAGTTAGATTTATGAGGATTAAAGTTGGTTTGATAAAGTGATTCATATTTTGTTGTAATTTGAACGCCCAGATAAGTAATTGAGTTCTCTTTCCATCTAAAGTCAAAGTTGGCCTTCAGAGTTTGAAGCTCCCCAGCTGGTATATTAAAAGATAAGGCCTCAGATTTTGACAGATTTAATTTATAACCTGAAATTATACTAAATTCCTTTATCAGGGCGTGTAAATTAGATAATGATACAGTTGGATGGATTAATGACAAAATGACGTCGTCAGCAAAAAGTGCAATTTTAAACTGATTAGATCCTAAAGGCACCCCTGATATATTGGGGTTCTCTCTTATTGCTGCCGCCAATGGTTCAATGCTCAGAGCGTACAGCAAGGTGAGAGAGGGCAGCCTTGCCTTGTGCCATTTGTTATTAAAATAGGCTTATCTGATTGACCGGCCAACTTTAACCGAGTTGAGGGTTGACTATAGAGATTTTTAAGGGCTTCAAAAAATGGGCCCTTTAGGTTCAAATTAGTAAGAAGAGTGAAAAGATAGGTCCAATTTAGCCTATCGAATGCTTTTTCTGCATCCAGACTTAGAACAACAGCCGGAGTGTAAGAAACTTACCCTGGTGGTCTAGTGGGCAGCGGGGTCCACGCCGCGTCCCTGGCGTGGACGACCGCTGCGCCGCTCCTGTCCTTGCCGGCGCCATTTTTGGATCCCTAGGGCGCGCGCGGCGCGCCTGCGTGTCTCTTAAAGGCGCAGGCACGCTGGCGTGATTGCGCCAGCGCGAAATTGCGCACATTTTGGCGCCAATTGGATCCCTATTTAAGGCCCATTCAGGCCTGTAGCTAGTGCCCGTTATAGGATCTTATCCTGAGGTTTCCTGAGCTTTTTGCTACCTGTTCCTGAATTTGCTATCCTGACTGATTATCCGTGTTTGACCCTGCCTGTTCCTGACTACTCTGCATTCTGTATCCTGACCCTTGCCAGCCTACGACAACTCTTCCTGCTTAACCCCTTGCTTGATCACCCGGTTTGACCCTTTGCCTGTTTGCCGATTCTGATATCCACCTGCCTCGACCCAGCCTGTCTGACCATCCTTCTGCCTTATCCAGTCTGTCTGATGAATCTGGTTTTGACCCCTTGCCTGCCTGATGATTCTGTTATCTGCCTGTCCTGATCCGGTCTGTTCCTTTTCCACCAGACGCCTTGTCCTTGACCTTCTGCCCAAAGACTCTTGCTATCCGGTCGTGCCCCTTTGCCAGCCAGAACACCTCGCCTTGTACCCCTCGTTAAGTCCAGGTGGCACCCAATTAAGCTGAGGGCTCCTCCCGAAGCCCAAAGGTGGTCACACTACTGGTGAAGCCGAGCCGAGACCAGGGTCCTTGGCATTTGTTCTGGTATTGGGTGCTGACCGTGACACGGGGTGCCTGTTCTATTAAGTATTTCGATAAGGTTAATCACCCTTCTTGCATTATCCCCAGCCTGACGTCCCTCTATAAATCCTACCTGGTCTTGATTTATTAATTTTGGCATTATTGGGGCTAATCTATTGGCCAGAATTTTTGAGAAAAGTTTTAGATCTGAATTTAAAAGGGCTATAGGTCTATAATTTGTACATTGTGTTGGGTCTTTACCTTCTTTGGGTATAAGGGAAAGATATGATGTCTGAGTGGAATTACGTATTGGATTTCCTTGCATATACTGGTTAAATAATTTTACCATATAAGGAGAAAGAATATGTGAAAATAGTTTATAGTAACTATAAGGTAGCCCGTCCGGTCCCGGGGTTTTACCATTTGGCATACCTTTTAGTACCTGTGCAAGCTCTTCCAATGTAATTTCTTTATTTAATAACTGCAAATCCTCCAGTTGGAATTTGGACAGTTTAAGATCTTTTAAAAAATGATTGGTGGAGCCTATAGCCATATTATTGTTTAATGGAGTAGATTTCGTTAAATTATATAGATTATAGTAGTATTCATGAAACCGAGCCCCAATTCGGACTGGGTCATGAGTAAGCTGCCCTTTTTTAGTTTGAATTGCATTAATACGTGCCGATGCTTGTTGGTCTTTAAGCTTACTCGCTAATAGAGTATGCTGCCTATCCCCTTTTTCATAAAAGGTCTGCTTTGTCCAAATTATAGCTTTAGAGACCTCAGCTTTTTTAATATTTGCTAGGTCCTTCCTCAGACTGATAATTTGATCCAAAATTGATTCCGCCCCACATAGATTATACTGTGATTCTAAATCTCTAAGTTTTATAATAATAATTATTTTCTTTTATTATGTAAACTGATGAGCTTTAGTGTAAGTCAATATTTTGTTGATTTTACTCTTTTTAATTTTCAAATACCAATAAACATAATTGGAAAAGAAAAGAAGATAATTTACCATGGTACAGTAGGTGCCTTTTTCAACCACATAAATTTACAAACACACATTAGTTGAGACTGGGTAAGGTAATAGCAGGTTGATCTATTTATTGAAAGTTTTCAGGTAATTTAGGAAAAGAATGGTTCTATGGCTGATTCTGTTAATGCCTTTAAGAGTGGCCTGGATGATTTCTTGGACAGAAATAATATCAAAGGCTATTGTTATAATAAACTCTATAGTTAGTATAGATATAGGTATATATAATTTATGTGAAAGTAGAGAGGGGTGTGTGTATGGATGCTGGGTTTTCATTTGGAGTGGCTGAACTTGATGGACTTTGTCTTTTTTCAACCCGATTTAACTATGTAACTATACTAAAGCATGTTCAGAGATCCGTTCAGAGATCTAGAATCGAAGCTTAAAGAAACAAATTTCAAATTAGCTATAGCTATTCCTGACAAAGGTCCTGGTTTAGGACTGAAACGTTGATTTTGAATTCATATGAGTTTTTAAAAACTCCCCTAAACTCCCATAAATTCAAAATTCGACCAATCTAAATTTATTAAAAAAAAAATCTAATTTTTAAAGTTGGATGAATGGAATTAACCCAAAACTCGAAAAGTTGGCTATTTTCACTGACCTTACCCCACCGTCCTTTAGAAACAGGGGCTTCTCAGTAGACTGGTAGATGGTAAACTATTGTTTATCAACTACTTTGAAGTACTTTGGAACCAGAAGTGACAGGACATACTAAAGTGAAACTGGCATATTCTTGTTTGGTGCCAAAAAAAATATTTCTTAATTAAAATAATAGGCAAAGAATAAGTTCTGCACAAGCCCTATTCATTCAGCTTATGTTGAAAAGGGGTGTTTACTGTGTCTTTAATCACCGGTGTAGAAAATGTTAATTTGGATTTCTGTTGAACTAGGCTTAACCTTTTCCTTTGAATTGCACTTTATTAATTAGGTGCTGGGAAAAAAATATGACTAGGAGGCTGGAAGACTGTTATAACTACACAAAAGTGAGGTGGGCAAATTAGATTTGAATGAGATTATTCTTTTAATATTTAATCTGAATGGAAAATGAATACAGCTTGTCAGATTAAGTGGTAGAGCTACAATTAGTTGCATGTACAGAGAAGTATGATATATTTGGTGTGAACTGGTGGAATAGAAAACACTACTGGGTTGTGAATTTACATGGCTTTAGCCAAGGGATTCTGTCACAATTTTTATGGTGTAGTTTTTAATTTCTAAAATACACTGTTTACACTGCAAATAATTCACTCCATAAAATTCACCATATAAAATTTAATTCCTGAACCAGCAAGTGTATTTTTTAATTTATAATATTGGTCTGTAGGCAGCCATCTCAGGTCATTTCGCCTGGTTATGTACCTTCAGAAACAGCTAGCATGGATGGAACTGCTTTCTGGCAGCTGTTTCTCCTGCTCAATGTAACTGAATATGTTGCAGTGGAACGTGGATTTTTGATATTGAGTGCTGTTCTTAGATCTACCAAGGAGCGGTTCTCTGGTTACCTTCCCATTGCTCTATTGTTAGGCAACTGGGGAGGAAAGTGAGTATTGCTGTACTGTTGGAGAACTTACAATACAGCAGTAAAGAGCAACTGAAGTTTATCAGAGCACAAATCACATGACTGGGGGCAGCTGGGAAATTCAAAATATGTCTAGCCCCATTTCAGATTTCAGATTGCTCTTTTGAGAAATGGATTTCAGTGCAGAATTCTGCTGGAGTAGCACTATTAACTGGTGCATTTTGAAAAATAACATGTTTTCCCATAACAGTATCCCTTTAAAGGGGAAGGAAACCTCCTCGGCGCTAACCCCCCACCCCCCCTCCCGTGTATTGCCCCCCTCCCTCCTCCCACCTGGCCTACCACTCCCGCTGGGCAAATGCCCCTAACTTGTTACTTACCCTTCTGCGCAGGTCCAGTCCAGGGAGTTCACAGGAGACATCTTCTTCCACGCGATCTTCTTCCTCCTTTGACCGGCGCATGCGCAGTAGGATCGTTTCGCCGGTACGATCTACTGTGCATGCGCGTGACTTTTGGCGCATGCGCAGTAGATCCGTACCGGCGAAATGCTCCTACTGCGCATGCGCCAAAACGCCGGTCAAAGGAGGAAGAATCGCGTGGATCGCGTGGAAGAAGATGTCTCCTGTGAACTCCCTGGACTGGACCTGCGCAGAAGGGTAAGTAACAAGTTAGGGGCATTTGCCCAGCGGGAGTGGTAGGCCAGGTGGGAGGAGGGAGGGGGGGCAATACACGGGAGGGGGGGAGGGGGGTTAGCGCCGACGAGGTTTCCTTCCCCTTTAAGAATAAAATTGGGACTTCAAAAATTGGAGCGGGTTGTCTTAATATAAAAGCAGAATTACAGAAAGTCAAAGGTAGGAGTGGTAGGAGTTGTTTGATTTACTAAATCTACAAAATCTAATTGATTCATATTAAGGCCAATGACTATTTTCTGGGAGAATTTTTTTTTGTGGTGTGAGCAATCCATACGACCTTAGCATCATCATTTAAACTGTTTTAAAAGTGTCACTCATAGGTCAACAGCGATTTCCACTATATTAATCATCTTGGGAGTAGAGTCTAGTAAACATCAATGTTAGCATGCTGGAGACCTCTAGTGACCAAGCAGAGGTACAACCATATATACTTGGAAAATTATTCAAGTATAAACAGCGATTTCTACCCCACCTCATCTATCCCTCTATTGGTTCCCATGTTCCACTGGGCCTTGAAATCTGCATGCATGCATCCTATAAGTATTTGATTTTTCTGCAACTCCAAAACATATCACATTTTTTACTTAAAATATAGGAAAAAGCAAGCAGCAGAACTTACATTAGAACCGTTGGATCACTACTTTGTCGACTTAAATGATATGAAAGTGCAATTAAAAGACCACAAAAAGCAGAAAAAAGTGATGGGGTGTGTCGAATATCCCAGGGCTCCTGATAAGATTGGAATAAAAAAAGATTTACTTAATTTAAAAGTTCAAATACACAGAAACATATTACAGATTACAAAGATGCCTCCATTACTGTTTTGAGCAAGATGAATTCCTTAAAGGAGAACATAAGGAATTATTAAAAATGGCTAGCCCTAAGGGAGACGCCTTTCCCACTCCCAAAGCCAGGTCCAGTTTAACTTCAATAGACTTGCCGAAGTTTGCAAGAGTTGATTGAGCAGGGCAGTGGTGCAGTTGGGGGGAAGAGCAGAAAGCCTCTCCAGTGGTGATTATATTAAATAAAAGGCAGTGTAAATCATAGGCTGTATAAATTCACTCATTTTTCTCAGATAATGAAAATGGGTAGTGGATTGGTGTGGTTTGGGAGAGGGGTGGGAGGCCTCTCCAGGTGCAATTGTTCATGCCTTTCATTCTCCTTTAAGTCATGTAATCAACCTAAAGGGGAAATAAATAGAATTCACCATAAAGCATTTGTTTTAAATTCAGAAAGCTTACTGAACAGTGACTCAAATACTTCATAGATGAAAGCTGTTATTGATTTGTATCAGAGCATTATTAATTCAAGCTTTTTCCCCTGTGTCAGTTCATGGCAAAATTGATCACAAACGTAGTCAGTTATTTAAAGCTGCAGCTATAAGCCAGAATGCCTTTTATTTAAATTGGACAGACAACTACAGTATGTCTGCAACATGCTTTACACTCTACAGAAGAATGAAATTAAAATAATAAAACTATGATATGTTCTCATAGCGTCAGGACAGTAAAAGTCTCTTAAAGAAAAATGGCTTAATTTCAGCCAGCAGCAACAGGTACAAAAAAATAACTTTTGGCTTTTGGCAGCAGTATAAGTTTAATACAACAAAAAGGCAGTGCAATTACAGTGACACGGTGACTGTGTGTGCACAGACACATAGGATCCTTTGTGTCAAGATCCTAGACACTCTTTCCCTGTCTCCCAGCTAGAGATTCTCTAGAGGCTGACCAGCCTGGGTTTTGGAGTGCTGATTAGTCATCTGAGGCCAATCAGACTCAGCTGGTCAGTCAGTAGCACCACACTCTGCTACATACCTCCCCTGTTTACTGGAGGCCTTGACTTCCGCAGCTGAAGCCTGACGCCTCAACCTTTGTCTGGGAAAAACAAATTTGACCCTAAAGAAAAGAAGGTTGGAGAGCTCATGCATTTCCCCCTAAGTGTGGGCTGCTGACCCCCAGATACCTGGGGACTTCTTGCACCTTTACTGGTGGGAAGATATGAGCCCAAACCCAAACCAGTGAGGACATTTAATAAAAAATTAGGTTTTGGTTCTTTTTGGCTGGGTGACTAGCAATCTGGGCATGCAGTACAATACATATTTACATTTCTGTAAATACCTGGTGTCACGCACGCTACCACAGACTCACGTGACACAGCATGCAACTGTAAAGGCCCACACAGTTCCTTGATAACCCATGCAGAACTCACACACAGTCACACCCAAACAGTCCCAACATGCCAAAACTTCAAAGCTGCCACCACCGCACTTAAGGACCACAAGCACCCGACTCTTGACACTCTGACACTTACTAGAGGCTTATCCCACTATGCTTACTAGCTAAGCAATATGACATTCACTCCAGCAAACAGGTTAAGGCAATCAACAGTCGACACACTCCCACACCCGTAGACAAAGGATCAAACATGCACAACTTTCCTTCCAATTAGCAAGAGGGGTTAGCATACATTGGACATACACACTTCTCTTCAGGTCAAAGGTTCGTTTAGAGCAGCAAAGACAAACTCTTTTAAATTGTAGATTTAATAGTCCAAAGTGGACAGTGCATAAAATATAAAAAGAATAGCTACAATTACAAATAACATACAAGGCATTATTATAAAATAAAAAGGGATAAAAATACAGAAACCTACATACATCACCTACAGAAGGATCTTATATGAGCCCTGTTCCGGGGGAAAGGAAGAAATAACAACATATACCTTCCAAGCAACTTGGTCCACAAAGGCATATATCTTCCCGGTTGTCTGGACCCTTAATATCCAGGTTGGGAACAGGGGTCACACCCCCATCCAATGAGAAAGGTGAGGGCGGGTCACCAATTTACAACTGGCTATTCTGGATACATAGATCTTTCAACCAGCCTAAACTATTTGTGGTTGTATAGCAACATTATGAAACTATGAATATCAGGTAGGAAATTTAATTCTCTTTCCATAGAGACCAAACACCCCAAGACCAACACATATTATTCTGGCCTTATCAGAATATCAGGTAACACTGGGAGGGATCATAATAATGTGTGCATGTTTGTACTCCTCAAGAAGTCCTAGCTATAAGGTAAGTAATGGGTGCAATGATTTATATCTGTATTAGATGATATTTAAGTTATTAGCATAAAACAATATTACCATATTACAATATTATTAGGTATGATTGTTCTGTCCTCCCTACGTATTACCCTGGGGCAGTGTGTAGTTCAACATTTAGCTAAACCTCCCCACACTCCAATAAAGAGACTGTGAACTGAAGTCTGTAGATTTTACTGGATAGCAAAGGGGAATAGGTGAAACTGTAACAAATAACAGAAAATAGGGTAAATAGATTGCATTGAATAGTGCAATATAAACGCATATGCATATAAACGCAACATGAAATGCTAGCTGGCATGAAAGTCTATGCAGCAATGTCTCTGGGAGTGCTGGCAGCTGTGGAGGGGATTTGGTGCAACTATTTGCTTACCAGCGATGCTACCGTGAGGAGAGATGAAACTGTGTGTGCGGTCTGTAAAATGGAGTCTTAGCTCCGACAAGGCACTGCTCTAGGTCACATGATGGGAGTATGTAGCCTGATTAGTCCAAATGCAGTTCTGCCATAAGCCATGTGGAGGTGCAGAACAAATACAGAAAGGCCTTGCGAAATAACAGCAAGTGTCCAGCAGAGGGAGTTAGTCAAAGGGAGCAATGAAATACAACAACATGATGACAGCTCATGCTGGGACATGACACTCACCGTCTGGTATCTATAGATGCCACCACTTTATTCCTCAAGGGACAAGTAAAGTCAGTTCAGAAGGGAACAATTTTGTTTTCCTTTGTTTGGAGGTTTTGACCTCAAGAAAGTGTTTTGGTGACAAGACCCAAGGACCATTCATTCCTCTGTTACTGACAGTCTTTCAACAGAACAACATCGTTAGGTTTGAGGTTTGGATTGGTAGTTTGCCATTTGCAAAGTGGCTGAGAAGTGGAGATGTATTGCTTTCTCCATTTGTCCCAGAAGGTGTTCACAAGATGGCCTCCTACTCTTAATGGGCTAGTTTGGACAAGGAATGGGTCATGCTTTCTCAGAGTGTTGTCTTTAGGGACAGGTTTGTTTCTTGTGATGCAAAAGGATGTCGGTTCTGTGAGCCAAGTTGTGTCTTTGAGCTGACTTGCTATAACAGCGTGGTATGCTGAGTTGTAGTCCATATAGAATACAGTCTATTTGAGCTCTATGCCTGTCTCAGTTGTGATGTGCTCAGCTAGCTCTATAGCTAGAACGGCAGAACAGAGTTCTAGTCTGGGTATAGTGTGTTCAGGAATTGGTGCCAGTTTTGCCTTACCCATAACAAATGTAATGTGACTGTCTATAGTTGTCCACAGTTTTGAAGTATGCTACAGCAGATATGGCTTTGACAGAAGCATCAGAGGACACAAAGTTTTTGGCTTTATACCTCTGTAGAAGGTATTGGAGCATATGGGCGTATAACACAAAGGTTGGAAAAAGTTGCTAGAGAACTTCTCCATTCTGTCAAAAAGTCTTTTTGTCAGGAGCTAGTGGGGTGTCCCAATCACAAGTTTCAAGGGTTAAGTTTCTTAGAAGTGCTTTACCTAGTATGGTGACAGGAGCAGTGAATCCTGAAGGATCACACAGGCTATTTATTGTGGCCAGAACACCTTTGCGAGTGAAGGGTTTCGCTTCTCTGTTTACTTGGAAGGCAAAGGTATCAGACTTTAAGTCCCACAGAAGCCAGAGGCTCCGTTGCACGAGTAAAGAGTCAGCTCTCAAGTCTATGTCTCTTAGATCATTTGAATGGTCTTGTGAAGAGAAGGCTTCCATCATTACTTTGTTGTTAGAAGCTATTTTGTGAGGCCTGAGGTTGTAGCAAGCGAGTGCTTCCTGCGCTCTTTTGAGAAGACTGATTGCAGCTTCGCTTGAAGGTAGCGATTTTAAGCAGTTATCTGCATGGAAGTCTTTTTCTACTAATTGCCTGACATCTGACCCATACTCTACCTCACTTTCTTGAGCAGAGTGTCCGAGTCCGTGGATCGCAACTGCAGATTAGAGATGTCGCGAACTGTTCGCCGGCGAACTTGTTCGCGCGAACATCGGGTGTTCGCGCTCGCCGGAAGTTCGCGAACGTCGCGCGACGTTCGCCATTTTGGGTTCGCCATTGTTGGCGCTTTTTTTTGCCCTCTCACCCCAGACCAGCAGGTACATGGCAGCCAATCAGGAAGCTCTCCCCTGGACCACTCCCCTTCCCTATAAAAACCGAAGCCCTGCAGCGTTTTTTCACTCTGCCTGTGTGTGCTGAAGAGATAGTGTAGGGAGAGAGCTGCTGCCTGTTAGTGATTTCAGGGACAGTTGAAAGTTTGCTGGCTAGTAATCGTTTTGATACTGCTCTGTTATTGGAGGGACAGAAGTCTGCAGGGGTTTGAGGGACATTTAAGCTTAGGTAGCTTTGCTGGCTAGTAATCTACCTTCTACTGCAGTGCTCTGTATGTAGCTGCAGTGGGCAGCTGTCCTGCTTCTGATCTCATCTGCTGACTGCTGCAATAACAGTAGTCCTTGTAAGGACTGCTTTTATTTATTTTTTTGTTGTTTTACTACTACTACTACTACTACTATAAGAGCCCAGTGCTATTAGTCTAGCAGTGTTGGGGAGTGGGACTGGTGTGCTAATCTGCTGCTCCTAGTAGTTCAGCAGCACCAACTTTAATTTTTTTTTTTAATATTCATTTTTTTTTATTTTACTTTTTTTTATTTTACTACCGCTGTAGTAGTGTATAAGTTGACCTTTTAGGCATTATTTGCCCTGTAGGCATTATTTGCACACTGTTTTCTTCAACCCGCCATCTAGCTGTGTGACCTTGTTCACATTCTGTCTAAATATCCATAATATTACCGTCTCCAGAAAAAACACCGGAGTGACTTTTTTCAAGCAGCATTCATATATTTTACGTAATCCGTATCCACCGCTGTAGTAGTGTATACGTTGACCTTGTAGGCATTATTTGCACACTGTTTTCTTCAACCCGCCATCTAGCTGTGTGACCTTGTTCACATTCTGTCTAAATATCCATAATATTACCGTCTCCAGAAAAAACACCGGAGTGACTTTTTTCAAGCAGCATTCATATATTTTACGTAATCCGTATCCACCGCTGTAGTAGTGTATACGTTGACCTTGTAGGCATTATTTGCACACTGTTTTCTTCAACCCGCCATCTAGCTGTGTGACCTTGTTCACATTCTGTCTAAATATCCATAATATTACCGTCTCCAGAAAAAACACCGGAGTGACTTTTTTCAAGCAGCATTCATATATTTTACGTAATCCGTATCCACCGCTGTAGTAGTGTATACGTTGACCTTGTAGGCATTATTTGCACACTGTTTTCTTCAACCCGCCATCTAGCTGTGTGACCTTGTTCACATTCTGTCTAAATATCCATAATATTACCGTCTCCAGAAAAAACACCGGAGTGACTTTTTTCAAGCAGCCATAATATATTTTACGTAATCCGTATCCACCGCTGTAGTAGTGTATACGTTGACCTTGTAGGCATTATTTGCACACTGTTTTCTTCAACCCGCCATCTAGCTGTGTGACCTTGTTCACATTCTGTCTAAATATCCATAATATTACCGTCTCCAGAAAAACACCGGAGTGACTTTTTCAAGCAGCCATAATATATTTTACGTAATCCGTATCCACCGCTGTAGTAGTGTATACGTTGACCTTGTAGGCATTATTTGCACACTGTTTTCTTCAACCCGCCATCTAGCTGTGTGAGCTTGTTCACATTTTGTCTAAATATTGATAATATTATCGTCTCTAGAAAAACCACTTGAGTTACTTTTTTTCAAGCAGCATTCATATATTTTACGTAATCCGTATCCACCGCTGTAGTAGTGTATACGTTGACCTTGTAGGCATTATTTGCACACTGTTTTCTTCAACCCGCCATCTAGCTGTGTGTATTATCGTTTCCAGAAAAACCAACTGAGTTTTTGTTGTTGTTGTTGTTTTTTTAAAAATAATGCCAGGCAAAGGCAGGCCGCCACGCAGAGGCCGTGCTAGGGGCCGTGCTGCTATGCAATCCTGTGGCCCTAGCAAATTGCCCAGTTTTAAAAAGCCAATGACCCTGAACTCCCAAAATGCTGAAGAGGTAGTTGACTGGCTTACACAGCACACCCCATCCTCTACCGTTTCTAACTTTACCACAACATCCTCCTCATCCTCCACTGCTATGGCCACCCCACGTAACACTTCCTCCACCACCGGTGCCCCTTCTTCACTGGGGTCAGAGGAGTTATTTTCCCATGAGTTTCTTGAACTGAGTAATGCGCAACCATTATTGCCAGAAGAAGATGAAGGAGATGAGGACCTTACACCAGATTTAATTCTGGCAGAGAACACGATAGAGATGGACATAATGAGTGATGAGGAGGAGGTCCCCGCTGCTGCTTCCTTCTGTGATGTGTCAGAAGAAATTGATGCATCTGAGGAGAATGATGATGAGGAGATTGATGTTTTGTGGGTGCCTAGTAGAAGAGAGCAAGAGGAGGGTAGTTCAGATGGAGAGACGGAGAGTCAGAGAGGCAGTAGGAGAATAAGACTTAGAAGAAGCAGGGAGGACAGCCCGCAGGGATCAGTAGGGCAACAACATGTATCGGCACCTGTGTTCAGCCGGCCAACGCACCCGCCATTGCCGCCAATGCCGCCAACTTCTACTGTTACCGCCAGATCGCACACTTCCAAAAAGTCAGCAGTGTGGGATTTTTTTAATGTGTGTGCCTCTGACAAAAGCATTGTAATTTGCAATGAGTGCAGTCAGAAACTGAGCCTTGGTAAGCCCAACAGCCACATAGGTACAACTTCTATGCGAAGGCACATGAGCGGCAAGCACAAAGCACTTTGGGAGCAACACCTCAAAGGCAACAGGCAAACTAAAAGCCACACTCCTTCTGGTCCAGCATCTTACTGCTCTACCTCTGCTCTCCTTGACCCGTCTGAACCACCCTCCACTCCGCCTTCCACCTTGACCACCTGTTCCCATTCCCAGTCATCTGCCACCAGCCAAGTTTCTGTGAAGGCCATGTTGAGCGTAAGAAGCCAATGTCTGACTGTCACCCCCTTGCCCGGCGTCTGACAGCTGGCTTGTCTGCACTCTTAGCCCGCCAGCTTTTACCATACCAGCTGGTGGACTCTGAGGCCTTCCGCAAATTTGTAGCAATTGGGACACCGCAGTGGAAGGTACCCAGCCGCAATTTTTTTTCTAAAAAGGGAATACCACACCTGTACCAACATGTGCAGAGCCAAGTTACCGCATCTCTGTCACTTAGTGTTGGGGCCAAAGGTCCATATGACTACTGACGCATGGTCCTCCAAGCATGGTCAGGGCAGGTATGTCACCTACACTGCCCACTGGGTGAACTTGGTAATGGCTGGGAAGCAGGGAATGGGTAGCTCAACAACAACAGTGGAGTTGGTGTCACCGCCACGGATTGCACGCGGTTCTGCCACCACCTCTACTCCTCCATCGCTCTCTACCTCGTCTTCTTCTTCTTCTTACTCTGCTGCTGGGTCCTCCTTCTCCTCCTCCACACCTGTGCACCCCCAGCTCCCCCTAGGCTATTCGACGTGCCAGGTACGCCGTTGTCACGCTGTCTTGGGGATGACGTGCCTGGAAAGCAAAAACCATACCGGATCTGTACTCCTGTCATCTCTGCAGTCACAGGCCGATCGGTGGCTGACCCCACACCAACTGCAGATCGGAAAAGTGGTGTGTGACAATGGAAGCAATCTGTTGGCAGCGTTGAGACTAGGCAATTTAACACATGTGCCCTGCATGGCACATGTGTTAAATTTAATAGTCCAACGTTTTTTCTCCAAGTACCCAGGATTCCAGGACGTTCTCACCCAGTCCAGAAAGGTGTCGGCCCATTTCAGACGTTCCTACACAGCCATGGCATGCCTTGCTGACATTCAGCAGCGCTACAACATGCCAGTCAGGCGTTTGATTTCTGACAGCCAGACTCGCTGGAATTCAACGCTCCTTATGTTGGAACGTCTGCTGCAACAACAAAGGGCCGTCAACGAGTACCTTTTTGAACTGGGTGGTAGGACTGGATCTGCACAGCTGGGGATTTTTTTCCCCCGTTACTGGGTGCTTATGCGCGATGCCTGCAGGCTCATGCGACCTTTTGAAGAGGTGACAAATATGGTCAGTCGCACCGAAGGCACCATCAGCGACCTAATACCCTTCGCTTTCTTCCTGGAGCGTGCCGTGCGACGAGTGACAGATGAGGCTGTAGACCAGCGTGACGAGGAGCTGGAAGCGCACGATTTCTGGTCGGAATCACCAGAACGAACCCAGGCACCTGCTGCAACGCAGGGAGAGGTGCCAGAAGTGGAGTCAGAGGAGGAAGGTGGCTTTGTGGAGGAGGAGGAGGAGGACCAACAGGAGCAGGCTTCCCAGGGGGCTAGTGGTGACCTTTTGGGGACCCCTGGTCTTGTACGTGGCTGGGGGGAGGAGACCGTGGATGATGCAGTCCTTGATAATGAGGAAGCGGAGATGGATAGCTCTGCATCCAACCTTGTGAGAATGGGGTCTTTCATGCTGTCATGCCTGTTGAAGGACCCCCGTATCAAGAGGCTTAAGGAGAAGGACCTGTACTGGGTCGCAACGCTACTAGACCCTCGGTACAAGCATAAAGTGTCAGAAATGTTACCAACATACCACAAGTCCGAAAAGATGCGGCATTTACAAACCAGCCTGCAAAACATGTTGTACAATGCTTTTAAGGGTGATGTCACTTCAGGAACTCATCAACATTCCAGGGGCAGAGGTGCCAGTAATCCTGCCACGAGCACACCTGCAAGGACAAAGCCCTTTGGCCAGTCTGTAACGTCAGACATGCAAATGTTTTTCTGTCCAAGGCAGCGCCACAACCCTTCTGGATCCACCCTCAAAGAACGCCTCGACCGGCAGGTAGCGGACTACCTGGCATTAACTGCAGATATCGACACTCTGAGGAGCGATGAACCCCTGGACTACTGGGTGCGCAGGCTTGATCTGTGGCCAGAGCTGTCACAATTTGCCATGAACCTCTTGTCTTGCCCAGCCTCAAGTGTGCTCTCAGAAAGGACCTTCAGTGCAGCAGGAGGGATTGTAACTGAGAAGAGAACTCGCCTAGGTCACAAAAGTGTCGATTACCTGACCTTTATTAAAATGAATGAGGGGTGGATCTCGGAGGGTTACTGCACGCCGGAAGACTTGTTCTGACTTCTATGCAGCTGTCCTTCTCTTCAAGCCTCATGACTCCACACACAGCTGTCCTTTAGCGTCCTCCTCCTCCCTCCGCCACCGTTACAAACTAGGGTGCAAACCCTACTGGTTTAATTTTTCTGGCCTCTGTGCTTCAGTGGCTGCAACCAAAAAAACTGGGCAAACAATGTCTACAAGGTCAACGTATGGCAAAAAATGACTATTTTCAGCATTTATATGGCATATTTTTTCTGGCAACTGTGCTTCAGTGGCTGCGTCCAAAAAAATGCATATTTTCAGCATTTATATGGCATAATTTTTCTGGCCTCTGTGCTTCAGTGGCTGCAACCAAAAAAATTTATATTTTCAGCATTTATATGGCATAATTTTTCTGGCAACTGTGCTTCAGTGGCTGCGACCAAAAAAATGCATATTTTCTGCATTTATATGGCATAATTTTTCTGGCCTCTGTGCTTCAGTGGCTGCAACCAAAAAAATTTATATTTTCAGCATTTATATGGCATAATTTTTCTGGCCTCTGTGCTTCAGTGGCTGCAACCAAAAAAATGCATATTTTCAGCATTTATATGGCATAATTTTTCTGGCAACTGTGCTTCAGTGGCTGCGACCAAAAAAATGCATATTTTCAGCATTTATATGGCATAATTTTTCTGGCCTCTGTGCTTCAGTGGCTGCAACCAAAAAAATGCATATTTTCAGCATTTATATGGCATAATTTTTCTGGCCTCTGTGCTTCAGTGGCTGCAACCAAAAAAATGCATATTTTCAGCATTTATATGGCATAATTTTTCTGGCAACTGTGCTTCAGTGGCTGCGACCAAAAAAATGACTATTTTCAGCATTTATATGGCATATTTTTTCTGGCCTCTGTGCTTCAGTGGCTGCGGCCAAAAAAACTGGGCAAACAATGCCTACAAGGTCAACGACGTTGACCTTGTAGGCATTGTTTGCCCAGTTTTTTTGGCCGCAGCCACTGAAGCACAGAGGCCAGAAAAAATATGCCATATAAATGCTGAAAATAGTCATTTTTTGCCATACGTTGACTCAACGTATATGGCAAAAAATTACTATTTTCAGCATTTATATGGCATATTTTTTCTGGCAACTGTGCTTCAGTGGCTGCGACCAAAAAAACTGGGCAAACAATGCCTACAAGGTCAACGTATGGCAAAAAATGACTATTTTCAGCATTTATATGGCATATTTTTTCTGGCAACTGTGCTTCAGTGGCTGCAACCAAAAAAACTGGGCAAACAATGTCTACAAGGTCAACGTATGGCGAAAAATTACTATTTTCAGCATTTATATGGCATATTTTTTATGGCAACTGTGCTTCAGTGGCTGCGTCCAAAAAAACTGGGCAAACAATGCCTACAAGGTCAACGTATGGCAGTTGTTTAAAGAGAACAGTAGATTACTAGCCAGCAAAGCTACCTAAGCTAAAATGTCCCTCAAATCCCTGCAGACTTCTGTCCCTCCAATACAGAGCAGTATCAAGCAGATTACTAGCCAGCAAACTTACTATCATCTGTCCCTGAAATCACTAACAGCTCTCCCCCTACACTATCTCTTCCAAGCACACACAGGCAGATTTTTCAGATACATTTTTGCCCTTGATCCCCCTCTGGCATGCCACTGTCCAGGTCGTTGCACCCTTTAAACAACTTTAAAATAATTTTTCTGGCCAGAAATTTCTTTTCTAGATGTTAAAGTTCGCCTTCCCATTGAAGTCTATGGGGTTCGCGAACCGTTCGCGAACCGCTCGCATTTTTGCGCAAGTTCGCGAATATGTTCGCGAACTTTTTTTCTGACGTTCGCTACATCCCTACTGCAGATGAAGGACTGTTGCCAAAGATGTGCACCCTCGTACGGTACTTTGTGATGTCTTTGGAAGGGTTTCTATCTCTGAACTTAAAAGGTAGAGGGGCGACCCAATTGTTTGAATCGTTGTTAACTAGTTCTTGTTTCGTTATTTTTGGAAAGAGTTTATCCTCAATAGACACTGCCAATTGGTTATCCTCTTTTGTTCTCTGGAACACTGTGCATCCCAAATGATCTTGATCACTGTGAGATTATCATCAGAAATGTTTGGGGGTGTGTTTACCAGGCTGGTGCTGTAAGGTTTTTCCTTTATTAGTAACTGGCTGTGGCATGGTGGAAAAGTCGAGGGGTGTCTGTTTTCTAGTGTGTTTGTCAGCATGCTGTTTACACAGACTGGTTTGTGTACACTTCCAAGGCAAGCGTCTCCTATTATGACCCATCCAAGATCTAGCTTCTGGGCGTAAGGTGCATTGTGAGGGCCATTTATCTGGTCCCTTGCTTTGTGGACCCGTAACATATCTCTCCCAAGGAGAAGCATTATCTGAGCTTTGGGGTCAAGTTCGAGGATTAAGTGCATTATACATTTCAAGTGTACCTGGTGCTTAGCTATGTCCGGTGTAGGGATTTCAGATCTATTATCGGGGATCTGGTTGCATTCAATTATAGTTGGTAAGGGTAGACATACCTTTCCATCTATGGACTCTACTTGGTAGCCGGATGCCCTTCTTCCTGTTGTCTCGATAACTCCTGCACATGTTTTTAGAGAGTAAGGAGTGTTTGGGCCCTTGACATTAAATGCATCAAAGAAAGCTGGGCAGGCCAAAGATCTGTTGCTTTGGTCATCCAAGATTGCATAGAGCTTGATGCCTTTATCTGTTTGGCCTGTCGGGTATACTCTGACCAGGCAAATTTTGGAGCAGGATCTGCCGCCTATGGCACCGTTGCAGATTTCTGGGCAATGAGAACTGACCTCTATTGTGTTTGTGGCACTGTCATCTTCCTCCCCGCCATGCTTGCTGGCGCTCTTGGTGTAAGGTACAGTCCACGGGGCTGGCCCAGGATGTAAAGCTGTGTTGTGATGTGTGCTGTCACATTCTGTGCATTTTACACTGACCTGACAGTCCTTGGCAAGATGATATGTTGATGAACAGCACTTGTAGCAGATGTTGTTTTCCTTTAGGTAGGCTTTGTGGTCTTCTATGGACTTCTCTCTGAAGGCTCTGCATTTCAGAAAAGGTTGAGGCATTTAGTGTAAAGGACAGTGCTTACCAGGATCGTTGTGCCTTGTCTGGTTCTGCAGATCTGTGAAAAGAATCTAAAGAGGAAGCATTAGTTTTGTGTACTGTTACTGCTGCTTTGCAAGTATTAGGTACTGAAAGTGTGGCATGTGGCAAAGTGAAATCAAAACTGGGGTCATTTCTCATCTTGGCTTGTTGGTATACAAAGTCCATTAATACAGTGAAGGGATGAAATGGGATATTGTGCACTTCTTTGAATTTTGACCCATGTACCATCCACCGCTCTTGTAAGTTGTAGTGCAAATTTTGCACTATGGGGGTAACACCTCTGGATGTGTCAAGAAATGCAAGTCCAGGTAAGTCCCCTTCAGCTTTGGCTACCTGAAGCTCCATTAACAGGTCACTTAGTTCCCTAAGTTTTTGGTAACCTTTATTAGATATTTTAGGGAAGTTGTCAATTCTTTTGAAAAGTACATCCTCTACTACCTCTGCTGAGCCATAGCACTCATTAAGTCTGTGCCAGATCATTCTGAGACCAGTCTCTGGGTGGTTTATGTTGATCACCCTGATTCTTTTGGCATGCTCAGTACCTAGGTATTTGATTAGGAGGTCTATTTCCTCACTGTATGAAAGGTCTAAGCCTTTGATAGTGTTTTGGAAGGAGGATCGCCAGGCTCTGAAGCCTTCTGGGCAGTCATTCAACTTTTCAAGTCCCTTTGTAATTAGCTCACGCCCTGCAAAGAACATGGCAAAGTTTGTGACCTGGTTAGTACCAGGATAGGTAGGTGGTTGCGTATAATAGTGAGAAGGTGTTGTGTAGTCATACCTGTCTGGAGGTTCTCTTTTAGGCTGATCTGTGACATAGCTGAGGAGCAGGGGTGATCCTGGCCCCTCCGCTTCCTGAGGCAGCAGCAGTTGCTGCTCCCCCCCCCCTCCCCGAGGCAGCAGCAGTTGCTGCTGCCCCCCCCCCAGAAATTCGATCCTAAAGCACCAGGAGCAGCATTTTTGCTGCCCCTGGTACCTAGTGGGGCACTGCCACCTGAGGCGACAGCCTCAACTTGCCTCATTGGCGAAGCACCCCTGCTGAGGAGACAGGTGCAGGGTTAGCCCAAGGCTTGGGTGCCTGGCTGAAGTAGGTGCTGTAAGCAGGATCACTTTGCTCAGTGTGGTCCCTCTGATGTAATTGCAGCTTGCTGATGGCCTTTGGAGGTGTATGGCATCCTTGGTTTGGTTCAGGGGCAGCATGTTGGCCTGGTTGTTGTGCTGAAAGAGAATCTTTGTCCAGCTTGGAGTGCTAGAAAATAGGGTAAATAGATTGCAATGAACAGTGCAATATAAACGCATATAAACGCAACATCAAATGCTAGCTGGCATGAAAAGTCTATGCAGCAATGTCTCTGGGAGTGCTGGCAGCTGTGGAGGTGATTTGGTGCAACTATTTGGAGAGATGAAACTGTGTGTGCTTCTTCCACAGCATGGTCTGTAAAATGGAGTCTTAGCTCCCACAAGGCACTGCTCTAGGTCACATGATGGGAGTATGGTAGCCTGATTAGTCCAAATGCAGTTCTGCCAAAAGCCATGTGGAGGTGCAGAACAAATACAGAAAGGCCTTACACAATTACAGCAAGTGTCCAGCAGAGGGAGTTAGTCAAAGGGAGCAATGAAATGCAACAACATGATGACAGCTCATGCTGGGACATGACAATGACAATTGTGTTTTCAGTCCCCTAACCAGACAGTATGTCCTTATGTCATTTAGTGGGTATTTGTGAATTACCCCCTACTGTGAGGTTTCCTCACAATGTGGATTCTAGAAGAAGGCTTATTGGATTGGGAGAAAGTGGAAAACCTAACACTTTCTATGCTGTAATTTACTGTTCCATCATGACATCTCCCCCCTTTAACTCAGCACAAGGAAAGTGACTTCTATAAGTTAATTTCTGTCGCGCTGGTGCTCCATTAGTTCTGTTTGACAGGATAGGCCCTTTCTGCTGTCCTTTCTGCTGCTTCCGCCTGCTGATATTGGAGGATCAGCTGGAAACGCAGTTGGGGGTCATCTGAGCCCAATAATTCTAGAGCTTGTTGCAGGGCAGAATTCCCGTCTCCCTGTACTGCTTTGCTGTGGGTATCCTCACCCGGGAAGGATCCAGGGACAGAGTTCATCTCTGGGGTAGCTTGAGCCATAGAGTTCCCCAACTCAGGTGTGTATTTCTGCTGTTCCTGATCATCCTCCAGCAATGAACAAATTAGCATTTCCTTAGATTTAGACAATGTATCAATACCTCTCTGCTCACAGAGGTCGACAAGAGCTTCCTTGCTCTGTCTTTTGTAAAAGGTTGCCATATTACTCAACACTAGCAAAATAAAAGATAGAAAAGAAAAATGGGGAAAGGGGAAACTGTTTGCTTGTATGTTTTTCAAAAGTAAAATATGCACTAGTTATCCTCGCAAGGATGCAGTCCTTTAGTGTAAGGGTAAATTAGATAACCCAAGCACTAATGCTCTAAAAATAAAAATATCCCACTGCTTTTTGCCACCAATTGTCACACACGCCACCACAGACTCACGTAACTCAACATGCAACTGTATAGGCCCGCACAGTTCCTTGCTAACCTGTGCAGAACTCACACGCAGTCACACCCAAACAGTCCCAACATGCCAAAACTTCAAAGCTGCCACCACCACGTTTAAGGACTGCAAACACCCGACTCTTGACACTCTGACACTTACTAGAGGTGACAGCCTCAACTCGCCTCATTGGCAAAGCACCCCTGAGGTTAAGGCAATCAACAGTTGACACAAAAACTCCCACACCCGTAGACAAAAGATCAAACATTCACAACTTTCCTTCCAGCTAGCAAGAGGGGTTAGCATACATTTGACATACACACTTCTCTTCAGGTCAAAGGTTCATTTAGAGCAGGAAAGACAAACTCTTTTAAATTGTAGATATAATAGTCCAAAGTGCACAGTGCATAAAATATAAAAAGATCAGATACCATTACAAATAACATACAAGGCAGCAAACAGTTATAAAATAAAAAAGGATAAAAATACAGAAACCTACATACATCACCAACAGAAGGATCTTATATGAGTCCTGTTCCAGGGGAATGGAAGAAATAACATATACCTCCCTAGCAGCTTGGTCCCCAAAGGCATATATCTTCCAGGTTGTCTGGACCCTTAAAGTGGACCTGTCACCCAGGCACAAAAATCTGTATAATAAAAGTCCTTTTCAAATTAAACATGAAATCCAATTTCTATTTTTTATTAAAGCATTCATAGCTGCTGTAAGCTCATTTAAAAATCTCAGCTGTCAATCAAATATTGTCTGCCCCTCCTCTATGCCTGTGGCATAAAGGTGGGGCAGACAATTACTTTCACTTTCCATTCAGCACTTCTTAGATGTCACTGCTCTCCACATATTCCCCTGTTCTCTTTACCATTTAATTGTGTAACCAGGACATGGGGATGGACATCAGGTCCCCCATTCTGGTGCACAAACAAGATTCTGAGATGATGCAAGTCTTGTCTTAAAAACAGTGTCTACAAAATGGCTCCTGTCCGCTTGCCATTATTATGAATTCCCAGACTAAAGGAAACAAGATTCAAATAATTTATATAGTGTAATTAAAGTTCATTTTGCTTGACTAATGTGATAAAATAGGATTTCGAATCATTTTTTTGGGTGACGGGTCCCCTTTAATATCCAGGTTGGGAAGAGAGAGGTCACACCCCCATCCAATGAGAAAGGTGAGGGTGGGTCACCAATTTACAACTGGCTATTCTGGATACATAGATCTTTCAACCAGCCTAAAATATTTATGTTTATATAGCAACATTATCAAACTATGAATATCGGTTAGGAAATTAAATTCTCTTTCCAAAGAGACCAAACACCCCAAGACCAACACATATTATTCTGGCCTTATCAGAATATCAGGTAGCACTGGGAGGGATCATAATAATATGGGCGTGTTTGGACTCCTCGAGAACTCCTAGCTATAAGGTAAGTAATGGGTGCAATGATTTATATCTGTATTAGATGATATTTAAGTTATTAGCATAAAACAATATTACCATATTACAATATTATTAGGTATGATAATTATGTTTTCAGTCCCCTAGCCAGACAGTCTGTCCTTATGTCATTTAGTGGGCATTTGTGAATTACCCCCTACTGTGAGGTTTCCTCACAATGTGGATTCTAGAAGGAGGCTTATTGAATTGGGAGATAGTGGAAAACCTAACCCTTTCTATGCTGGAACTTACTGTTCCATCATGACACCTGGCCAGAAAAACCTTGCAAGGATGCACTCTAAGGTTTGACCTTTACCAAAATGCCCACCCCAGGGAACTATATGAGCACAGTTAAACACAGCCCTTATTAACTCCCTATGTTTCATCAGTTGTTTCAAACCCTCCCCTGTTTGTATACTTTTGTATGTTCTGTTTAACAAACCTTTCAACCCCAACCCCAATTCAAAATTTGGGAAAATATTTACATTTTCAGGTACAATTACTTTATCCCCAGTTTTTACAACTTTGTCATACAGTTTGGCCAACACAGTGTATGTGAATCATTGGCGGTATAAGTCTCTTTTACCTGATCTGCAGTCTTTCCTGCAGGCTGGATCCACCTGGTGCAAAAGTCCATCAGCCACTGGGCTAAAACTCTTGGCCGGACCTGTGTGGAATATGGCTCAGTCCGGAATGATTGGCAGTATACCTCTGGTGTAAGGCCTAGTCTGTATCATGTTTATTGGGTATGCACACTCAAAAAGTATATATCTTTTATGACAATTGAATATCAATCAAGGTTGTGACTTATCAAAGCAATACAAATATGTATGTATATATATATATATATATATATATATATATATATATATATATATATATATATATATATATATAGCAATATAGTCAATTATATATACATACCACCCAGTTATATGTTTGAGGCAAAAAGGAAGAGCAACTTCCTTTTGAGTATTGACTACCTTTTTAAAAGTCATGAGAAATGTCTCTGGGTCCTCAGACTGTCTTTTTAACAGAAGAGGTCTTGGTGTGGGTGCTGTCTCTGGACTGTGCAGCCTGGAGTTGCAGCAATTGCTCCTGCTCTTTGGAAAGCTGGTCCTGTAACTGTCTGATTAGTTGAATCTGCCGATCCTGTTGCTGCACCAAATTTTACAAAACAACTTATATTTTTGCTCTATAGATCCTCTAACAACCAAGGGCACTCTGTGAAATACTCATTCACAATATAAGAAGCTGCCTGCTGCTATTGCTTAACCGCTACTAATGCCTAGAACTGCATTATTCTTAATTATGCAAAAAAGTATTTAACTAATGATAAACTATAGAGGGTGCCATTATGTTGGATTCCCCCCTCACTCAGTGAGTCAAACTGCTAACCATGCATCCTTGCTCAGTGTGCATCTTCTATAAATGCAAATTCTCTAATCTCTTTGTATCCATAATTCAGCTGGTTTTCTTGCTACCTTTCTAACCACTTATTCTCTGTTGCGTTTGCTAACAAATGCTTTTCTCCAGTTAAGCTTAGTGTGGAGGTTTTTCATAGTTCTATACTCTCAGCCCTTTGCCGTTCACCATGTGCAAATTTTTTTTTGTTTTGCAATTTTAACTTTGTCATATGTTCTCCATGTGCACTCCTTCTTTAGGCCTTAAATATAACTTATATGTAGATGACATCCAGATATATTTAGACACCCTTTCATTAACCACTGCCATTCAGACCTTACACCCAAAATTGTAGCTTTTTCTTTTACCATTATTAGTGATGGCATGGCCATGTGAAATTGATTTTGACAAGTCCTTATCCTTCTCAAATCATATTAATATTACTGACAAAACCTGACATTTTATTTGTTATATTGCGAATATATACCTTCTTTCTTCCTCATGCAAGTGCTAAAACACTCATTGTGCCCTATATTTGCTTGTTAATAACAACAATGCTTGGGCTGACCTTCCTTAAGCTACAACTATGTCACGTTTCACACGTTTGGACCTGCTCTATACATTTACAGTGAATGGTTTATCTCTACACAGGACAAATAGTAAAATTATAATATGCTACCATTAAACTAGAAATACAGGTTAACCATTTTGTTGTAATAAAATGACAAATGGCAACACATTTTTACATGGTTTAAATATAAAGTTAATGCTTATCACAATGTGTTGAAACATTACAAGCTCACCTTTACTGAACTGAGGCACAACCCATAAAGGGTACCTACTGCCAGAAAACTGCGGCATAAAGCGTACAATGCTGATGCTAATCCAAGTGCAGCTAGAAGAAAACACAGATATAAGATTGGGGTTCATTTATGAAAAGTAAAGCATTTTCTGACATGAAACAAAATTGTAGAAATTAATTTCACTCAATTTTTGTGAAGAGCTAAACTCAAAAACATGCAAAACTAACAGTAACTGCTAATAATTTGTATTATGCAATTTTATCTTGAAAATTATTTATTTTTTAAATAGATATATTAAAGGCCCTTGGCTGCTAATTACACTGCAGGATTTGATTTATTCTTCAATGTTAAAGACATACAGAGAAAGAGAGAGAGAGAAGTCAAAGAATAGATGAGAAAATAAGTTTGTGATAAAACAAGAGTTAAAATGTTATTTTGTTGTAAATGTATATTTTGACTAATGTATATTTTTCACAAATGGTTTTGCAAAAAACTTTTTGATATCAGAATTAAAGGATACAAATGACTATAGCTTGAGAACAGGAAATGTTCTATCAAAATTCTAAAAGAGGGTGGGTTCCAGAGAGTATAAAAGCAGGAAAGGAGTAAGTGAAGAACTACTTGGACTGTGGAGATCTACAAGGGAGGCAAGCCTGTAGACACCAAATTCTAAAAAAGGCAGTATACACACATACCAGGTAAAGGAATGTTTGGCATAGCCAGAACATGGGAGTAGATCTTGTAATAGAGCAGCAAAAACAACATCTGTAAGAGCAGCTCTGACCCCACCTAGGAAAAAGAATTAACTTGTAGGTACCCCATAGTTTGGGACCCATGTGTGTAGTTCAGGGTAAGAGTATGGTATGCTTTAAGTATATGCACCTAAGAAAGCTTTCTGAGGACCTACTGAAAAAACACTTAGCAAGGTTGGTACCATTGGGGCTGACCTGTAGAAGGGTGGTATATGTGAGTGTTACCCTGGAAGAAGGTACTGAAGCAGGGCAGGGAACTAGGGAAAGGCAGAAGAGGCATATGCCTAGGGTGCAACAGTGAAGTGGGGGTGTAAGACGCACTGGGAGAGTTTGGTGCTCTCTTACCTCGCGGCTCGTCTCGTCTAAGGTCCCTGTGCGCAGGAGCACACTTCCACATATCCCTTCTCTATTGACGCCAAGCGGCATGACGCGTGCGTCGCAGCGTCGTGACATCACGAATTTGGTGCCCGTGCCGGAGTGCCCAAGCTAGGTTCCAGTTCTGCCTAAGCGTTTATTTGTATCTGAATTTCTGTTTTTTGAGATCCGCCTGATTTTTGACTCCGATTATTGCCGCCCGCCTTGAACATCTTACCTAATTCTCGACTACGTCTCCTCTTCATCCCTGCCGGTACCTCGTTTACGGACTTATTGTTGTCACGCACTTTTCCTTGTGTTTTTCGCAGCAGAAAGTCCAAGGGCCCCAAAAGGGTGTCAGTGAACACCGGAATACGCAGAGTTACCCTGTGCATTGTGAGTGTACCCACCAGCAAGCAAGGTTCCTGATAACGAGATTGTTACAGTTAGCTTGGGCCTGAGATAGAACCTTCCCAGGCTCCTGCTTCCTTGATCATGGAGCGTTATTTTGACGTGATGATGGAGCATCTGGATTCTCAAGAGGCTCAACAGGCTCATCTAGCCCAGGCCTTGCAGCACATCACTTCTCACTTTGAGGCTCTGCAAATTTCTGGGACCGTTGGCGATTCATCTCCTTTGGTTCATTTTTCACACTCTGCACCTCCTAAAGTGCCTAAGGTCTCTAAGATCCCTGCTCCTGTTTGTTTTGGGGGTGATCCGGATGCGTGCCAAGGATTCTTAACACAAAACGAAATCCAATTTGAAATGGCCCCATATCAATTCACGACCGAGAGATCAAAGGTTGCTTACATTTTTGCTCTTCTTCAGGGGAAGACCCTTGCTTGGGCTTCACCATTACTGGATCGCGATGATCCTCTGGTACACAACTCCACGGCTTTCCTCGCTATTTTCCGGCAAATTTTTATGTTTCGGGTTAGAAATTGAATGCCTCTGATCGGCTCATGAAATCTTTCAAGGATCCAACACAGCCTCCGAATAAGCCATTACCTTCTGGACTTTGGCTGTGGAAGTGTCTTGGAACAACGAGGCACTTATTGCAGCTTTCTGAAGGGGGCTTCATGAGGATCTTAAAGGGGACCCGTCACCCAAAAAAATTATTGAAAATCCTATTTTATCACATTAGTCAAGCAAAATGAACTTTAATTACACTATATAAATTATTTGAATCTTGTTTACTTTAGTCTGGGAATTCATAATTATAACAAGCAGGCAGGAGCCATTGTGTGGACACTGTTATTAAGACAAGACTTGTATCATCTCAGAATCTTGTTTGTGCACCAGAATGGGGACCTGATGTCCATCCCCATGTCCTGGTTACACAATTATATGGTGAAGAGAACTGGGGGAATGTGTGGGGAGCAGTGACATCTAAGAAGTGCTGAATGGAAAGTGAAAGTAATTGTCTGCCCCGCCTCTATGCCCCGGGCATAGAGGAGGGGCAGACAATATTTGATTGACAGCTTAGATTTTTAAATGAGCTTACAACAGCTATGAATGCTTTAATAAAAATTAGAAATTGGATTTCATGTTTAATTTGAAAAGGACTTTTATTATACAGATTTTTGTGTCTGGGTGACAGGTCCACTTTAAGGATGAGCTGGTGACCCAGGATCTGCCTTCTTCTTGAAGAATTTGTTATCTTTATTGTCAAGATTGACTCCCGAATGAGAGAGAAGTCGTCTCTTAAGTCTCATACTCGCAGAACCCCTGTTTCTACTTTCATTTGTTCTGAGCCTTCTTCCCACATCTCCGGTTCCTGACGAACCAATGCAGATTGGAGCAACACGCTTATCTCCTGAGGAAAGAACTCATAGGAGTACAGGCCTTTGTTTGTATTGTGGCCTCGCTGGACATCTTCTCAGAACCTGCCCTACAAGAACTCAGCGTCCAGGAAACGCTCCAACATAGGTGTGAGGAGGGAGTCTCCCCTCGGCAGGATTTCTGCACTCCCAGCTTCTGACAAATCTCGCATGTTTCTTCCTGTTTCCATCTCTACCTTGTTTGGTACATTTTCCTGCCAAGCTTTTCTGGACTCCGGAGTGGCAGGAAATCTGTCTAGGTGTCCTTACCTCTGCAACTTCCCCAGTCCTGACTCGTGTTGGCAGTCTCCATGAGGAGGAGATCTCTTTCCTAATAATTCTATGTCCTGAGACTCCCATAATTTTGGGCTTTCCCTGGCTCCGGATCCATAATTCGTCTTTTGACTGGTCCACTCATGGCCTGGAGTTAATTTTGCCGATCTAATTGTATGGCTTCGTCAATTATTCCAGTGGCTACCTCTTCGTTGCTTCCAGTCCTTTTCTTCCACTTGCCTACAAGGAGTTTGCTGAGGTTTTTGAAAAGAAGAACTCTGAAATTCTTCCACCACATCGTTCATACAATTGTCCAATTGACCCGATTCCTGGTTCCATTTCTCCTAGGGGAAGAACTTACCCCTTATCTGTACCAGAGACTGAAGCCATGCAGGAGTATATTTCTGAGAATCTGTTGAAAGTTTACGTTGCCCGCCGGAGCTGTTTTCTTTTTTGTTCAAAAGAAAGATGGTACTCTTAGACCCTGTATTGACTATAGTGCTTTGAACAAAATAACAATTAAGAATCATTATCCTTTACCTCTAATCCTGGTATTGTTTGATAGACTAAGAGGGGCCAAGATCTTTAACAAACTTGATCTCCGAGGAGCATACAACTTCATTCGTATCAGGGTGATGAGTGGAAGATGGCCTTAAATACTCGCAATGGCCATTATGAATACTTGGTCATGCCGTTTGGCTTGTGCAACTCCTTTCAGGATCTTTCAGGATCTCATCAATGATGTCCTTTGTGAATTTCTACAGACTTGTGTAATAGTTTATCTGGATGATATTTTGGTGTACTCCTCCTCAATGTCTGAGCATATCTCTCAAGTAAAACAAGTTTTAACTAATTTGAAGGAGAAGTCTCTCTATGCTAAGCTTAAAAAATGTGAGTTTCACAAATCCACAATTTCATTTTTGGGTTACATCATTTCTTCTTCCGGTTTTAAGATGGACCCTGCGAAGGTTTCAGCTGTCATAGACTGGCCAATTCCTACCACGTTGAAGGCCATTCACCGTTTCTTAGGTTTTGCCAATTTTTATCGGAAGTTTATAAAGAACTTTTCCCAGACTGTGGCTCTTATTACAGCACTCACGACAAAGCCTTTTAAGGATTCCTGGACTCCTCAAGCACAGGAGGCTTTTTCAACCCTCAAAAAATTATTTAACTCAGCTCCCATTCTTTGCCATCTAGATCCTGGCAGGCCAATTATTCTCAAGGTCGACACTACTGAAGTAGGGGTTGGTGCCATTTTGTCTCAAGAACAGAGTTTCAAGGAACTCTTCATCCTTGTGCCTATTTTTCTCGTAGACTGTCTCCTGCTGAGAGAAACTATGATGTGGGGAATCGTGAACTGCTGCCCATTAAGCTTGCTTTGGAGGAGTGGCATCATTTGCTTGAGGGGGAAAGAGCTGACTACCATTCTTACAGACCACAAGAACCTCGAATATATTTTTTTCGGCCAGGAGGCTTAATCATCGTCAGGCTTTTTCCCGATTTAATTTTCTGATTTGCTTTCGACCTGGTTCTAAACATATGAAGGCAGATGCCTTATTCTGATCTATGGTGCAGAAGGAGGGTGATCCCATCCACCCATCCCTATTATCTGCCCTGATTTAGTAGTGGCGCCTACTTCTTTATTGTTGCCTGACTTGTCCAACTTGGAACATCCTTGTCCATCTGGGAAGATATTTGTACCTCTGTCAAGAGTTGCCCAAGTTCTTCAATGAGCTCATTCTTCGAAGGTTTCCGGTCATCCCGGCATCAGGTCTTGGAGCAGTTTTTGCGTTGTTTTATTTCTCGCAATCAAGATAATTGGGTTGAACTTCTTCCCTGGACTGAGTTTGCACATAATAACCTTCAGCACAACTCTCTTGGGTGTTCTCCATTTTTTGCTGTGTTTGGCTATAATCCTTCTGCTCTTCCTTCTGATGTATTCAAGACAGAGATTTCTGCAGCCCATATTCTTGTACGTGACAAGGCCTCAAGGCCTCCTCTTCTTAGAAACTTGCGGCCAACAAGCACCGTCGTGCCAATCCTCCCTATCAAGTCAGAGATTTTGTCTGGCTTTCCACAAAGCACGTCAAACTTCACTGGCCTTGGTCCTCACTATGTGGGTCCTTTCAATATTAAGGAGATAATCAACCCTGTGTCTATCCATTTGGATCTACCTTCTTCCATGAACATCTCAAATTTGTTTCATGTGTCTTGGTCAAACCTTTTGTCAAGATCAATCTCCCCATGCTCCCATTATTCTTCAGGATCATAAAGAGTTTGAGGTTCAGGAGATTCTGGATTCCAGGAGAGTGAGAGGCAAGCTACAATATTTGGTCCATTGGAAGGGTTTTGGACCTGAAGAATGATCTTGGATGAGAGCTGCTGACACTCATGCTCCTCGTCTGATCCGGGCCTTTCATAGGAAGTTTCCTGATAAGTGTCAGGAGTCCCCAGAGATCTCTCCTGAAGGGGGTACTCCATTTTGTGAGTGCCCAAGCTAGGTTCCATCTCTACTGTTCCTGCTTAAGCGTTTATTTGTATCCGAATTTCTGGTTTTGGAATCCCACCTGACTTTGACTTTATTGCAGCCCGCCTTTAACCTCTTGCCTGATTCTTGACTACGTCTCCTCTTCATACTTGCCAGTACCTCGATTACAGACTTATTGTTGTCACACACTTTTCCTTGTGTTTTCCGCAGCAGAAAGCCCGGGGCCCCAAAATGGCATCTGTGAACACCGGAATATGCAGGGTTACCCTGTGCATTTTGAGTGTACCCACCACCAAGCAAGGTTCCTGCTAACAAGATCGCTACAGTTGGCCAGGCACAGTGTCGGACTGGAATGCCAGGGGTCTACCAGAAAACTTTAGATGATGGGCCCACTTTCCAAACTATTATTTCTCCTCTCTGAATCATATTATTATTATTACTATACTATACTTCCATTATTAAGCCTCTTTTTTACCATAAAGAAATAGGGAATAAGGAAATAGGCCGAATGGTTAGAAGCAAGAGGGCCCACTGACACCTGGACCCACCGAGAGTTTTCCTGGTATCCCGGTGGGCCAGGGCACATATCGCTTTCATCTGCTTACCCCTAGAATGGGCCCTATTCGCCACACAGAAGATCGTATACAGGCTCTCGGACATGAGCATGTGCATGTATGACATCACCAAGTGAACAAGTGCGCGCATGCGGGAGATGACCAGCCAGGTTCTGCCTAACATGTTACACAAAATTTTTGCGATTCTCGGCTCGTGATTATTCTGGTGTATGTACTAAATATGCAACTGAATGGATTCATGTTAATTTCAACAAAAAACTAATACTACTGTTGCACACAAACCATGCAGTTTTATAAATATGGGACTGGACAAAAGTGTTTGGTTCATTCTAATTTACATGCACTTTTTTTACATATATTTTTTTACATATATATTCTTTTTTACATGCCTCTTTATTTACATATATTTCAAATATGTAACAAAACACATAAAAGAACAAAAAAATTTTTAATAAAAAGTAAAAAAATGTTAATGTATTAATAAATAAGGCAACATCAGGCATGGGAGTTTGATCAAGCTTTTTTTATTAGGACAATGAGATTTTAGTAAATAACCCCCTGTATTTCACACAATGTCTTGTGTGAGTTATTTCCACCAATTATATCAATTATGTTCTGAAAGATAAACTTAGGTATGATGGTAACAAATTGGGCAAGTTGTATACCAAATGTGATTTGATCACATCAATAGTCATTGCATAAAGAGTCAAAAGGATAATGCCTAACAATTCAAGACAGATGTTCGCTGATGTTTATCAGCATAAACATCAGCAAACATCTGTCTTGAATTGTGTCACTCAGCAAAACTGACAAATGGAACGTACATGGTCAACTCTAGATTTTTATTGGGACAAGAGAGAGAAAGTGATAACCATTTCAAGGCTATCTTGTGCTGCCAGGATATTTAAAGTTTGTCTAAGTGATTTCTGAATCTGAATCAACCTGTACCATACATATCTGATAAATCAGTTGGAAAGTATCACTCAAAAGTTTAGAAACAATAGAACAAAACCATCAGGAATGAATGTATGCCCCTCTATCTGTACATCCCCTAAAACATGTGGCTGGGAATTTGGGAACACTTTTTTTTTGCATAGGAGTTGTATACCAGCTTAATCTGAGTTTATATGCAGTTTCTTTAATGCTAATACATGGCGATATGGTTCGAGCTGCTAGGCATATTTTTTCTCTTTTGTCAGGAGGTATCGAATTAGATAAGTTAGTTTTCGATGTCTGAGCATAAGTAGGAGTACAAGAAAATACTTCAGCAGCACTCCGATTATGGTGAAAAAATTGGAACTTTATTCGTGCCTCAAGCTAAGCGACGTTTCGAGCCCTTCCAGCCCTTTATCAAGCTTGATAAAGGGCTGGAAGGGCTCGAAACGTCGCTTAGCTTGAGGCACGAATAAAGTTCCAATTTTTTCACCATAATTGGAGTGCTGCTGAAGTATTTTCTTGTACGTGAACCAGACCTGGGCAGACAGGGTCACAGACGGCACCCGACGCTGCAAAGAGCGGTGAGAGTGTGTGTGTAGCACTACTTTGTGTTTTTTGGAGCATAAGTAGGAGTGTTATCTTGTGGGAACCTCTATTAATTGGGAATATAGTTCAGAGGTTAATTCTGGGTGTTCACAATGTAATTCAAATATGGATCCTTCTAGTGTAGGGTGAAGTGATCTGTGTGCAGCATAAAAGTGTGATATTTTACAATAGTGTAAAAATTCGGGATGAAATCTGGTAGGCAACTATGGGGCAGATTTACTAAAGGGCGAAGTGGCCGTCGCTAGCAAAAATTCACCAGAAATCCCATCCGTAGGGACATCGCCAATTTACTAACAGACATAGAGGACAATTCACTAGCGAAAGAGACCATCGGTATTGTAGTTTTACCACCCTATTGCCAGGTGAATTTTTGCTCAGGTAAAAAAGTGTGAATTTTACAGAACGTTACCTCTTTCGCAAGAGTTTCTTTCTCCAGCTTAGACCTGGCAAATTGATAAAATGAAGCTACATCCTCCTCAATCATATGTCAGTGATATCATATTCTGTAAACCGATAAGTTATTAAAATGAAAAAAAAAAAATGCTGGCGTTTTTTCATATTTTAAATCGGGATTCTCTTTAAAAGTTGTAACTATTACAAATTTTTGTTCTAACCATTTTTTTAACCATTTGAGGGACATGCCACATTTGTTTTAGGGTGGACTCATGTCTAGGGCATTAGAGGATCTCTTGTCTTTATTTTGCTTCCTTGAACATTTTTAATAATAAGTGGCCACTTCAAGCATTTGCACCAACATCTATAAGACATATATACAACCTTTATGTACCCGCCCTAATCAAATTGACCTAAATGTACTAACGAAATTTCTCTAGCAGAAATGAACCCTATCAAAAGTTTGTTATGAAATTCTCATGCTGATGAATTTACAATAGCGAAACTTCACCAGCGTTCGGATGCTGAGACACCACTTCACATTTTAGGGAATTAGCATTAAGAACTGCAATAATAATTGTAGTGTCGCTCGTTGTAGGATACACAGACCTTTGCTTTTTACCTGGATAGGTAAATCTCAAAATAAATATAGAATTTTAGGTAAGATGACCATATGTCCTAACCAAGAGATTGATAATTTGGCCCAATCAGATTTATTTTGTAAATGTATTGAGAGGAAGTTAGCTTTATAAAGTGCGGGATAGGATTCTGTCATTTTTACTTCTAAATACACCACTGCATGATAGGGGTGTGTGTATGGATGCTGGGTTTTCATTTGGAGGGGTTGAACTTGATGGACTTTGTTTTTTTTTCAACCCGATTTAACTATGTAACTTTGTAACTATGATGTTTCCACTGAAAAGGAAAGTTGAGTTGTAATAACTTAGGGACCCATCACCAAATAACATAATAATTTATCATGTTAGTTAAGCAAAATTAACTTTAATTATACTGTAAAAATTATTTGAATCTTGTTTCCTTCCGTCTGGGAATTAATGATTATAGCAAGCAGGCAGGCAGTATAATAGAGCGATATTTCACTTCAGGAGTGCACTGCAATGTCCGGTTCTACATTGAGAAGTTGTTTCCTTAGTAACAGACTCGGGCGGCAGCACCTGCCTCACTCTACGCAAAGGGTAAGCTGATCCATGTGAAAATTGTATACAGCAGATTGAACTCTAGGATAACATTTGCTATGGGTGGATGTGCCTAAGATAACAAGAGCAGGGTTCGGGTAGAGTGCACCCGAACCACCCTATATGAACGGTGAGCAAACATTAAGCTCAGCAGGCATTTTAACAACTGGATTAGGCGATGAAGAAATTTACTGGTAAAATTCCGGGAGGGGTGCTGGACTCTTTTGTATATAGGAGCCATTTTGTGGACACTGTTATTAAGGCAAGCCTTGCATCATCTCAACATCTTGTTTCCCACCAGAATGGATGACCCAATGTCCATCCCCATGCATTGGTTACACAATTAAATGGTAAAGAGAGAGGGGGAATGTGGGGATTGCAGTTACATCTAGTAAGTACTGAATGGAAAGTGAAAGTAATTGCCTGCCCCACCTCTATGCATAAGCTATGAATGCTTTAATAAAAAAAAGAATTTGTATTTCATGTTTAATTTGAAAAGGACTTTTATTATACAGCTTTTTATGTCTGGGTGACAGGTCCATTTTAACTTGGTGCAAAGGCATATTGACAGGTAATGCTTCTGCTTTGGAGATATTAATCTTTAGGCCAGAAATTTGGTGACATTTTTCTAATACCTGAAAAAGGCTAGGTAGACTTGACAGTAGTTTCGTGTATGCAGGTCATCTGCATACAAATTGAGTTAATATGAATTCGACCCCTTTTCATAACCCGAGATGTTAATGTCATTCCTTAACATGTATGTTACGGGCTCAATGGGTAGGGTGAATAATAGTAGGGATAGAACACATTCCTGTTGTGTTCCTCTACTGATTTTAATAGTAGGGTAAGGTATATTAAACATATTTTCTTTTCAAATTCTTTTTATTAAAGATTTTACAATAAAACAAGTTTACTTTTTTATAGGATGTAAATACATGCGCAGATTCATATTTCAAATAAATAACATTAAGAATGTTACATGAACAATAAACAAATATTATCAACTATTTGGACCTGTTTCTTATTTATTTATTATTTGCTATTACTCAAAAACACAAAGATTTCAAAATCAGAAAGTCACTTAGCAGATACATGTTTAGCAATTACGTGAATGGAATAACTACTAAATTCAATTCCTGAATTCATTATTGGCCCTCCCCATAAGTTTATGCACAAGTTCCTTTTTGTTGTCATCTAAAGTTTCCACATAAATTGACCATCTCCTTTTTATTCTATTTTATTCTATTTCTCAAAGATAAATCTTCAATTCTGAATCTAATAACTTCTTGAATATATAAACTATGTAAATATGAGTACATCTTTCAATGTGGGTTTTTTTTCTGATATCCAACATGAAAAAACAGATTTCCTAGAGGCTGCCATTAGTAATTGACAAAAATCAATAATTTCAGCTGATTAATTAACAAAAAAAATCATTACTTGTCATTAGAGATGAGGCATTTATGTACAAGAGTCCATATTCTGGACTCAGTTTAATATCTACATTGATAGAATCTTTTATGAATCATTCAATTTTCTCCCAGAAATTTTTTATCATTGGACATTATAGTCAACATTATATTCCTTGCATTTTGGACAAAATGATACCTTCGAGGAATCAGGAGAATCAGGAGAATTCTGAAATAATAATCCATATCGAAGGTGAATAAACCTAAACTGCTGGTCCCTCCAACCCTCACAATTAACATATTTTCCAAATTTTTGAAAGGATTTTAGAAGGTTTTTAGAAGAACTACTAACTGCAAAATTGATTCATAAAAATGGTGATTTTTTAATTGTAACTTAGTTTTGTTACTTATTAGTTGAAATCCACATTTGACTTGTGAGTATCTTAATCTTTCGCTCTCTGAAAGATTATACTTATCCTTAATTATTCGGCAAGAATAAAGTTCTCCTGAATCTGGGTCTAAATTGTCCCTAATTTGAGAAATACCAAATTTCCTCCACTTGCACGAATATTGAATTCTTTGTGTTTTAGGAAAACCTTTTAAAACAAATGGAGAGAGAAAGGGTGATTTGTTGTCATTTTAATTATTCTGTTAATCTTCCATTACATAATCTTCCATGTAATAGTGGTATCTTTATAGATCGGATTATTTTTAATATCCACATGCTGATCAGACCAATTTTTATAAAGGGAAGAAACAATATGTTCCTCTGAACTTAAAAATAATTCTTTGCCTGATAACCATTATATAATATATCTAGTATTTGCTGCCAAATTAAATTTCCTAAAATTCGGAACATTTAGCCCACCTAGAACTTTAGGATTTCTCAATTTAATGAGAGAATTTTTTGTTTTTTTATTATGCCAAATAAATATGTTTAAAATTTGGTACATCTTTTGCACATCTAAATGTTTCAACAATAATGGAAGATTAAGGATAGGATATGCCACTTTCAGGAAAATTAACATTTTATATAATGCCACTCTTCCCATTAAATTCAGTGGACTGTTAATCCATCTTTTGCAAAGAGTATTCATTAACTGAATTAAAGGAGCAAAATTCAAAGAATATAATAATGAATTGATATGCCCAGGTATTTCAGTTTACCAGAAGGAGAGTTATTTTGAAGTTCTTGGAGCAGTTAAAAAAAAAAGGGTTATGTTAAATTGTAGCTCATCGTTTAGTGTTTCAGCTCATCCCACTAGATATCCCGTGAACCACATCCTCAATAAAAATTAATTGCATTTTAAATACTGCCTTGGACTCGTCCTACATACTTTATCTTTCTTGGAGCAGTTTCTTTGGGATGGTATTGCAAATATTCAATATAGCTGATTTATTTGAATTAATAATGTATCCTGAAAATAATTTATAATAATCAAAAAAAGGGTTAGAGTAGGAATTTCTAACCACTAGAAGATGGTCATCTGCAAAAGCTAATGATTTAATTTGTTTACCACATATTACCACATCTTGGAACAAATCTGAAGAAACCTAAAATCAAATTAATGGTTCCATAGCAATATTAAACAAAAGCGGGGATAGAGGACAACAATGTTGGGTCCCCCTATAGAGATCAAAAGATTCTGAAAGTTCTCCAGCTACAACAATTCTTGCTTTAGGGATTGAATAAATATATTTAAGCAGTGCAGTGAATCACCCTCTAAGACAGGGGTGTCCAACCTTTTGGCTTCTCTGGGCCACATTGGAAAAAGAGAAATTGTCTGGGGCCACACATGAAATACACTTTTGATTTGTAAAATTAAAGAAAATACACAGAAAAGAACTACAATACCAGTTGGATAACCAGATGGAGCTATACATTGGAATATGGGACACCTGGATATTAAACAGACTTATTTTTATATTATTATTACTAACTGGGCAATGCAGTATTTTCTCATGGCAAAAAACTCATTATATAAATTTGTTAAAAAAGGGGCTATTTCCTGTTTTAGAGATTTATAAAATGTTAATTGATCTGGCCATAATAAAATTTAAATAAGCTTCCTTCTGCGCTTTAGAATGAAGATGTCATGATCGGCACCCTAAATTCAGAGCAAGTGCTAGGCTCCCTGGTCTTGGCTCTGATTCCGCCTGTAGCAGTTAACTTTCACTTAGGGAGGAGCCCTCCGCTAATTGCATGCCGCCAAGTCTTAAAATGGGAGGAGCTTAACAAGAGTTCTGGATGAGAAAAGGGGCACAATTGTTTACCAAGTTTTTTTACAGAAGGCCACATCTCAGGAGGAACCAAATAAAATAGCGTGGTCAGACAGGCCGTGTCGGTAGAGGCAGAGTTCAAGCAAGGTCAGACAGGCTAGGAACATGATTGGAGAGTTCAGAATAATCAGACAGGCAGGCAAGGATCAGGATTGGCGAGTTTGGCATAGTCATGCAGGCTATAGTCAGGATTGCAAATTGCAGGAGTCCAGAAAAGTCAAGCAGGAAGGCAATGGTCAATACCAGTATAAACTGGGCTAAACATTCTGGCTGAACCTTTACAAACCCTGGAGAAGGTCATGATTGCTGGTGGACCTGTATGGCAGATTTCATGGAAACATGAAACAAGTTAGATAACTTAAACATATCAGGTAGCTTGACAGACAGAGGTAGGCTTAACAATTTTCATGATAGGGTAAGGACCAATAAACATGGGCCCCTGCATAAGAGATGGAATCTTAAGCTTAATATTAGCGATGCACTGAATCCAGGATTCAGTTCGGCATTCGGCCAGAATTCGGCCTTTTTCAGCAGGATTCAGATTCGGACGAATCCTTCTGCCTGGTCGAACCAAATCCAAATTTGCATATGCAAATTAGGGGCAGGAGGGAGATTGCTTAACTTTTTGTCACAAAACAAGGAAGTAAAAAATTTTCTCCTTCCCAGATGCAAATTAGGATTCAGATTCGGTTCGGTATTTGGCCGAATCTTTTACAAAGGATTCAGGGGTTCGGTTGAATCCAAAATAAGTCCCCCACCTGATATTTGGATACCTCCCTATGGGACTTGTCGGCCACTCTTTGTTCTTCATTCTCATTGGCCCATTGTACTGTCACGATCAGCACTCTAAATCCAGAGCAAGTGCTAGGTTCCCTGGTCTCGGCTCTGCTTCTGCCTGTAGCAGCTGTCTTTCATTTCGGGATGCCGCCAGGTCTTAATAAGAGAGGAGCCTAACAAGAGTTCTGGACGAGAATAGGGGCACGATTGTTTACCAAGGATTTGGATGGAAGGTCACAACTCAGGAGGAACCAAATGGAATAGCGTGGTAAGACAGGTACAGGCAGAGTTAAAGCAAGGTCAGACAGGCCAGGTCTATACAGGCAGAGTTCAAGCAAGGTCAGACAGTCTAGGGACAGGATTGGAGAGTTCAGAATAATCAGGCAGGCAGGCAAGGATCAGGATTGGAGAGTTCAAAATAGTCAGGCAGGAAGGCATGGGTCAATACCAGTATAAACAGCAGGATTCACAAGGAAGAAGCACCCATGAACTAAACAAGCTAGACCTAACAACGGGCAATGAGTTTAATTTAAAATACCCTTTAAATACCTTTGAATTTCACACCAAAGCACCATGATGTATTCACGCCGGCACATAAACCCGGAAGCATGGCCACTAGACCATCAGGGTAAGTCCTTGCAGAAGAATAAGGTCTTTGTTCATTTTCTTCATAAAATGTATTTTATAAGATGTGATTTATTGTCATCTCAGCAGTATATGAATACACAGTGAGACGAGACTAAGTGGCTTCAGCTAGTACATATATCAGAGTGTCTCTGAGGTAGTCCAGGTGTGATAAAGAAAAGTTCAGTTAACAGTTCATGTATGTCTGGAATGTAGTGGGAGGGCAGGCAGTGAGTTGAGGAGTCTGATTATTTGTGGAAAAAAGCTTTCGCGGAGCCTGGTTGATCGGGCTTTAATACTGCAAAATCGTCTGCCGGATGGGAGCAGCGTGAACAGTCAGTGTGAGGGGTGTGTGGAGTCCAGTGCAATGCAGGAGGCCTTTCTTGCACAGCGCTTGTGGAAGATGTCCTGCAGTGATGGAAGAGCCGCGCCAATGATGTTGCCAGCTGCTCTGACAGTCCGCTGTAGACTTTTCCGGTCAGCAGATCTGGCACTACTATACCAGACGGAGATGCAGCTCATCAGGACACTCTCTATGGTGCCCCTGTAGAACACTGTGAGGGTGGAAGGTTGGTTTTTTTCAGTCGCCTCAGGAAGTGAAGACGCTGCTGAGCCTTTTTGGTGATGGAGGCAGTGTTGGTGTTCCAGGTGAGGTCATTTGAGATGTGGACTCCTAGGAATTTGGTGTTCTTTACTATCTCTACCGTGGAGCCGTTGATGTTGAGTGGTGTGTGAGCAGGGCGAGTTCTCCTGAAATCAGCAATCATCTCTTTCGTTTTATCTACATTCAGTGACAGTTTGTTCTCACTGCACCAGACCGCCAGCTGCTGAACCTCATCTCTGTACGCTGACTCGTGGTTGTGGCTGATGAGCCCCACCACATCGTGTCATCTGCGAACTTGATGATGTGGTTTGAGCTGTGTCTAGCTGTGCAGTCATGTGTCAGAAATGTGTACAACAATGGGCTGAGAACCCATCCTATTCAGGACTATCTTTAAAGAAGGTGGGATATGACCATGGAATGTATGATTTTGATTAGGGGCCCAATTCTATTTCAATTAAAACTGGGGCATGATCTGACAGATTAATATTACCAATATTTGCTGACCGAGTATATTCAGAATATCAATTGATGAAAATAAATAATCAAATTTACAGCAGGGTGTAACATCCTCCAAAGATCTTCTAACTTTGTTTGGTTTTTAAAATTAGATTTATTTTTCTTAAAAGGTTGTTTTTGGATTGGACCAGATTTATCCAAGGACCATAAATTATGAATTTGTTTAGTGGATATGAAACAGTTTTCTGGATTATCTAAGTAAAAAATTCACCTTTACTCATGTTAGGTGCATATAAGGAGCCCATGTACCAAACTTTGTTTTGTAAAAGAATTTCAGCAAAAACACATCTACCATCAGTATCACGCTCTGTGTTTAGAATCTGTATATTTAAGGACTTATGAAATAAAATGGCTACTCCTCCTTTTTTTAACAGCAGGAGAAAAAACTATATTACCTACTCAGCCTCTTTTTAATTTTTCAGATTCAAGTTCTGAAAGGTGAGTCTCCTGAAACATTACTATATCTGATTTTAATTTTCTCAATTCTGCTAAAATTCTCTTCCTCTTAATGAATGAATTGATCCCATTCAGATTCTATGTAGTTACGTTAAGCATTTTGATGTAAAAAAAATTGATGCAAATTACACTCTCAATCAGGCAAAATATTCTAAATGTGTTGAGCATAAATATAGAAATAACTCGATTACAGGTCGAAATCTTGTAATAGTTGTACCAAGATATTGAAACATTTTCAGCAATACTAAACTTTAACCCTTTGCTAAGTAAAAACATACCTATTATACTATATAAACATGAAATTACATAGCTCTTTTTAATCAGTCTTAATAGCAGAACAACAAAAAAAATAAAAATATAACATATAAGAAATAAGAAATAAAAGCATCTTTTGTTTAGTAACTTCACCTTTTTTTCCCCTAAAGAGAGAGAGAAAGTTTAAACTCTCTTACAACAAAATATGTGACTTCTCTTTTTACCTAGAAAGAAAAGTAAATGAAATACTTCCTCACTGAGAAAAGAACACAGGAAAAGATCCCACCACCTCAAAATAGCATCTTATATATGTATAGAATGCTAGAAGTTCAAGAATCTAATCTTGGAGCACAGTTTTCTAGTGAATCATTTCATCATCTTTGGTATGGTTTGGTGACACTGGAGATCTTGATCTAGATCTTGGTTTTGTATTAGGCTTTCTTTCTTGTAATCCCTGTGACAGTATTAATCTTTAGTTGCCTTTGGCTTTGTTCTTTTGGTGAAGAATCGAAATTATGTTTAATCTGTTCAGTTTGACTTTCACCCTTTGGGAAGTTTTGTTTCCCTAAATTTGTAGAAAATTGAGTATCTTCTTGTGGATTATCAAACACGTGTTCCAGATGAAAGGAAAATCTTCAACTTTGCTGGGTAAGAGCAAATTTGAGTTGAATAAGACTTGGCAAGCTAGAGCAAATTCCTTGAGTTTTTGTGACAATAAAATAGAATAGTCCTGGAATATTAAGATCCTTTTTCCATCTATCTCCAGATTGTGAGATTTCTTATAAACTTGTAGAATCAGCATTTTTTTCCACACAGTTCAGAAATTTTACAATTGTTGCTCTGGGTTTGGCATTGGATTGCTCTTTTAGAGGACGAATACTGTGTAATCTTTTAATGTGAATGTTTTGTAAAGTTGCTTTAAGCCCAGTTTTTCAAGAAAGTTTTTAGTTATTATAGTAAAAATCGCATCAGTATTATGGGATTCGGGTATCTCAAGTTATTTCTGCGAGTTCTGTTCTCGATATCATCCACTTCAGATTGTAATTCCAATGTCTTTTTTTTCTAGCATATCAAGTCTTGTACTATTGGAAATTGCATCATCTTGAATATCTGATACTACTTCCTGTAGATTTTTTATATCCTGAGTTTGAGAGGTAAGTTTTTCAGATAAACCAATAATGCTGATTTGTAGTTTCTCCACTGCTTTTTCTAGAGTAGATTCAATAGTCAGTTATATTGTAGGATCAAGGAGTTTTGAAACTTCCATTACCAAAATAGAGTAATCATTTTCAGAATGTTTAGGATTTTTATTTTTAATACTTTCATATGTCTTGCCATTGTTTAACATGAATTGTGAGGAGGGATTATGACTCTCCATGATACAAAATTCAGTGAAAGTAGATTCTAAGGGGTAGATTTATCAAAGAGTGAAGTTCGAGATCTCCACAGTCAGCAGAGTGAAATACCGCCACTCTCCAACTCTGCATTCATTTCTATGGGATTTTTAAAGACGTATTTATCAAAGGGTGATAGTGAAAGTTCACCATTTGATAAATACACTTTTAAAAATCCCATATAAATTAATGTGTTTGTAAATCCAGTCCAAATATAAAAAAGACAAACAAACAAACAAAAATTTAGATAAACCTTTCAGTTTTTACAGTTTTTAGTCTCACAGCTCTTCTTATCTTTTTTATTTTTGTCAGTCTGTCACTCCACCATATTAAACATCTTAATGGTAGCTGTGGAATTATTGTATAATACTCGCAAACCTTCCACAGATGGGCCTGAAATGTTAAATTGGGGTAGTATATCAAACAAATACAACCAGGAGAGGGAGTCGAATGCCTTATAAATATCAAGTATCAGCTATAAAAGAGGAGACTTTGATGTATTTGTGTCTGTATGATGTTACCGTAATCATCCTGCAAATAGTATCAGTGGTTTGTCTACCTGGTATAAACACAGACTGATCAGGGTTTATCAATCTAGACATCTACTGTATTTAAGTCTGAAGCCCAAGTGTGCAACTATTACCTTCTACAGATACAGCGAGTTTAAAGAATGAACACAAACCACGATTCAATAGAGAGATATATTAGCATCTCAGATTCTTCTGATTTTCCTGACCTTTGGGATGAAACTTTACAATTACAATTTTTATGTAACATAGATATATACACTCTAAGCACCTTTGAGTCTCTGTATTTATTCTGCAGGGTAACTTTAAATTTTGGAACAACTTTTTTATATAATGCAATGATCGACACAGGTATGAATTTGGACACTTTCATTAATGAGGAAAGAACACGGATTTTTACACAGATTTCATTCACTTTGTGATGTATTTATATTTATAATGGAGATTGGATTTAAATACAATATGTTAAAATGATTACAAAACATGAAGCAGTTCACGAATTGTCACAAGTATTCCCGCCCAGCACTTCCCCTAACCTTGCCACACCTTGCCTCACCCCATCTATCACTATTTAACACTGAATAGTATGTAAGATTACAGGCTTGAGAAAGGGTCCTGTGAGGCCTGAAACGTTGTCACTTTTTGTCTACTTGCACAATTAAGCTAATAAAATCACATTGTTGAAATAATACTACAATTGACAGTGTGCTGCAGTTATTGGATTTTGCACTGACAAGAGTGTCTGTGTGGGAAAATAGACAGTTACCTGTATTGGAGCATGATCAGACCAAATTATGGGAAAGGTTGTAGCCTGGGTAATATATTGTATATACACGCTTCCAGCGTTAAACCAGGGGTTCATATTCTCAAACTCAAGTCCATAGTGGCCTGTTCCAGTACTTAGTTAATAAATATACACTTTCATGCTTGCGCTCACTGTTCTAACTTTATGGACGGGTGCATTGGAGCTGTTCAATACTACCAAAGCACACAGGTTATAAATGTATCTCGTAGGCTTACCCGGACTTCGCTGTGACCCAGGTGCTCCTGCCCTGAGTCCATCACTAAGGAGAACGTTTCAGCTGCACATACCAATCGTTTAGACGGCGCACTCTTGGAGTCCACTTCAAAGGAATCGCTTGTTCTCAAATTATAAGTAAAAGACTTTGTAAGAGACTTTATTCAAACATCTTGTTAAACTGCAGGGTACGGAAAGCTATGTCCCAACTATAGTTAGTTAAGTGGATACACCACTGGTTATCCTCCGCAGAGGAAGTTCCTAGTTCAGGGTATAGGCCAACTGAAGTTTGGGGTTGGGCAGGGAGGGGAAAGGGTTTCAAAGGGTTGTGTTTAGTTACCTATTGTTTCCTACTCTATATTCTCTATTTATTCTTTCTTTTGATGGTGTTCTTTTCTCAAAATGTTGAATGTTCCATATTATGCAATGTGGGAAATAAGCTGCCTCTGTAGCTCGCTAGCAACCCAGCCAGGAGCAAAATGCTCCTTATAGAAATAAAATGCATAACACTGTAATCATTTCCTGGAATGTCAGGGGTTTAAACTGCAAATTCAAGAAAGTACTCCTCTTTCATTATATTAAGAAATACCATCCAGATATAATTATGATACAAGAGACTTATCTCACAGGCCAGAAGCTACTCTCTTTTAAAAGGCACTGGGTGGCGCATGCTTACCATGTTCCCTTCTCGACACATGCCAGAGGGGTCTCTATACTAATCCGGAAGGGGGTATTGTTTGAATTAATGGATATTCATACTTACTTTTATGGTCAATACATAGCCCTATACTGCAAACTCAATAATAAGCCACTAATCCTGGTAAATGTGTACTGCCCACCCCCTTTCTCACTAAAGCTACTAGATCACATTTACAATCTTCATGCAGCGTTACCAGCTGTTCCCCTATGTATCCTGGGAGATTTCAACACCACTCTAGATCTCCAACAAGACAGACTGGGTCAATCCAGAGGACACAACTCTGGGTTACATAAGTGGATAGAATCATTGGGGCTATTGGAATTATGGAGGTGGAAACAACCAGGGGAACCACAGTATTCCTGCCACTCCTCCAATCATGGATTTGGCCCTCGCCTCCACTGACTTTTCCCAATTAGCGGCCTCAACTGATTTATTACCCAGGGCATTCTCAGACCACTCCCCACTGATGGTAACACTGTTATCTGCCCAAAGGGGGTGAACAAGCTACTTGGAGGCTGAGTCCATTGTGGCTAAGCCACCCCCAGGTCAAGGATCTACTGCAGGAGGAATATATTAACTACTGGTCCACTAATCAGGGTACTGCCCAGCCCCCCGACATCCTACGGTAAGCCTCCAAAGCAGTGGCCGAGAGGTGCTGGTTAGAGAAATTATTGCTGTCAGAAAACTGAACAAAATGGAGGTGGAAGACACTCAACAAGCCCTAGAGGAGGCTGAAACTAGATACAAATTTGCCCAGGCACAGAGAAATCTTGAACTAGCACAAACTAAACTGACTAGGAAGAGGTTACTATATTCGGGCCAAAGAGTGTTCAATCAAGATGACAAAGCCGGGAAACTCCTAGCCCAATTAGCAAAAATTAGAGAGAAGCAGACCTTTATCCCACAAATTAAAGATACAGGGGGAAACTTGGTTACCAACCCCCTGAGCATCCTAGACAACGTTGCCTCATTCTACAAAGTACTATACACATCCAATGCTACCTATAACTCTGGGCAGTTAGAAGATTTTATGAACACTATGGACTTCCTCCAATTAACAGAAGAAGAAACCACTTATTTAGACAACCCCATCACAGAATCCGAGGTGGCAGAAGCAATGGCATCCCTATCAAAAGGCAAAACACCGGGAGCTGACAGCTTCCCAGTAGCTTGGTATAACTTGCATGGTAATCACATGATAAGACACCTACATGATACCTATGTTAGTGCTATAGAGACAGGATCCCCGCCCCGATCATTCCACAATGCCATTATAGTCCTGATTCACAAAGACGGCAAAGACCCAGAACAATGCAACTCCTATAGGCCAATTTCCTTGATAAATACGGACGCTTAAATTGTCGCAAAGATACTAACAACAAGATTAATGCAAGTAATATCCTCTGTAATTCATCCTAACCAATCGGGATTTATGCCTGAAAAATCCACAGCCAGTAATAGTAATTAGGAGTGCTCTACCTTCATTAAACCAGTGTGGGTCTCAGGTGCTGAACTGGAAGACCCTCGCCTGCTTTTTGGGTACACTTCACATCCAGAACAAAAATCCAGCAGCACACTTGAATTGATGCAATAATCCGTAGTGTTTATTAGCCCATATATGAACAAACAAAAGGGCGACGTTTCGGGCCCTACTGGACCCTTTATCAAGCCTAATGTGATTACTTCCACCAAACACTTATATTCAACATCCTGAGAGGGGGGGGTAGTGGTTTAGGGTGTGGTCACAATCTCCTCCCCTTCTGCGGTGACATCATTAATTGACTTTCTATTTTGTGTATTCATATATTAACCATTTGTGATGCATAGTCCATATGTAAAGTCCAAGGCAATCTTCTCAAAGCAATTTTAAATTTTCAAATATTCTTTGTAGATCAGTTAGTAACCTTAAAATAGAAAGAGAACAGGTTACTAACTGATCTACAAAGAATACTGAGTGCTGACTACGTAATGTGCACAAAGGTATAAGACCTAGTGCAATGTAAACCGTGACAGCGTCTCAGGTAATATAAGATCAGATATTTAAAATTGCTTTGAGAAGATTGCCTTGGACTTTACATATGGACTATGCATCACAAATGGTTAATATATGAATACACAAAATAGAAAGTCAATTAATGATGTCACTGCAGAAGGGGAGGAGATTGTGACCACACAATAAACCACTACCCCCCCCCCTCAGGATGTTGAATATAAGTGTTTGGTGGAAGTTATCACATTAGGCTTGATAAAGGGTCCAGTAGGGCCTGAAACATCGCCCTTTTGTTTGTTCATATATGGGCTAATAAACACTACGGATTATTGCATCAATTCAAGTGTGCTGCTGGATTTTTGTTCTGGATGTGAAGTGTACCCAAAAAGCAGGCGAGGGTCTTCCAGTTCAGCACCTGAGACCCACACTGGTTTAATGAAGGTAGAGCACTCCTAATTACTATTACTGACTGTTTCCTGCTGGGGTAGCTCCCTTCTGTTCTAAACTAAAGAAATCATCTCCAATGTCGCAAACCAGCCCTTCATCCCAAGAAGTGACCTTTGCCTATACGGAGGCAGATGCAGCACGCATCATTGGCACTGAATATGGCAGCAACACTTTCCTAACGGCACCAACAGGAGAAAACCTGACAAGGAACCTGGAGAAGGAGAAGAAACGACTAATTGGTCTGGAACTGCATGCCATTACACTTACAGAATACTACAAGTGTAAAAGAATCCCACGTGGTCTACGTGTGAAACTCAGACCAACAATTTTCCAAGAAAATATTGAATTTGTGAAAAGATATGAGCAAATAGTTAACAAGTGCTCCTTCGATATTCTGCTATTAAATATTGAATTTTTACAGATTGCGATACCTGAAGTACGCACGCAGATTACGGCAATTGAGCAGAATTTAAAAGACTCTCTACAGCCAACCGAACTGAGGAACCTACTTACTCGGACTGAAGAGACTTTGCAACGGCATAGAAAGGAGATAAAGGATCGCAAACGAGCGAAGTTCATCCGGGACTCGGAGGATTACCGGCAAGGAAGCGTCTATCAGTGGTCTGGTGGAAACGGTAACAGCACACGCCAACTCTCGCGAGAGCATCCGGGGTATCGCGGTGAACGCCAGAGGCCGCAGGATCAGCAAAGAGCGCCGCAGACGTACTACTACCGGAGCAAGAGGGAGAGACAACCTTCAAGGGAAACTGCGTGGGAATCCACAGCCCCAGACAGTTCGGCTTCTACCAGTTCATCTTTTTTAGAGGAACCCTTGCAGGACACCGCAAGAAAACGCGGAGAGGAAACAAGAGAAGCACCTGACGGGCAGAGGCAGCAGGAGAGACGCACACATTACCCAGCAGCACCAGTGGAACACAGACAACAACCCTACAGATCAACGAAGCGGAACACTCGGCAGACACGTTAGTATACAATCTGTCTGATATGGTTTTGTCCCCTGCACAAGTATCCGCACTCCAGAAGGGTCTCTCTTTCTGTCCCACTTATTGCTGTGATACTTTTAGTTTGGACATAGAGTTACAAAAATTCTTTCGTAACCTAAGACTGAAAAGCTTTTTTTCAAAAATGCCAGCTAATACAGGTACTGTGTACAGCAATAGTGGTCATGGCCACTCACAATTGTCTCTTAAAAATTTGGGCTTACGTAATACTAGCAAATACATACCGCCCTCCACCGATAATGTGGTTGAGGCTTATGTTAAGCTAGTAACCAAGGATGTAGAAAAGCTAAAGAAACAGATACTACGAAACCCTTGGATGGGCCATAAGACTAATTTGAATTTTCAAGAGAGAGCATGTTTAAAGGGATTTGCGAATGAATGATAATGTGACAATCAAACCGGCTGACAAAGGGGGTGCCCTAGTAGTACTTAATACAAGGGACTACATAGCTGAAATAGAAAACCAACTAGCAGATGGGGAAGTGTACAAGAAATTAAGTAATAACCCTCTTTCCTCCATACAACAATGCATTATGGACAGGGTATTTAGAGCCAGTGAAGAAGGGGTTATCAAAGTTTCCATCCCATATCTTTAAAGAAATCGTTGCCCTCCACACAATTTACGAGAGTCAAAGGCATTGTTAGTGACACGGAAGTTTGCAATACACGACTGACACAGATGACAGATCGTTTTTTGCAAAGAGGATACCCCAATAGAATATTGGAGGAAGGACTAAACATAGTCAGAGATAAGGACAGAGAACAACTCCTAAAATCCAACGTGACGACTAAAAAAGAAGGGCAGCGGATGGTCTTTGTGAGCAAGTATACAACTGCAAGTAGACATGTCTCGAAAATCATTCATAAACATTGGCATTTATTGAAAAACTGCCTAACACATATACTCCAATTTTGTGAACCTCCTCTTATAGCTTACAAAAGGGGAAATAACATAAGAGACAAATTGGTTAAAGATGATATAGGATCCCAAAAGGTGTGTAAACAACGATTCTTACAGAATCCGAAATGTGGGACCTTCCCCTGCCTTAATTGCACCCAATGTAATTCAGTGATTAAAGGTAATTACTTTCACCACCCTCACACTGGTAAGAAATTCCCGATAAAAAACTACTTCACATGTGACTCAACTTAATAATATAATATTGTAATATATCTGTTAAAATGTCCATGCGGTTTGGTTTACGTAGGGGAAACTACTCAAAAGATCAAGGATCGGATTTCGAAACATAAATCGACCATACGTAGGGAGATTACAACATTACCAGTTCCCCAACACTTTCATCTGGCTAAACATGACATCAGTCAATTAAAATTTCAAATAATTGATACTGTGGAGATACCGAGAAGGGGTGGAGATAGACTTTTACAACTTAAATATCGTGAAATGTATTGGATACATACGCTAGATACAATCTGGCCACGTGGGTTAAATAGAGATTACACACCTGCAATGTTCATCTTTAAGTAAGTAGGGATTTATGAACAAGATGATTTTAATGTTTGATTACTTTATATGCTTTGATATGTGATTTTGGATACTCATGCTTTATTTGTTCTCTTTCTATTTTAAGGTTACTAACTGATCTACAAAGAATACTGAGTGCTGACTACGTAATGTGCACAAAGGTATGAGACCTAGTGCAATGTAAACCGTGACAGCGTCTCAGGTAATATAAGATCAGATATTTAAAATTGCTTTGAGAAGATTGCCTTGGACTTTACATATGGACTATGCATCACAAATGGTTAATATATGAATACACAAAATAGAAAGTCAATTAATGATGTCACCGCAGAAGGGGAGGAGATTGTGACCACACCCTAAACCACTACCCCCCCCTCTCAGGATGTTGAATATAAGTGTTTGGTGGAAGTAATCACATTAGGCTTGATAAAGGGTCCAGTAGGGCCCGAAACGTCGCCCTTTTGTTTGTTCATATATGGGCTAATAAACACTACGGATTATTGCATCAATTCAAGTGTGCTGCTGGATTTTTGTTCTGAAAAATCCACAGCAACGGGTATATGGCTACTTGGAAACCCCCCATGACAATGCTGGATCTACGATTATCTCTAGACGCAGCCAAAGAGTTTGATTTAGTAGAGTGGCCATATCTTTTGGAAGCATTTTGACGCTTTGGCTTTGGCCCTTGATTGATTAGCTGGACCCAACTTCTATATCAGAACCTACTGCTCAGATCAAAATAGGTAGCATGCTCTCCTCAACCTTACCCCTATCGAGGGGAACCATACAAGGTTGCCCCCTATTCCCACTCCTATTTGCCATAGCAATTGAACCCCTGGCTCTCCATAAAAGACAATCTGCAAGTATACAGGGTTACAAGCATGGGCCCCTAGAGGACAAACTTGCACTTTATGCAGATGATCTCCTGCTATTCTTGGCAGACCATCAAGACTCACTCTTTGCAGCTCTAGAAGTCCTCCAGAAATTTTCAGGATACTCAGGACTCACAATTAATAAGGACAAATCAGTAATACTCCCCTTAGATCCTGCCTGAACCAACCAGAGACCACTCAAGGACTTAAATGTGTCACTCACAAAATTCAATTACCTTGGTATAGTGCTATTGACTGATTTATCTATCTATCTATCTATCTATCTATCTATCTATCTATCTATATATATATATATCTATATCTATATGGTGATTTTTTGACAAAGGCTGGTGGGGCAGCCGAAACGTTAGTGCGTTCAATAAATTTACTTCTTTACAATAAGTCCTGAGTTGTGCGGCTTCTTCAGGGGAGGATTATATATATATATATATATATATATATATATATATATATATATATATATATATATATATATATATATATATATATATATAGTGATTGACCATGTGCCCCCCCCCCCAAGGAGAGGTGGCGATAGGGATTTATTATTGCTACAGCGAGAATCAATGTGGATTTACAAATTGGATGTCCTGGCCCCGAAGGGACTAAATGAAATACTGCCGATGTCCCCTTTCATGTAAACTGTTAGTTACTTTGTAGGTGTATGTTCAACCTTGAATACTTGTAACTATCTAGATCTGTCAAGGATAGATTGTTGTGATTGAATTCATGCTAAGAATGTCTTTTTAAGTGACAGTATATAAACAGGGAGAAAAGTTACTCTTTTGGGGCAGCGTCACTATACATAATAGGGAATATAAGAGTACATGGTTACCAGTGTTCAATGCTGAGCTCTTCTTATTTAATACGATAATGAGTGACTTAATGCACTTACATATTTTTATTAAATTTTCATGTGCTGTGATTGTTTTTCAGGTTGTAAGCACCCCGAGTCGGTTAGAGGATTTCGGCCCATAATGGGATATTGGCCCCAGGCAGGGCTCAGATGGTGTGCGGCAGGAGTAGTCCGATTCGCTAGAAAATGGTCCAACACAGCTAACCTCTATGATCAGAGTGCGCATTCCTATTCTCAACAGCCGAGTTTCACCAACAGGAGGGAAACTGGATGATAATGCTGCTGGTTACAGGTAGAAACCGGGGTATACTTATGTGATATAACAGGACCATATATTTTATGAGCGTTGATGTCACAGGTATGACTGGCTGAGGACAACCATAGATTACAACCTTGCAGCACATCCATCTATACTAACCTACTAAGGGTTAAAAAGTTTGGCGCTGAGGAGCACTCCTTGTATGGAGCATAGGGGCATGGTGAATAGTGGGCTCCGTAAGGGAGAGTGAAAGGCAGCGCCGGAAACTCTGTAGAGAGGCTGTCAGTGACCAGAGACGAGCTGTTGCGATTTTAGGAAGCTGGCTGAGATGGACTACGCTGCTGCCTCTATGCACCGCTCTGTACCTGCAATTCTGAGGCGACATGTAAATGGAGGTATGTAAGAGCCGTCTTCTCTACCGATGGGGAGCAGTCCGTGATAGCTTCACATATACATGTGAAGGTAGTATACACGGCGATCTTTGCGGTTTTTAATGATTTTAACCTCACACGTGGCACAAGGCACGCATATCACGGATACTGAATAACACTTATTATGGATGGCTATTTATTTATTTATTTTTCATTAAAGACGAAGGGGATCATGTCATATTGATACATATTGTACACTCCCACTTTTTCACTCGTCACTTCCCTTTTGGCGCGCAATGGGGGTAGTTAAGTTTGTTTGTTGGTATGCACAATTTTTTTGTTCCTGAAGACGGCTCCAGCGGTCGAGCCGAAACGTTGATTAATAAAAGGGGATTTATTTACTCACCGATAAAGCCTTTTCTCGTAGTCCCGTTATGGCAGCACAGGTGACCGATGGGTTAATGCACTCTTCCCTTCAGGAGGCAGGATGGTAAAAACAAAAGAATAGGCTCTCCTCCTAGCTTCCTCCTCTTCCAGGCATTGACCCCACCTCCAACAGTTCCGACTAGCACAGCTTACACAAGGAAGAAACAGAAGAATCTAGCTTAAGGGTGGGAACTCCCTGTGCTACCATAACGGGACTACGAGAAAAGGCTTTATCGGTGAGTAAATAAATCCCCTTTTCTCGGTACGTCCCTTGGCAGCACAGGTGACCGATGGTTTCGTCCCAAAGCTGTAGAGTGGGTGGGTTAGTACATAAGGAGAAGAAGAAGCAGGTGTGGAAGAAAGCCAGGTATAGAGAAAAGGGCGTGAGGAGCCCTAACATGGCAACTGAGGCTTTAAGGTTTACCCCACAACTGAATGAAGAACTTTGCGTCCAAAAACCGCGTCTGAAGAAGAAAAAACATTAAACTTGTAAAACTTCGTAAATGTATGTAATGAGGACCACGTTGCAGCCTTGCAAATCTGTTCTGCCGAGGCCTCATGTAGGTGAGCCCAGGATGTGCTGAGAGCTCTGGTTGTGTGAGCCGATGCCTTAAAAGGTGTAGGTTTGCGTTTGTTCTGGTAAATCAGAGTGATAAGACCTTTAATCTTGCGATGGATGTCTTGGACGCTCGAGTTCCTTTGCGTGCCGCACCATAGAGTACAAATAGAGAGTCTGAAGACCGAAAGTCCTGAGTTCTGAGAAGATAGAATTTGAGTGCCCTGACAACATCTAGGTTGTGTAGTTGGCGTTCCTTAGACGACGTAGGCTGAGGGCAGAGTGACGGCAGATTGATCTCCTGATTGAGATGGAATGCTGATACTACCTTGGGTAGAAAGGTAGGCAATGTGCGTAAGACGACTTTGTCCTCATGGAAAATGCAGAAGGGGGGTTTATGACTAAGAGCCCCTAGTTCCGAGACACGTCTTGCTGAGCATATGGCTACCAGGAATGCCACCTTCCAGGTAAGTAGTTTGAGATCAATAGAGGCTAATGGCTCGAATGGCGGAAACTGTAGAGCTTGGAGCACGAAGTTTAAATCCCATGGTGGCACCGGGCATTTGTACGGGGGCTTAATATGTCCCGCAGCTTGAAGGAAAGTTTTGACGTCAGGGTGCAGCGCCAGCCGCTGTTGAAAAAATAACGAGAGGGCCGACACCTGGACTTTTAGGGAACTGAGTCCTAATCCTTTATCTAGACCCTGTTGTAGAAAATCAAGGAGAACTGGTATGTTCATTCTGAAAGGGTTCTGGTGAGAGTCCGTGCACCAACTGATATAGATTTTCCAGATACGGTGATATGCGGCTGACGTAACTCCCTTGCGGGCTTGTAGTAGAGTGGCAGTTACTTTGGGTGAAAATCCCTTTTCTAGCCAGATGGCGCTCTCAAGAGCCATGCCGTGAGCGCTAGTTTTTCCAAATCGGGGTGGTGAGACTCGCCCTGGCTGATAAGATCCGGTATGAGCGGCAGGCGCCATGGAGGAGCGATGGAGAGATGTATTAGTTCGGAAAACCACGCCCTCCTGGGCCAGAAGGGTGCGATCATGATGGCCGTGGTGCGGAACAGTAGCAGACGGCGTAGAATGGGATGGATCATTGGTATTGGAGGGAAAATATATACGAGGTCGAACTTCCATGGTGTAGTCATTGCATCTACTGAGAACGCTTGAGGGTCTCTGTACCTGGTGCAATAGCGGTCGACCTGATGATTGAAACGAGACGCCATAAGGTCGATCTGTGGCAATCCCCAGCGTTCGACAAGTGTCTGAAAAATTGTTCTCTGAAGACCCCACTCCCCTGGGTCTAGGAAGTGGCGACTGAGGAAGTCCGCTTCCCAGTTTAACTGGCCTGGGATGTAGATTGCCGTTAGTTGACACTGGTTGGCCTCTGCCCAGTGAAGTAATCGAGACACCTCCTGCCAAGCCGAGTTGCTTCGTGTGCCGCCTTGGTGATTGATATAGGCCACTGTTGTGGTGTTGTCCGACTGTATTTTCACGGGTCTGCCGCAGAGCAGTTGTGTCCAGTGTGTGATGGACAGGTAAACAGCCCTGAGCTCTAGCACGTTTATGTGTAGCTTTGCTTCGAGAGCTGACCACTGGCCTTGTACTGACCGCTGTTCGAACACCCCACCCCAGCCCAGTAGGCTGGCGTCCGTGGTGACTATGGCCCAATCTGTTGTTGAGCAGCATCTTCCCTTTAGAAGGTTGCTTGGTTGTTGCCACCATTCCAGTGATTGCTTTGTCAGTTGTGACAGTGTGATGTTGGCTGTGAGGTCGTGGTGGACCTTGGCCCACTTGCACAGGAATTCCAGCTGTAGAGGACGCATGTGGAATCGGCCGAAGGGTACTACTTCTTTGGAGGCGGTCATGAGACCTAGTAGGTGCATGCAAAATCTGGTGTTGACGTGTGCGGTGGTGGCGACCTTTCTGGCCGCTTTTGAGAGTTTTGCCTGTTTGTCTGGTGTCAGAAATACTTTGTGACAAGTAGAGTCGAGCCGGACTCCCAAAAAAACGATGGATTGAGATGGAGTCAGAGAGCTTTTGGCATGGTGTATTCTCCACCCGTGAGCCTCTAGAATTCGGATACACTCCTTGGTGTTGGACAGGGCCTGAGAGCGAGTGGGAGCTCTGAGTAGTAAGTCGTCTAGATATGGAAGGATAAATATGCCTTGTTGGCGCATGTGCGCTATCAGTGCCGCCATGACCTTTGTAAATACCCGCGGGGCTGTTGCCAGGCCGAAAGGTAGGGCGCAGAATTGATAGTGATGTCCGTCGAATGTGAATCGAAGGTATCTTTGGTCTGCTGTGTGAATGGGAATGTGCAGATATGCGTCGCGTAAGTCCACTGATGTGAAGAAATCTCCCTGTTGGACGTTGGAGATGACCGCTCTGAGTGATTCCATCTTGAATGTGGGGACATATAGGAACTTGTTTAGTGCCTTGAGATCGAGGACCGGCCTGAAGGATCCATCCTTTTTTGGTACTAGGAATAGGTTGGAATAAAAACCTAGATTTTGTTCCTTGACTGGGACGGAGACGATCACATTGGCTAATAGCATGTCCCTGATTGCCGGTTTGAGCGCTGTCCGCTTTGGGGGGGATCTTGGGATCTTTGATGTCAGAAATCTCGAGGGGGGAATGTGGTGAAAGTGGATCTTGTAACCGGAGGAAACAATTTGGTGCACCCATCTGTCTGTGGATGTGGTGAGCCACGTCTCCCTGAAGTCTAAGAGGCGCCCCCCTACCGCCCCTGTAGACTCGGGAGGGGCTTGTATTTCAGGCTTCTCGTGACTTGTCTGAGGTCCCTTTCGAAGGTTGCCTCTGATAGTTCCATGTAGGCTTTTTGGTATTGCGGTACCCCTTAGGGTATGACGTTTGGGGTTTGGATGACTGTGGTGAGTGACGGTTGGCTGTGTAAGGACGAAAGGGACGCTTGAATGGAGTAGTTGTGGTACGTGGTTTCTTCTCTTGGGGGAGGAAGTTGCTTTTACCCCCGGTAATCTTATTGATGAGGGAATCTAATTCGGGTCCGAATAAGGAGGTCCCTGCAAACGGTAGTGCTACCAGATTTTTCTTGGATGCTAGGTCTGCGCTCCAAGTTTTCATCCAAAGGGCTCTTCGTGCCGCTATGGCCATGGCAGACGACCGTGAGAGGAGCTTTAAGATGTCTATAGATGTGTCACAAAGGAAATTAACTGCTTGAAGGATTTTTGAGAGATGTGAATGCATATCAAAAGTTTCATCTGTCGTTGCAGATAGGGCTTCTTCTAGCCATAGAACCGTGGTTCTGGAGACACAGGCTGAAGCTATTGTGGGTTTAAAAGCAGTTGTGTTTGAGCCAAATATGTTTTTTAGAAGGTTTTCTGCCTTTCTATCTAGTGGGTCCTTGAAAGAGGTCCCGTCCTCCAATGGTATGGTTGTGCGTTTAGCCAGTCGGGCCACTGGAGCATCAACCTTAGGGATAGTGTCCCATGTGTCCTGATGGGCTTGATCAAAAGGATAAAGGCTGTCTAGTCTCTTATCTTTGGACAGTCGTCTGTCCGGTGTTTTCCACTCATTTTTTATGATGGTTTCTACAGTCTCGTGAACTGGGAATCGTTTTTGCTGACGTTGTGTGGTACCAAATAATTTGTCTAACGTCTTTTGCTCCTTGTGTTCTTCCTCAATGCCCAGTGTTTCAAACATGTCTGTTAGCAAGGTGTTGACTGCCTCAGTTCGTGATCTATGAGACACCTCAGTGGTATGGGTGTGGGAGCCAGTGCTCCCGCATTCACTAGTCTCATCTATATCTGGGAGCTCCCCTTCGGAAGAATAGTCATCCGTGTCCCCTTGTGGTGACTGGGGTGTTGCAGTAGCTGAAACCTTTCTGGGAGGTGGTGCCTGTTGAGGCACTTGTACTGCGGATAGTTTTTCTAATGAGGAGGACATAGTTACTAGGGCTGCTTGGAAGGGCTGAAACCAGTCATGTATAGAGCTGGAGTCATCTCCCTGCTGAGAGGAGGTTTTGCTCTTTTGTGTTCATGTGCAGTCTCCTTCGCCTTTGAGCGCTTAGGGGCTTTTTTAGTGGAGGCAGAGGTTGTAGCCGTAGGCCGAGTAAGTTCTAGGCCCTCTTCGCGAGGGGACCCTGATGCCTCAGAAGCCATGTTAGGCAATTAGTAAGGTAGAGAATAGAGGAATCTCTTTGTACCAACAAAGTGTTCTATATATGTATATATATATATAATAGAAAAGGGGTGAGATGAGCTTTAAGCCGAACGAGAGGCGGAAAAAATGCAGCGCGTGTAGCGCTGTGCTAGTGGTACCTTTATTAGGCAGGTCAGAGTAGTCTCTGTAGTTGCGGAGCTGCGGTGGAACTCCGCTGGCTTTGTAACCACTTGCGTGATCGGTGCACGCGTTCGCTATGCTCGCCACCAAAGCTGGAGCTTTTGGATTGGGCGGAAGCGGAAGTTCTTCTACGCCTACAGCGTAAGTGACGTTGGGCGGTTAGTTGGCGCCCTTTTTCGCCTGCCCGCCACAATTCAAATGGCTGTGCCAGTTGGTAACGAATCGCTACCGTCTTTTTGGCAGTGATGTGGCGGAGGGTGTGCGGTAGCGCTGTAGCATGCCGTAGCACCTAACCCTTAGTTTGTGGCAGCGCTGAAGCATGCCTCTCTTGGTGGATCAGGTCACTGAGGGGGGTAGTAGGTAGCGCTGCAGCATACCCATATACCTCACCCCTGATGTGACAAAAGGCAGCGCAATAGCATGCCCGAACTTCTAGAAGTCTGTAGAACAACGCTGAGTAAATAAAATTAAGAGAATAAATAAATAAAAATAAAAAATGTTAGGGAGCATAGCTCCCGTGCCTCCTACCTCCAGGAAGCAGGATGGCAAAGAACTGTTGGAGGTGGGGTCAATGCCTGGAAGAGGAGGAAGCTAGGAGGAGAGCCTATTCTTTTGTTTTTACCATCCTGCCTCCTGAAGGGAAGAGTGCATTAACCCATCGGTCACCTGTGCTGCCAAGGGACGTACCGAGAAAAGTTTTTCTATTTTTGTATAAAGACCTGGTGGTGCGGTTTTTCTTTTTGCTTATTACTATTGATATATATATATACTGTATAACCAGCACAGCATGGTCTGGGCTCCCTCTTACCCTGTGGGGAAGAGTGAATTTATTCAAAATGATATACTTGCCTAAATTCCTATACAAACTTCATAACTCTCAAATATGGATCCCTAAAGCAATATTTTAGAAAATCAACTCCATCCTCATCCCCTTTCTATGGGCAAAAAAAGCCCCTCACTTCTCATGGACTTTACTTACTGCTCCAACAGCCAAAGGAGGCCTTGCTTTTCCCCAACTGTACTTTTACTTCTTGGCGAGACAAATTCACCACATCCATAGTTGGATACATATGGATGAAACTGATACAGGCATGATCCTTCTAGCTCTCAGACTGGAATCGTGGGAAGCCCTTAGGAACCTACCCTATGAAAGCTAGGGGACTGCAAGTCATGCCCGACAACCATTACAACCCCATATAGATCATGAGCCTCAGCAATCCTAAAGATAAAGCTATTATAGCACGGGTTCATTTCTTCTCCACTAAAGAAGCCATCATTGCGGCGGCTAGAGCGACAAATGCGCTCTCAACTGTTTACAGATCTCTCTCCATCTACCATCCAACGGAGGAGACAACTTACTACTGTGGTGTCGCCGTGTCAAACATCGGCTACTGGATCTACATCTCCACCCGAGTATTACCTTGTTTCAACCAACAGGTTTATTTTTCTCTGATGTTGATATTTACTATTTTTCCCTTTTTTATTTTTGACTTTAGTGTATTTCTAGTTTTCCTCTTCTCCACATTGGTTTGCCAGTTATCTGTTCTTTAGCGGATTTCCTGCAGGATTAGATATGCTTGGTCATATTTTATTACTTTTATAGCAGTTTATATGCGAAGGAGCATATGTTTGTAACTGACTTTGTCAATCCCACCATGACATTGACACTTCTTACTCACAATGTGAAGGGTTTAAATATTCCAACTAAGCGCTCAATAGCATTTCGTGATTACAAATCTAAACATGCAGATATTTTATTTTTACAGGAGACTCATTTTTCTAATGCCTCACTGCCTAAACATTTGCATTATATTTATCCTACAGTTTTTTTGAGTAATGCAGATTCCAAAACATGTGGAATAGCGATATGTTTGCATAAAAACCTGAACTTTAACTTGCTGTCAGAGGTCAGATATACAGAGGGTCGCTATATTATTATTACAGGTCATCTCCAAGATCAAGAAATTACTTTGGCCTCCTTATATGCTCCTAATGAAAAGCAGAATTAGTTTTTTCAATCCTTTTTCCAGACACTGGATATATATTGTAAGGGCTTGGTAATCATTGGAGGGGATTTTAATGTGGTTATTAATGCATATTGGGATATAATGTCCTCTCAGAGGAATGCTAAGTCAGTCTCTAGAGGTTGTTCACGTAATTTATTGCAACATGTACTAGAACACTCATTGTTAGATGCCTGAAGAGAAGATAATGTGGGCAAAAAGGATTATACTTTCTATTCCATACAGCACAAATCTTACTCTCGTATTGATACAGTATGATGTATATTTTTTGTAAGCTTATTCCATGTATGAGGTCCTCTAATATCCACTACTCGGTTTGGTCAGATCATTCTATGGTGATCACTCGGCTTCAACTTCCCTTTCACAGTTTAGACAATTTCAATGGAAATTAAATAATTCTCTGTTGCTTGATCCACAGATATTGGACCAGATTTACTCACACCTTATTGAATATTTCAAATTGTATTGTACACCTGATGTTACGGTACAAGTCACCTGGGATGCCCATAAGGCCTATATTAGGGGGCTTCTTATTCAAGCTGCGTCCCGGAAAAAGAAAGCCAGACTGACTGCCATTAATACTCTGACTACACAACTGGAATCTGCAGAACTCATTCATAAAACCAATCCGACACTTATAAATTATGCAGAGATCACTAAAATGAGAGAATCCTTACATACTCAAATTCAACAGAGATCCGAGTGGTTGCTTAGATGGTCGGGCCAAAAATATTATCATAAAGGCAACAAGGCTGATGCATTATTAGCATTGAACAATAAGTTTCTAAAGACTCCCTGTATTAAACTTAGGGTTGTAAATAATATATTTACTGCTAATCCCTGTACCATTATATCTGAGTTCACTAAATTTTATAGTGAGCTATATTCCAGAAAGACACAATTTTCTCCTAGTCAGGCAGAATCTCTGTTATCTTCTATAGTGCTACCTAAATTACACTCCAAGCACCTGGTCCGGTCGGACTCACTGGAGCTTACTAGATAAAATTCAAGAATATTTTGGCTCCTCAGCTACTTGCATCCTTTATTTATCTTGCAAATGGGCAACAACTGTCGCCTGAGGCATTGACGGTTATATAGCCTTGTTGCCTAAACCGGGTAAAGATACAACTCAATGCGGTAATTTTAGGCCAATCACAATACTTAACTTGGATGTAAAAATTTTAGCAAAGGTTCTAGTTTTACGGTCTGGGATCATTGCAAAATCCCCGCTATCAGCCTATTTGGTAATCCTGCTTTTCTGCCGGGCTCTACACCAAATCTTTTCAACTGGTGGATTGAAAGGGATTAACCAATATTCAAAATTTTATTCATGAAAAGGAAATTTATTTCTATTACCCATCTACAACAAAAATTTGACTGACCACAATCTGAACACTACCACTTTATCCAAATTCGACACTATATTCAATCGCTCTCTCAGAATACAATTTATAATGCCCCTACTCAATTTGAACTATTTTGTATTAAGTATCCTCAATCTAGGAGATTAATATCTATCTTTTATGATAATTGGACTAATGCTACTCCCCCTAAAGAGTTAAAATATATAAATGCTTGGGAAAGGGAGTTAAATTTAACTTTAGAGGAGGAAGAGTGGTCCACTATTTTTCTTAACATAGCTCACTGTTCCAGTAGTTCGGATATTCAGGAAACCTCACTAAAAGTTTTAACTAGATGGCATTTAGTGCCTGCACGAATTGCAAAATGGGTTCCATCTTATAGTGCAAATTGCTTTCGGGGTGCACATATTTGGTGGACCTGTCCCAAGGTTAGATGATTGTGGCATAGAGTATACGCCATATTAGATAGCATTCTGGGTGTCACTCCCTCCAAAAATCCATGGGAAGCATTGCTACATAAACCGATTGAAGGTATTGCAAAAAATGAGATGTGCTTAATTACTTATATATTGAATGCAACAAAGCAAACAATTGCAGCAGCTTGGAAGACTCCATATTTACAAATTAACAAAGTCAAAGAACAGTTGATGAGGGTATATCTATATGAGAAGCTAAAGGCACAATCCCTGGGGAAGTATAAACAATTTTATGATATATGGCGCCCTTGGCAAGTTTATTCCCAACTGGAGGAGCACTAAATTGCTTACTTATTGAATTTTTAAATTTGTTGATCACTGACTACACTGTTAAGAGATTAAGGAAGCTGATGGTAATGTGAGAGGAAGACTTCTCTTTCTTTTGTTGTATTTATGATTTTATTTCTAGTTTCCTTTTATTTGTTATTCTAAATATTTTTGATTTCAGAGTTTATATAACTATATGTACAATTGGAATCGATGACTTAGATTGGGTGTTATCATACTGCTGTATTGTATTAATGTATGATCTGCTGGACTAACCCTCTCTTAATTGTCTTATATGTCATTTGACAATGTGATCATTGTACTGAAAATTGTTGTTAAAAAATAAAAAATAAAATAAACCCAACAGGCTGGTTCTGCTTCCAGTAAGGACTAACTATATCTTAGTTTGGATCAAGTACAATGTACTGTTTTAATATAACAGAGAAAAAGGCAATCATTTTAAAAAAATTTGGATTATTTGATTACAATGGAGAATATGTATCGGTAGTTTTATTGGTGGAGAAATTCATGTTGCCTACTACTGCAATATTGGCCTGTTAACCACTAATACTTAAACGTACACCATCTTCTTCATCTTTCTTTTCAAAATGCAAAAAAAAAAAATCCATAGAAATGAATGGAGAGAGGCGGTATTTCACTCTAGCAGACTGTGGAGATCTCTAACTTTACTCTTTGATAAATATATCTTTGCAAATGTAATTGTAACAAATTAAAGACATCAGTATAAAAAAAATTTTTTTTTCCACAAATGTTTTTATTTGTTTTCAATATGCACGAAGAAATTTGACAATAAACAAAAGAAAAAAAAGGAAATTAAGATAAGGTAAACAAACAATGTCAAGTACAGATTCAAATATAATAAAGCAGGGTTGACAATGATAGGCTAGAATAGCGTCAAGTGATCACAGAAAAAGAAATCGGGTAGGCATACCCCTAATTGTAGATATCGAAAGTTACTCACGATTTTACTGTCTGTAGACAATGGGTTAGCGCGTTAGAGGATTATGATCGTGATAGAGTGGAAGTAAACAGCTGGTTAAGATGATGACTCCTGGGGGTTCCCGTCGTAGGTGATTGTTGTGGATTACCCACGGACCGCAACAGGTGAGTGAGTGATCGTGTAAGTGGTGTGAAGGTGTTTATGTAAGACATCCAGGTGTCAAAAAACAGTTCAGTGTTTTTTTCTTTGTTTATTAGGGTCTCTGTCCAGTCTAGGTGGAAAAGGTATTGCAGTTTCTGTTGCACCAAAGAGATTGGCGGAGGAAGTCGGGACAGGTATGTAAAATGGTCTTTCTAGCTGCCGCCGCAAGTCTTTCCGCTAGGGCCCTCTCCGGCTTTGAGATATGTGGGGTAGAGTGGAGTTTGCTAAATATAGTCCAAGTGGTGTTAATGGTAATAGATTTTCCAGATAGGGTTTCCCAATAGCTGGCGACCTCCTTCCAGAACTGTTGTATAAGGGCAGGACCATAGACAATGTATCATATCAGCTCTGGGAGTTTCGCATTTTAGACAGCTGTCTGAGTGTGTTGTACCTATGTGAAAACTTTTCAAAGGCGTCAGGTAAGTGTGGTGTAATAATTGCAGGGACATTTCCTGGTAAGTGCTAGCAGGCAAAATTTTCATCATTCGTGTGTGGTATCGGAGAATATCCACATTCTCGGCTTGTGGGATGATTGATTTCCATTTTGTAAAGGCCATAGTAGTGGTATCAGGATCGATATTAGTCCTAATCTGTTTGTAGATGTGTGCGGTGGATTTAATAGTATCACGTTTCGGCCATAGGGAATCAATTGGATTGTTTTTATCTTTGTCCGTGAGTTTGGCCAGTTGTTGTGCAGCGAAATGTAAGAGTTGGATCAGTGAAAACTGGTGGAACTGCAAAAATGGGTATTTTTGGAGCAGGGCCGAAATGGGTTGGATTATGGTAGTATGGGTGACCACGTCTTTAATGTTTTGTAAGCCTTTTGTATGCCAATTTTTGAAAATCAGGCTATTCAAGCCCGGAGAAAAGGCTTTGTTATTGAACCAGGTGAGGTTTATCAAATTAAAAGGAGATAAGGCCGCTTTTTTCCGAATGGAGTGCCAGGTTTTATATGTGTGGATAAATAGGGAATTTTCCTGCATGTTCTTGGGGATTTCCTGTAGTGGCGTATGTAGTAGTGAGTTAAGTGACATCCCTTCCGACAGGGCGGCATCTAAAGATATTGTAGTGTAAATATTCCTGTGATGGAGCCAATCACCTACATATCTAAGAAGGGCAGCATCATTATATTCCATTATGTTTGGGAGATTGAGTCCACCGTCTTGTTTTTGGTGTTGAAGTGTGGCAAATTTTATTCGCGGACGTTTCTTATGCCATATAAAGGTCCTAAGAATGTGTTGAAGTCTTTTGTTATCAGTGGTAGAGATGCGGTAAGGGAGCATCTGTATTTTATAAAGTAGTTTAGGGAATAACATCATTTTTATCAAATGGATTCTTCCTGAGAACGTTAGGTTCATGTTCATCCATTTCTGAGTGTCTTGTTCAATTTGGTCTATAACACGTCTGATGTTCGATTTATATATGTCTTTGTGGTGTTGCGTCAGATGGATTCCCAGGAATTTTATTCAGTATAAAATTTAAGTGCCCCTATGGAGCACCTAAGAAAGGTAACAGGTGTACCCATAATAGACCCAGTCAAAAGTAAATAGCAGCTTTAAGAATCTAAAACAGAGGTCTGTAAATGAAATTGTACATGATTTCAAAATGCAATTGCTACTCCTCTAGCTTTAGAGCTATAAGATGTGGCATATATTTGTGAGTAATATTTACGTAAATAAGGCTTAGGGTCTGCTGTAGACCAACAGGTTTCTTGAAGAGCAACTACTTCTGCTAGGATCTTTTTGTAATATTGCCCTGCCGTTTTATGTATGACTGTGGAGTTTAAACCTTTAATTTTATGTGTCACAATTTTTAACTCTATTATACCATATATTACAGATGAAATCTAAAATTGTTATGCCTATGCAAACTGTAAAGATTATCAAAGTAATAGCATACAGTATAACAGAATTCAGTTTTAGGAAATGTTTGTCATGCTGGTGCTGGTAATCTGAAGAACTTGGGTTTATACCAGTACAACTAAGTAATCAAAAAGAAAAAGATTAGGAAAAAATATGAAAAAAAGTAAAAAATTTACCAATATAAATAACTGCAACTCTAAGGGGCATATTTATCAAAAGTAGAGGTGAATTTTCAAGCTATTTTTGTCTACTTTGACTAGGGAGTAGCCTAAATTCAATTTGAATTTACAAAAAATTCAAAAATTCAAATATCGAAATTTATCATGTACTGTCTCTTTAAAAATTCGACTTTGACCATTCACCATCTAAAACCTGCCGAATTACTGTTTTAGCCTATCGGGGACCTCCTAGGGAAAACTGTGAATTGAATCAAATTCGATCAAATTCGATGGACCCAAAAAAAACTGACTTAAATTCGGTTGGTCTTTTTGAATTAGTATTTCGAAGTTTTTTCAATTTGAAATTCGACCCTTGATAAATCTGTCCCAAACCGTGAGAGAATCCAATAACTCAGGAGGATCATTGCCTGGGAGTCAGGGGGTTCACAGAACTGTCGATCCTTGTGGGGGTTTGGGTGCGTAGCTCTCTGAAGTTGGGAAAGTTCCTGATAAACCGCATGTCTTGCTCATGTGAAACAACTCGGTTACCATGAAACCAGATCCTGTATTCACTATCCTGACAGTATAGAGAGTTAAAACTTTCACAGTGAAGGAGAAACCGAACTCACAGATTCTGGTGTAGAAGAAACAGCTCGTGCAGAGGTTTTTTGAAGATTTTTTTTGCCATATAGTTTAAAGCGATTGAGTTTCTCAATTGGCAATTTTGGTGGAGAAGGAGTCGCAGTCAATCCCAGTTTGGTAAGGAGAGCGGGGACATCAGTTGGATCCGTAAGCAAATGCTGTGCTCCATTTTTAACTACGGACAGCCTAAATAGAAATCCCCAGTCATATTTTAAACCTGCTTGAGTGAGGCTGGAGGTGATGTGTCTCAGCTCTCTGTACTTCTGCAGAGTTGTTTGAGCTCAGTCAGGGAATAACTGGAGTGGTTACCCGTCAAGTTCTATTGTCTCTTGTATTCTGGCAGAGCGCAATAAGTCCTCTTTCATGTTAAAGTTATGGAGGCAAGCCACTACATCCCTAAGTGGTTTGTCCGGCGAAGGTTTGGGGCATAGTGCTCTGTGCACTCTATCAATAAACAGTATAGCTAGGTCTGAATATGATTCTGCTACATTGCATATGTTATTGCGACAAGAGTGATTTTCAAGGTCCTCTGTATAATTAGTAAGTGCCACTACTGACCAAGTTGGTATCCAGCATCGCCTTAGTGAGGCAAGTAATAGGGAGTTGGCACCATCTTGGATCTTTGGCGAGTCCAAAGTTCATTTTTTTAAAGAAGTTCTCTGGGTCTTTTTGGGAATGGGATCTCTGCAATGTCATTCCCATATATTGCTGGGGAAAGTGGCTAAAGGTTTGTAGCTGATTAAGTTCATTAACTGTGCCACAATCTCCATAAGGGCAGGATTGGTGCAGAAGCTGTTGAACTCTGTGTCTTCACATCCTGTCACTAGGCTCCGCCCCATATTATTATTTTTTGTGATTAGTATCTGATATATTGTGCTCTTTTCCTGACCCCTTTGTATTTAAGGGTTAGGGTATGATTTTAAAATTTATACTCAATAAATGTCATGGTATATTTAAGAAAACTTAGTTAAGTTTGCAGTATCTGAGCACTGTTAAAGAAATAGTTTCAACTCCACAAGTCCACTGTCAGACAGGCCATGTTCTAATTGAGGTACCCTAACCAAAAGTGGTTGATCAACAAAGATCACACCAAGAGCAATTGTGTAATACTCTTGTAGATCTTAAAGAACCCCTGGCTAATGTGCAAGGAGAAAGCCTATATTCTTCATAAAGAACATTGATGCCTAGTTACAGTTTGCTATACCATGTGGATAAGTCCAAAGGGTATTGTAAGCATTTTCTGTGGATGCAGACCAAAACAGATGTTTTTGGACTTTAATGCAAAGTGTTATGTTTGATGAAAGGCAAAGAATCTGTGAAACATGGTGGTGGCAATATTGTATTTTGGGCATGCTTTGCTGCTTCTTGACCGGAATAGCCATCACTGATGGAACTATGAATTCTGAATAGCTCCAGCAAATTTTCCAGGAAAGTGTCCATGAACTGAAGCTCAAGAGAAAGTTGGTCATGTAGAAAGAAAATAACTCTAAACACACAAGTGGATCAATAAAAAAACAGGTTGAAGCAAATTAATGTTATTGACTTCATTTGAGAAAGAGGGAGGTAAGCCCTGGCCTGGCCCTAGGAGCAGATAATAACACCTCCACCAAGACTTCTTTATGTCTTTAAATTAAAAAGTACTGCAAAAATAGAACTTCATTATAAAGAGAATGGGATATGTGTGTCTATGCAATGGTGAGTTACAGTTATCAGCCCTTAAAATATTCTATTTTACTTTTAACTTAAGCTTTCATTTTAAATTCCTTTCATTTTAAATTCCTTTCATTTTAAATTCCAGTTTTAATAATGCGTATGAGTTCTTAGCACTGGAAATATTGGATGATAAAAAATTTTGAACTGGTCGCTATTTCCCCATTCTTTATTCCAAATAATGACCTTGTACAGTTCTCAGTGGTCTAATTTTAAAACTTCAATGGGGCACTATGATCTCATATGGAATTCAATGAAGTTGGAACATTAAAGATGAAATACAATGCAGTAAAACATAATATTACAATTACATAGTTTACCGGCAAATCTGCATACATACCTGATAAATCCTTGGTCCCTTTTTGTAATCATCATTAACAAAGAGCCAGTTCCTAAGCTTTGCATATATTGACTAATGATTGGTTGTGATAAGGATTGCGGGGAAAGTATTTGAATAGCTAAGTAATGCTGAACACTATATCACTTAGTAAATCAGAATGGTGTGTTTTCTTAAAAGCAGTTGAACACATTTTGACTAACTGACACAGGTATCATAAATGTGTCAAATATTAAAAACACTCCTGGCTGTCAAAAAATATTCCTAACTGTTCCATGGTCTAATATTTAATAAATTAGCTTCACATATTGTACCATGCTGATTAGATAATTATTTAATGCTAATATTTCTGTTTCTATATAACATTTTAAACACAGTTTTATTCTTACCTGAACCTCCAAAGAATAGTCTGTCAATTTGCTCCATAAAATAAATGCTGAATGTGTTGATTTGAGGAAAAAGTCCCAATAGCGAAATGAGTGGAAAACAATGCACTAGCACTGAAATGAAATGAAAAACTATAATTAATTGTAGACAATAAGAATAATTTGGAAGTTTCATTTTTAGGTTTTTGTGATACAGTTTAAAGGACTCAATAAAAACCACAATCGCAGATGCCAATGCATATAGACACCATTTATTAAAGCTTTTGCATTTGATTATATTTGCAGCAAGCTCCATTGTGCTCACCTAGTTTGTTTGGATAAATTGTGTGCAAGTGTGCCTACTAACTCAGCGGAACCCAGGAGCTACCATCGCCTGCAAGGTGAAGGAGGTAATTCAAGGGTTCCCACTGTGGCCTACATTGATACGCACAATGCATTTGCACATGAAGATTAATGCCCAATCCTCATTATTTTGATGTCTATTGTCAGAAATGAATGATTCAATTCTAATAATTTTGGCTGCAACTTTTTCAGATTAATGTGAAAATCCATGAACAACTATTGAATTATTGGGTTCAATTGTGTTGAGCGCAAATCCACACAAATGGTGTAGGCAAGTGTAGGCAAAAATGCTGAAATCACATGGTGAACTGCATAGGAAGTTCCGAGAAAATGTCAGAATTTAAAACATGCCACATTTGAAAGCCTTCTCTTTATATAACACTTTCTACAGGCTCAAATCTTATACATTTCATGTTGTAAACTGCAGCCCATGCAGTTCATATACAATAGACAGAAACAGAAGTCATTTTTCAACTGTCAGAACATCTAACCAAATAGTTGCAACTGCCTGGCTGAACTACACCTAAATGATGCATTCTCCATAGACTATCAGCACACTAACCAAACCCAAACTATGAGCTATATTTGTTTAGCGGAATGCCTTATCAACTAATAACAGTGCTCTGAAAGTAAAAGTTTACCGTTATATTTTTGTCACCATGTAAACATATTTTTAAATTATCAGGTGCAAGGCCCCGAAACACACTTGCTCGTGCTTCCGATTTATTCCAGGTCACAGGATATTGACACTTATGATGTGGATTGCTGATCATTTGCATGTCATATAACTACAAACACAGTGAAAATGTAGGGGAACTATTACATACAATATTAAATATAATATTACATCTCATAACAATAAACAACTAAATAAGAATAGAATAATATCAATGAAATAGTCTGTCATATTTCTGTTTTAATCAAGTTATTCTTTAGTATCCCCTCTCAGCAATCTATCTCTCTTTATTGACTGTTCAAGATGTAGTCAGAGTCACTGCATACCAGGTATTGAGTACTGGAGATCAGAGAAGGGACAATATAACTGTATGCTTTCCTGTGGAAATCATATGCCACAGTTTCCATTGCATAATGTGTCTTTGATGCCTATTAACAGTCAAATCTGATAAATTTGTACAATTCAAGGTTTTGCTCGATTTTATCGAGTTTTTTTCCCAAACCAATTTATTGATAAAGAAGATAAAACCATGGATGGGAGTTTGCTAGTGCTTGGTTTAATAAAAAAGTTAGATAAATTTGAATTTTAGTAAACAACTCCCTTAGTGTTGAGATACAGTTCTGGGAATTTTGGGTATATCAAGTTTCAGAATTTTAATTAATTGCTATTAAGCCATTTTGCCTCCATTATTTCCATATTTGTATGTTTGTTTTTAGTGATGTGAGTATTATGGGTTAAAGTGTTTTTTGGAAATCTAGATCCTAGCATTTGGGATAGTGCATTGACCACACACTTTTGCCAATGTTCCAGTCAGTGACTTGACCGGGAGCTCTGGGCTCTGCCAAGGAGGGGGTAAACTTGGAGGGCTCACCACCCCAGCCATGAAGACCCCGACACCTGTGCGAATCACCCCTCTGCACCTTCCGCCACACTGTGTACCTTCAAGCTGTGCTAGGTACTCACACTTGCTGCTGCCTGCTTGCTTGTACACAATTGAATCTCACTGCAGGGCAAGCAACAGGTCTGGGATGGCAGGAGCCACAAAGGCCAGGGCACAGTGGATATTTTAATATCAACCCAGTCCGACGCTGGTTCCAGTCCTGATGAAAGACTGAAAGATGCTGTAACCTGATCCAAAATTACTGATAGGACTAAGTTATATTAGGGAGGCTGAGAACTTTTTGGTGCTTGATAAGTTGTAATAATTTTTGGGGAATTGTAGGTTACAAGTCCTCTGCTGTTTTCCTTATATAAATATCACCTTTTTTCGTAATTCTGTGTGCAGTTTCTAAATTTCCTTGGTTTGCCCTGCAAGATTTATTGCTGAATCTATTCTATCTTCAAGTTTAATTTGTGTAGAAATCTGGGGGGCGGGGTTCTGTATTCCTCTTCTGTGTTGTAAATCTGCAAATCTTAAAGGGATTCCGTCGTGATTTTTATGGTTTAATTCACTATACCACTTAAATTTGTATTTTTTAACCAACAAATATATATTTTTTAACCAACAAATATATATTTTTTAACCAACAAATATATATTTTTTAACCAACAAATATATATTTTTTTAGCTGTAATATTGGTGTGGAGGCAGCCATCTCAGTGCATTGTGCCTAATTCTGAGCTTTCAGAAAGAGCCAGTCCTGCACAACAGAAATACTTTCAGACTGCTATTTTTTTCTCCTTCCCAATGTAGTTCACCACTACCCAGGTTGTGGTATTTCTTCTGCTTGGGTGCTATTCTTATGTCTACCACTAGGTGGGGCTAGTTTTAGCCACTTTTAATAGTGCAACAATTTCTGACTTCATTTTGACCTCTATAGTGCTCAAATCTTCTCCAGCCTTCAGGAAACCTGCTTTTTTTGGAAGGGTAAGGGGGTTTGGGGTGTAAGAAATCATTGCCTCTCATTGTATTTAATGTATTTGGATGTAATTCCCACTGCCTCTCAGTGTATTTACTGTTTATGGGGCTAAAGTTCCCACTGCTTCTCATTGTATTTAATTTATTTAGGTGCCACTTATTCTCTGCCTCACTGTATAATGTATTTATGATCTAGAGTTATAGAAGTCAGTGTACCATTATTTACAAGAGCATACGGTGTGTATATTTCCTTTACTGTACAAGCTAATTAAGGCTAATGGTACATGGGACAGCTTTCCATAGTGTATTTTAGCTGGCAGAAAATGCCTAAAGCAAAAGTACCTGTACTTTACTAATGTGAAGTCTACTTTTAGTGATGTTGTCCCACTATGATCTACAGTCATCCATAAACTACTTGTTAGCATTCTGTTCCATGGAGAATATTACTTAAATATTGATTTATGAGAAAATGTATATTGCTATATTTAACAAACCACTATTTCTTATGCAACCGTAACATAATAAATATCTGAATAAAGATCTACTGCTCACCAGCTTAAGGTCTACTGGTAGATCCCAATCTACCTTTTGGCCCCTGGCCTAAAGCCACCCTAATTTATTGATTATTTATTGAAATTATTTATTAACTGATGCATTTGAAAAAAAAACAAAAAACATGTTCTACGGTGTTACAGTATACTTTTAACTTGCTTTTTCCTGCTTGGGTGCTGTTCTCATGTATATCACTAGGTGGGGCTAAGGAGCACTTTTATTCTCCTTTGTCCTTGATCAAGACCCCAAAGAGGGTCGAAACGTTGGAGACACTGAGTTTTTGAATAAACCGTTGAATTTTTTGGAACACGGAGTGCTGGTCCTTTCTGCCATTTTTTCATATATATATATATATATATATATATATATATATATATATATATATATATATATATATATATATATATATATATATATATAATATATATATATAATACACAAAAGCCGTGAATATCTTGTAAATTATATCCTTATAAACGGTGAGTAGTGATGTCATCAGTTATAAACGGTGAGCAGTGATGTAATTTCTGTCACATGACTCACTAAAATTTGTGTATTATAATTAATAAAGTACCCCCAGTTGTAAAATATGAGGATGTTATAAGTTACCTCGGAGTTCCATGACCTGTATAAAAATGGTCATGAAACTCCTCGGTAACTTATAATATCCATATATTTTACAAGAGGGGGTACTTTATTCACTATATATATATATATGCCATCCTGCTATGAATTCTAGGGGTATTTGTATATGAAATGGCAAGTGTCCTGCTGCTGTGAGTTTTGGGTATATTTATACATGAAATTGCTACTGTGTCACTCCCCTATGAATTCTGGGGGTATTATAAATGAAACTGCAACTGTGCCAACCCCCGCTGGCTGAAATCTGCAGGCCCCAAGAGGAGAGAGGGGGTATGCAGTGGGGCATTATGGGGACAGGAGTTTGCAAAGAGGGTGAGTGTGGTGGGCCCTTAGGGTGGCGACACTGCTGGGCCCGAACGCCCACTCTGACACTGACTCAGTGTTTCACCCCTAATATGGGTCATAGGGGCACATTTACAAAGCTCGAGTGAAGGATTCGAATGAAAAAAACTTCGAATTTCAAAGTGTTTTTTGGGCTACTTCGACCTTCGACTACCACTTCGACTTCGAATCGAACGATTCGTAGTAAAAATCGTTCGACTATTCGACCGTCGAAGTACTGTCTCTTTAAGAAAAACTTCGACCCCCTACTTCGGCAGCTAAAAGCTACCGAAGTCAATGTTAGCCTATGGGGAAGGTCCCCATAGGCTTGCCTGAGATTTTTTGATCGAAGGATATTCCTTCGATCGTTGTATTAAAATCCTTCGAATCGTTCGATTCGAAGGATTTAATCGTTCGATCGAACGAATAATCCTTCGATCGTTCGATCGCAGGATTTGCGCTAAATCGTTCGACTTCGATATTCGAAGTCGAACGATTTTAGTTCCTAGTCGAATATCTAGGGTTAATTAACCCTCGATATTCGACCCTTAGTAAATGTGCCCCTAAATGTCCTGTCAACAGTTTTCACACCTGCAAAAGTAAAGGGTTTCGGTGGATGCCAGGAGAATGATACCTGCATGAACACATTTTTAATATAGGAAAATAAATTTGTAGGATTTGTGGTATAAGGTAGGGCCCTTGTTCTAGTGATACCTTAATACCAAAGTACTTCTTTGTGGTAACAGTTTAAGGAGGGACCAGTATACAACTGGTTTGGGAGAAGGGAGTATACTGGCTTGCATAGAGTCTTGACTTGCATAGAGTCTTGACCTTAACACAACTGAACACGTGTGACAAAGTGGAAAGTTATCTGTGATCTAGGCCAACATCAGCATCCAACTTCATTAATGATGATTTGGTTGACTGGAAGCAATTCTTGGATTTGAATGGAAGCAGCCTTCATTGTAGAACAGAGGTTACAAATGGAGGACCAACATCATATTTATACCCTTGGTTTAGAATGTTTTTTTGGACAGGCAGGTACTTTTAGCCATATAGTTTATTTTGTTTATATATGTTAACAACTGATTTCCATTTAACATTCAATAAACTTACCAATTACAATGTCCCGGGAAATTTCAAAAGAATTCGATGAAAAAAAATATATGCCATAAAAAACGGGC